>NW_028274814.1:27201923-27508076 GCF_037043125.1 Eumetopias jubatus
CATAAATACAAATGCAAGGTATATGTGACAAATCATATACCGAAAATAAATAGTCTCCTGCTCCACCCCAAATTCTAGCTCTTGTCTTCTATTTCTCTTAAAGCATTTCTCTTAAAACTTTCCAGGGTCTTGGGGAAAACACTGTACTTTGAATGGACCAAATAAAAACTGGCATGCAATATTAAATCAGACAACATAAAGATCTTATGGAATAATACTCTACAATGAACGCACTGAGGATCAAGATCACTAAGTGACTTGACAAAGGATACATATAGCTAATAAGCTGCTAGGACTGGTAGCCCCACTTCTGCACCAATGTTGTTGTCTTTCCAATTGAAGGCAATCAGTAATTGTTAAAAATCAATGTGCCAAAATGACCATACTTAATGCTTAGGATTGCAAAGACCTATGCAAATCTATCTCCACTCTTAATTAGTTTAGCAGGAGACAAAAGGAGATATACACATAAGTATAGACTATACATGTTAGGGCCATAAATTAAAGTAAGTTCAATGAATGGGAGGAGAAGAAAAGGAAGAGAAAAAGGAAGGATAAGGGAGAAAATAAAAGCAAGATCTCTTCTGGTTGAGCCAACCAGTTAAAAACTTTTGGAAGGAGAGTCACTTGAGATAATCCTTGAAAGAGAGCACTTGAAAACTGAGGGTAGAGAAGGAAAAGGAATGCGAAAAACATTTCTACTGGAGGGAAAGACATATAAAGATGAGGCAAGAAAGTCAAATAGCAAGGCACCCCTTTTCCCTCTGCCATACTGCCTCTACCACAAGAGTTGTGCCACCTGCAGGGTCACACTTCTGGGAAGACTCGTGTTGTTCCATCAAAAGGCTGCAGCTGATCTACGGCAGGAGGCGCTTCCTCAAGCCAACATCCTCACCTTGAGAGAGCGTCATCCTTGCTTGCACCATTCCATTGCAATCCATTTGTGACTGAGGGGAAAAAAAAATACAGACTTTGATTGCTCTGTTATCAGCATTCATGAGAAACGAGCTTCGTATACCATTCCAACACTTTTCTTTTTATAGTTTTCTTTAAATAAAGGTGGAGAAAGCTTTTAGTTAAAAGTAACCCAGATCCCAACCCTTATAACATTAATGTTATAGCCTGGCTACTTTCCAGCTTCTCCATGATAGAAAAAAAAGCACCCTCCAATTTAATAACTAAATTAATTTTTCCTCCCACAATAGCATGTGCAATTATTAAAGGCAGAAAGATCTTGGCAGCCTCTTGCACTGGTAAATAGAACGTTGCATTCCATCCTGTGATTAATTAATGTTTCTGATTCAAGGAGATATGAAATCGCTTTACATTCCTTGTGTTATTGAATAACCTATCGTGCATTATTGCTCAGGCACCTTTTACATCCATGCAGCTAAATCTCAAGTAATAAGCCACAAAGAGCCTAACTTTATGCTGAAGCATTGTGGGAACTATGGAAAACAGAACTTGAGGATGTGCATGGAGGGGGAAGAAAAGAAAAGAGCCAGAGAGAAGAGAGGAAAAGAAGGTGGAAGGAAGATTTGTATTAACTCATCAGTCGTGTCAGAGAATGTTTTACCTCTTGCTTGTCTGTGGTTTGTCATCTTATTTAGTGATTTTTTAATGACCAGTTTCCTTATTCACAAGTCAGGGATGATAAGAATAAACATACTAACAGTCAAGAAACCTGTCATCATTGGAAGTTATAAATGATTGGCCCCTTTATCGGCTGTCAGGAAATGGTTTTCCTGTGGGTTTCAAACCACATAAGTAGCTCTCCAAGTTCAAGCGAGTATAAATGACACGCTTTGGAAGATCCGAAGGGGAGATGTTATGGAACACTGTGTGTTTTTCTCTAATTTGTAGCATATTCTGCAGCCAATAAGTAAGAGAGACATGTACTTTCTAACAAGTTGTCTCAGATATTGCAAAGCAGACAACAAAGACAAATTTATATCACAATTCCTACCCAGTTTTTTTTCCCTTGAAGTTGAGTATTGAATTAATATAGTTACATATTCCCTCCCAAAAGGAGCAAATCTCTTGGTCACGGGTAACTAACATAATAATCCATTCAAATAGAAAATTATCATATTTCCTGAGAAACCTATTCTCTACATCACTGAGTTAGGATTTCATCCCTTCAGACTACCTGTGGGACCTTAAGGGCATCAGGATGCTCACAGGCGGGATGGGGTCCCCAGTGAAGAGCTCATCAGGTCCAGAAATTAACCTCATCCCATCAACCTCTCCCTGAAGGTCAGAAGAGAAAGAACTACAAGGAGAATGACAAATCATGCCACAAACAGAAAATGAAAAAAAAAAAAATCCAGAAATTGCCGGGAAAGAGTAACCAACACGTGTAATGTTTAAGAAAGAAAATGCGTCTGTCTATTTTTAAACCAGTTTCCTAGTCTGTCTCCAATATAATATACAGCAGAGAATCACTTTAAGTTTGCTTTTGTACCAAATAGAGATGCTTTCATACGGAAGGAAATACCCATATATAAGTACTGTGAAAGAAATAGACACTGACACTCTTGAATAATTCAGGAATCTGCTGAAAAGATTTTGAGAATTCTACTTTGACAAAACCTCAACATTTAGACCCTTAATGTTGCTTTCCAGTTAAACTCATAGAGTACTGATGAAGATTATTGAATTGAGCTAAGGTAATTGGTAACAGTCATGGAAGGGAAAAATGATTCTGGGTAAAGAAAATGAGTTTCAGTGTTTCCCCTTCATTTCTTAGCTAAGTTATGCCTAGTGAAAGCACAGACTCTTGTAACCACATGGGCTTTACTGAAATATTATGTTTCTCAATTCTCAAGCACACTCGGCTTTCTCCTTCCAGTTCCTTGTAATCCCTACATATTTTGTTTGTGTTTCTCTCTCGGTACGGAGTGGAACCTGTGTCTGTACCTTCTGAAATCTCTAATGCATTTTTCTCACTCAGGGAGTTTTAATTAAACATACAAGTCAAAATATAAGCCAGAAATTAGCATGTATTTTCTACTATTTTTTTAAAAATTTCCATGGATTTCCAAATGTCAATCAAAACTGGAAATTCTGAAGACTGTCTAGGGCTAGGTCGACAATATGAGTTCTACTTTAAATTCAAACCCAGAATTGTGATGTGGCATGGGCAGATCTTTAAATGTTCTTGACTCACTTTCTCCCTACTAAAGAAAGTAGTTCTCACTTCACAGGAAAGCTAGAAAGGCAAACATGATGATAGATGAGATTTGTCTATTCCTCGGAGAAATAAGGTGTTGTCAAAATTCAAGGCATCCTTATTATCCATGCTCATGAAACTGTTATGATAGTAGAAAATATTATACTTAGATTTTTCTTCTATTGCCACCAAAAAGGCATTTAAACTGAGATTACAGACTGTCAAATATTTAAGACCTGAAATGTGGAAAGTAAGTAAGTCTCGATCCAAATTTGTGATATCATCGGTTATTTTTCTCCTCTAGAAAAATGCCTTCGATTTTAAATAGACAACGTCGGTATTAATGAAGTGCACTGAATCATATTGTATCTTATTATGAGTCAAAAGGGGCTCTGAAAATGAAGTGTCATTACACAGAATCACTCACATGATTCGTTTGAAGACTTGGTTTCAGATATAGTTCTCAGTCAACAGAAAAGTTCCATGTTCACTAAGAAAATAATACAAAAATAAAAGCCCACCAGGGAAAATTCTGTTGGCTTTAGTATGCAGGAAGCACATGCAGGAAGTAGCTTCACCTGCCAGTTGTGATTAATTTGCTATTTCTTACAACGTCTCACTTTGATTATTAATGATAATGATTTGATTTATGAGTTCTGTTCACTGAATATTCTCAATTTCCAAAGATGTACTCTTTTGGAAAAAAAAGAGAGAGAGAGAAAGAAAAAAAAAAAGGCTGTTGGGAGATAGTTACTCAGGTAATGGAATGTGGCATCATTTACCTCTAGGTGCTGGTTCAAATCTATCTCCCCATGTTTTCCTAAGGTGTTCAGGGAACTCTAAAGGCTGGAGCACAGATATTATGTATAATGAATGAGAGAGGCATATCATGATCCCACCTCCGTTCTGACGTTTTGTCTCTTTCTGTGTTGTGGGAATGCAGAACATTCGGGACCAGGCTTCTGGATTTTAAGGCTTTTCTCTGTGCAGAATTATAACATGTAAACCCTGCGACACGAATTGCATATTAGCATATTGTCATTCATGCATATATTAAGAAGCTGAGATTTTTAAGACTGTATGAAAAGATGCTAGTTTTCAGAATAGAATTATAGAGAATTAAGGCAATTAGAACTCTGAGGGGCAACACGCAATGTTGTTAGAATATCATATTCTCTACCAGCTGACCTCGTTGATCATAGAAAAGAAAATGCAGTAGAAATTAATTTGGTGCTTTTCATAAATGCGAAAATAACTCAGGAATAATTGATTTTTAAAGGTTGAAAATTACAAAGGCTCTCATCTTCCTTGAGAAATATCTTCTAGGAAAATAAATGTAAGGAAGAAAAATAATGTAATCATGGTTGCCCAGATCATACCCTCCACTGGGAGGTTGGGGACCCGACAAAATTTCAGAGCCTCTAGCACTACCTCAGTCAACTACCCAACTGGGAGTCTATGAGCCTCTGGCCCCACTAAGTTTCTTAGTACAAGTATTAATAATAGCTAATCTCATCATTATTAAGAGCTTCCCACAGACTATACACCTTAGGCATGGGATCGCATTTAGTCCTCACAACAAAACAATGAGACATAACTTTTTTCCCCATTCACAGACGGGCGAAGTAAGGCTCAGAGCGAGGCAATTTGACCCCACGGGCTAACATGGCGTCCTCCTGCCTCTTTTTCCTTTTTGCTGATATGGCTACACTCCACACTCTAACACCACGCTTTGTCATAAATGAACACTTCCGTCTCCTGTGCACCGGAGGGAAAACCTCTAGCTTAGAATGAGCTCAGAATGAAGGTGGTCGCTCTTCGTAGTTGGTGGAAAACAAAGAGCAGCTGTGACTCCAGGGCTTTGTGCTGAGTCCATGGAGGTTCCTAAATCCTAGAAAAGATCCCTCAGTGTCTAGAACCTTTGGGAATGTCCTCTCATAGCCACAGTTAGAAGTTCTGTACCGAGAGCCAGCCAAAGTGTTTCTTTAAAGAAGGAAACCTTAGGATACAACTGGCAGACCACTGGTTCTCACCTGGAGTGTTGGTTTAAAGATTAGAGACCTGGACCAGTCTCTCAGAGACTCCAATTTATTAAACCTGAAGGTAAGTCCGTAAACTGACCTTTTAAATAAGTATGCAAGGAGTATCCCGCCTCTTTGGTAAGTGAAACAGAGAATGGGAAGACTATGCCAGAGCATCCCCTTAAGCCCTCCTGACAAGCTGCCCCGCACTTCTCTGAAGAAGGACAAGACTAACAGGTACATCCTTCAATACTCTCAAAGGGCAGTCTCGTCCACTCTCCTGGTCTCAAATGCCCATGGATATGTTGATGATTTCCCAACTTTTCTTTCCATCCTAGACTTCTTGCTTGGTCTTACACTCATCTGCTGGGCAAGTGCACTTGGGAATCCAAGTGAATATCCAACCTCACTTAGGTATCCCAAGAATCTCACAGCCCACATTTCCAAAATCCATACCTTTCTTCCTAAGTCTCTTCTGCCTCCTAAATTCCATTTTATCACACCTTTGTAAACCCCCTTCCCACCCAGAAATGTAAAAATCTTGGCATCCTTTTGCCTTGCCAGCAACACCAAATTAGCCACATATATGTCAATGTTTACTGTCTAAGCAGTTTCCTGATCTGGCTGACAATGACAAACTCCTCACTGATAACCCTCAGCCTTCATTCTGGTCACCCTCAAAACCACCCTCCTTAGTGTCCCCAAGGAGGAGACCTAATGTATTGTGCAGCTCCCAGCTTTAAATCTTTCCAAGGCTCCCAAGACCTTAAGCATAAAATTTGACACTGCTCTCTCTGATCTAATCTATGACAATCCCTTCTTGCACATTATACGAAACAATTGAACATGTGCATGTACCATGCTCCATGCTTTCGGTGAAGTCATTTCCTCTGCCTAGATGCTCTTCCAACCTCTTACCCTCCCGAGAGCTCCTCGGGATTGACAATACCCTCAATAACAGGTACCTTAAAACAGTAGGCAGCAAATTCTTCTCAGTTGGATTCAAATCATCCTGAGTTGAATGCCAGTTTGCCTTTTCTGGTTGTGGGACTTTCGGTAACATAGCTCACCATGCTATGAACATGGAATATGACATGGCTGAAATATGTAACAGAGCATCTCTCTCTCTCTCTCTCTACATAGCTGTGTCTCTGGGCAGGACACTCATCTCTTGGTGCCACCAAGTCTATGTCTATAATGTCAGTGAACTGAACTAGACTTAGTGATTCTCTGAACTCTTGGGATGAGTACTTGGTCATTCCCTGATCTGTTTGTGTTCAAATTTACCTTTTACGAGGCACTTTCATAACCATCCCCTGTGTCCCTTACAATGACCCTGTTGAGTGCATAGATACATTTTCCACTTTATGAATGTTTTGCAGTTAGCTAACTAGTTTTATGTAATGGGGCCAATAAATGTGATTTAGTTCATTTACAGACCTGCAGGAGATCCCAGTGTTGCTCAGTACTTCCACACTCTGCCACACAGCTTTGCCATGGGCTCATTAGTCTGTGGGGAATTCATATGTTGAGTCTAGTTCTCTGAAACTAGAGGGAGACAGAATTTATTTATTATTTATATTTATTTATTATTTATCTTTAGGTAATTTACTATCTATATATAAAGAGATGAAAAGTATATTATATATTTATACTATATATATATACATGTCTATATATTTAAAGTCACTTACGCCGAAATAGACTTACTTTTTTTCTCACATCAAAGACAAGAGTAGGGCGCCTAAGTGGCTCAGTCATTAAGTGTCTGCCTTCAGCTCAGGTCATGATCCCAAGGTCCTGGGATCGAGTCCCACATCAGGCCCCCTGCTCGGCGGGAAGCCTGATTCTCCCTCTCCCACTCCCCCTGCTTGTGTTCCCTCTCTCGCTGTGTCTGTCTCTGTCAAATAAATAAATAAAATCTTTAAAAAAAGAAAAAAAGACAAGAGTAGATGTGCAAATGTTGATGTTCTTTCTGTGGTCTACTATATAAGACAGAACTGTTTTTTATACTCTACCACAGCCAGCATTATAAATAGATTAGATAGATACCGTCAAGAAATATTTTGAAGGACTCCAGGAACACCCTTGTTTTCGATGGGTTCTATATATTTACAACAGATACACACATATGTAGATCACCATGGGTTGGAGACTGTCCTTCAGATCAGGTGGCCCAAAAGTCCTTGGAGCATGCAGGAAAGTACATGAAACATACAGAGCAGCTTGCAGAACCAGGCCTCAAGAAGGTCTGGAACACTCGTCAGGATATAACCATCATTTTAGCAGTCCGGCTGGATGGCTCCGTTCTTCATTATACCTTTTCTCTCTGCCTGCTTCAAAAACCTAATTGCTGTTACATCTGGAAGTACTGCCCTCCCATCAGAGCTCTCATGCCAGGCACCTCAGAGGCTGAGAGCCAGATTAAAGAAGGTAACTTCGGGGTCAGAGGCCAAACCCTGGACTGATAAGGGCTGCCTGGTCACCGGACCCATGTGCACATCCAACCACTCCAGCCAGTTTGTTCTTCAGGGGACTACGTGGGTGACAAGACCCGAGAGCTTCAGTTTTGCTCTCCAGTTAGAATTAGGTTCACTGACACAACATGGAAAACCCAAAAGAAAAATTGCTCAAAGGTCTGAATTTCCTAATCCCTTTGTTCCCAGCACTAGGGTAAAAGAAGGGGTGTTCTTCAAATACATGCCCCCACTCCTGTCCCCTTGACGGAGCTCTCCCTGGGTATCTTGCACACTTCTGCTTATATACCATAAGCGGCATGGAGTCATCTTGTTGCAAAGGAAACCGAGAAACATAGTCTTTTGCCAAGCCAAAAATGAGGATTCACCACCAAGGAAAAATGTTTAGTTCTGCAGAGAACTGGCCAACTCTGCTATATTGGTATAGCCCCTTCTCGGCCTTAATTCACTTCCAGTTGGCTATTATATTTTTCATGGAATCCAGAATAAAATATTGAAGAGAACAACTTTGAAAACTCAAATTTTATTTTTCAGAGACATTGAACTAAGCAAAATTCAAGGACATAAATCTTAACTCAATGTATTTGTATTTGATTAGTTAGCCATTCTTTTAGGTATCTTCTGAAACAGTAGGCCCCAAGATAGATCAAAAAGTAAGGGACCTCCAACAATTGACAATCAAGTGGAGACTCAAAAAAGCCGGTTAACAACATCAGGGTGTCCAACAGGAGGCGACCCCCCATTGGTCTCTGAACCCTAAAATGAGGATAATTATGTCAATACCACTGGGTTTTTTTTTGAAAATCGAAGTAGATAATACATAATGTAGTGTAGCACAACGCACATTCTTATATCTGAATCTGAAACAATGCCTAAGACCAACTCTAGGCAAATTGCGGATGAATCCAATTTTGTCATCAGAATTCTAATCTCTCATGCACCTTTCTCTAGTTATGCCCCTTCCTTTATCTCTTTCTTAGGTAATAGATTCCAGTGTCTCTGGCTGACCGGAAGCCCCACCCAGATCTGTGTTGCTAGGGCAGAACCATAACTCTGGGCTTCCAGTTTTCCATTCTCTCATTTCTGTACAAACAATTTTAGATCTCATGTTTTAGGGAATTTTAGCATGTTATCAAGATAAAGGAGGGATGGATAAATTACCTTATGGTAAAATTGCCATTGCATATAAGATTTTCTTTTCTGTAGTAGGTGTATTTATATTTTAACTTAAAGTTATTTGAGACAAAAAAAGTATATTTTAAGGTATAATTTCAGACATCAATCTTTTCTGTTTTTTTTAAAGATTTTATTTATTTATTTGATAGAGTGAGAGAGAGCACAAGCAGTAGGGATGGGCAGAGGCAGAGGTAGAAGCAGAGTCCCTACTGAGTAAGGATCCCAAATGGGAGCTGGATCCCAGGACCCTAGGGTCATGACCTGAGCTGAAGACAGATGTTTAACTGCCTGAGCCACCCAGGTGCCCCATGGGGGAATATTTTCAATATGAAATCTTTTCAACACCTTTTAAATTTCCCCATGTAGGTATAAGTTTTTCTTTCAACTTTATTAAGGTATGTATTTAATATATGAAAAGTTGCAAATGTTTAACATATACATTTTTATGAGTTTGGACATATGCATGCATCTGTGATTCTGTGAGGCCATTAGCACACACAAAGTAGATATATCCATTACCTGCAAAACATGTCTTGTGTCCTTTGCTTCTTTTGAAATCTTATTTATTATTATTTTTTTTTTTTTTTTAATTTTAAATGTTAGTGTTTGCTTTCCTTTTCCTGAGCCCTCAATTGACTATTTAGGTATTCTTTAAAAAAAAAAAAAAAATCTGTTGGAAAGGATACCAAGAGAAGGAAAAGATAAAGACTCTGTTTGGCTCCTTTTACTTTCTAGTTTTTACATTTCCAGACATATGTAGAAATAATTTTGGCAAACTCCCAAATCATGCCACAGGAAGACTGTTATGCTTTGTAATTTAAAAAAAATATTGCTCATATTCAAAGTTCCATTACCTCAGTCATATCATACTCTGAATCCTCCCATCGCTCCCAATCCTAGGATCACTTAGGTTGGTTTAACAACTCAAGCTGCAAAAAATTAAAACTGTAAGAACATAATCTCAGGTAGAGATGTAGGGTATTTCTGGGCTCAGCATTAGAGTACCACGGAGGGTCCACACCTGCACTTCTTCCTTTGGATGAAGTCTCCCAGATTTCATTACCATTTTAACAGTCATTTTACCATGACTTTTTATAAAATTAGATGAAAGTATGTTAGAAGTATAATTTCACAGGCATTTAGGTTTGTTGCAAAAATGCTAAGAATGAGGCTGACAGAACAACGTTCCTTCTAAAGTGAACTTCTCATGTGCTTCGGTGGGAAACCAGGAGCCCCCTCGCCTTTCTCCTCCACCCCCATCACTACACCCCTTTAACCTCTGTGTGGGAAACTCACACCATCTAGTCAGGCGTCAGGAGGCACCAAGGGCCCAGGAAAATCACTCATAAGCTGCAAAAAGGGAATGTTTATCACATTTTTGTTCAATTCATGATATATCTATGAAAACCAATGAGTTTTACTATATTGGAACACAAAGTGCAGAGAAAACAGCAAACCAGCTACTTTATAAAACATGGATTCTATTTCTTGTCCAATCATAAACTGAGGACAAAAAACAAAAAGCATAGATTTTTTTTTTTTTCTATCTGTTGAAGTGAAATCAAAGGGAGTTTTTGAAGGCAAGTTCTCATTGCTGTTTACTGGGAACCAGACTCTCGTTATACTTAATGGATGTTCTATGCCAAGTTCCCCAGCCCCTGGGGGTGAAAATTTCCCCTAAAAAACCTGGAAGGAATTCAAGGCTGCTAAAGGCTTGAATAAAACTTTACTTAATGTGTATTGTACATTTTTATTACCCTGAGATGATATGTTATAATTACCTTCTTAAATCATGTGAGAAAAACTTAAACACATTATTAACAAATGATAATATTCCCAAACCAATCCAGTTTGGTGCTGGCCTCTCCAGAGAAGAGAATAGTGGATAAAAAACAGGCCAACAAAGTGGTAAACATGATAAAAAATTGGGGACAAATATCAGGTGCCCTGATTCTACCAAATACCACAAGACTTAAGTTAGGAAAAAAATTAGCATCTGTTGGAGCTCTACAGTGCAAAGACGGAAATCCTTTTGAACTCTGCAAGAAATTATACCATACGATTTTTGGATGCACCATAAGTAATCAGCCAAAACAGAAATATATGTTTCCTGGAATAAAGTAAGTAGAGGAAATTCTTCTGGGAAGAATACTTACATCAGCTTCTTAGAAAACAAGCACAACCACTAACATAGCTGAAATGGGCAGAATCAATTTCTTGAGATGTTTGGAAATGAAAGAAATGCAAGTTCATTTGCATCCTTTCCTTCACCTTACCTGAGTTCAACTACACTTACATACTAGAAAGCACTCAAAGAAGGAACTGCCTAAAGAATTCTTCTGTTCAAATACGCGTGATGAGGTCTTGCAAAGCGAGGCAACTTGGGAAAATCGTGGAGCCGGAAATCAAGCTAAGTAGCCAGAAATGCGTTGTTGCTATTTGTTTTGGAGGAGGGCTGGAAGGACGACTACTGTCTTCTTTCCTGGCATCCTGCAGGCTGGTAGGTACCCACGGTGAATGAGCAGGCTGAGGCAGGTTTTCCCCAGGAGCCTTCACGGGGAGTTCTGGAAAGGGCTGGCATCCACCTGGATGTGAGGGAACCGTAGGTGGAGGCTGGCTCCTCCATTGCTTGATTGAAGATCAAAACAGATTTTGTTTTGGCCAATGTCTTTTAAAAATCAAAACCTCAGAGCATTTAAAAATTATCCTTTAGCAGCATATCAGGGGAGACGGACTGGACATTCTTTTGCAGGAACTTGCAGTATTAAATTTTGGTGGGAAGAGACTGGCATGGGTGATAATACTAATTGGTTACCCAGGAACCTAGAGTGTAGGGGGAGATTTACATGAAGGCAGAAGAGAGAAAAAAGAGCTTGTACATTTCTGCCCTTGTTAAAGCTACTTTGACTGTGTCTACACAAGTCTAAAGGCTGTTATGCATATCTGAATATTAGAAATATGAATACAATATACCAGTCATCTCCACTTTCTTTGAGTGCCTTGTTTATCCCAACTTTTAAAGTCTGGCACAATGAAAGAGACACTGGAGCTAGGAACAATGGCTGTTGAATGGGAATGATGTATCCCCAATGAGAAAGTATATTTTTATTTTAAGTACAGTATAAATATTATACATTTCCTAATGGTTTACATATAAGAGGTTGATATGTAATTTATGAATCCCTTGAAAAAACATAAGTGAGAAAATTGTGTTTATAAATATTTCTGCACTATTTCGGGAGATAATAGAAAATATTCCCTCTTCCTAATCTTTTCCTTTATTCTTTGAAACTTGTGATCAATTCAAGTTGGTCAGAATTAGCCCCTAAGGTCATCAAAAGAGATAATATCTGATGCATATCTCTTCAGGAAAGTCAGTACTTTAATCTCTCAGAAATAGGCAATAAAATATGCTATTATCATAAACTCACATCTAAACTGTCAATAATTCAGAGGCTTGGGCAATCATCTGGACAACCTAGAAAGTCAATTTAGACAATTCTACAATCACATTTTGTACTGAATTTATTAGATGGCTCTACTTTGTCAATGTAGACATGATCCAAGTTCATCTAAAAGTTCTCGAGGGAGAATTAAATACCTAAAGCCAGCTCCAAACTGTGACCATCAGGAACTTGCATAAATTCACTGAAAACAAATTATAAAAAATTTCATTTTTAGGTGACAGTACTAGAAGAGTTCATCAGGGAAATGGCATTACCTTCTCAAACTTCAGGTTTGGCAAAATTTTAGTCAATGTCTTTCAAAGTTATGAGGCAATTGGACATAGTAAAAGTGGAAATAAGTGAACAGGATTCTAGTTTGAGTACTTTCTCAGCTGAGATACGTAGATGCAAAAAGTTAGGTCACCAGCTCTTAGATAGAGTGATAAACACATGTGGGAACATTTCCCTCTATTCCAATCACATGAAAATGCATGTAATTTTATGAATTCATACTAATATGAATAAATATAAAATTATATGCACTCATATTTAAAACAAATAATTTGGTTTGGAAGCAGGAAAGGAAATATATCAGTAAATAGGGGCTCAAGTTTTGCAGGGTGGCTGAGACAATGGGGTGGAAGTTTTTGAAACTATAGCCATAGATTCAAAATGAGACATGGTACTGAACAACACGAGTCTAGGATCCAGTCACTCACTGTTATTGTTTACAAACTGAAATTCAGAATATCCCAAGCAGTGTTCCTAGATCACAGCCAATGCAAAGAACCTGCCATTGACCATGAGTAGAAATCGTGCCCAAACCACTTCAAAGCCAAGCATATGTGTCATTATAGTGTGAAGGACTGAGATCCATTCTACTCAATTCATCAAATTCTTCGTCTTACAGTATCATGACTCTATGTTGAAATATAACATTAAAACCTAGTTTGAGGCCTGTGAATTTTGCAGGTCTTCAACAGAGATAACTATGAAACTACTCCCAAAGCAAGTCTATACAAATTGTGTCCAGTGGAAAATAGTTACCATGGAAGTTGAGCTCACAAAAAGCCATTAGAAAACATATGGGAGGTTTTGGGTTCCTGGACCCAAGTTCGATGTGTGTGGAGGGAGAGGGATTCCCCAACCAACAAGCAATGCTTTGAACACCTATTGGGTGCCCTACAGTTCAACTTAATCTTGATATTATCTACCTGAAGAGAGCATCAGATCCCACAGATTAAAGGGCTCAGTCCCACAAGACTTCCCCTCCCCAGCTTCAGAAGCCAACCAGCCACAAGCTTGGGTTACCTGAACTTCCTACCTACTATAAGTCAGTTTCCCACAACCTCCTTCCTTGGGTTCACTTAATTTGCTAGAGCATCTCAAGAACTCAGAGAAACATTTCACATACTAGATTACTGGTTTATTATGAAAAGATATAACTCAGGAACAGCCAGATGGAAGAAATGCATAGGGCCAGGTATGGAGAAAGGGCACAGAGGTTCCATTTCCTCTCCAGGCCCACTACTGTCTCCAAATCCCCAGGTGTTCAACAATCCTGAAGCTCTCCAAACTTTCCTTTTGGGTTGTTATGGGGACATTCTTACATAGGCATTATTGATTAAATCATTGGCCATTGGTGATTGAACTCAATCTACCAGCCCCTCTCCTCTGAACAAAGGTGGGAATGGGGAGGGGAGTAGGGACTGGAAGTTCCAACTTTCAAGTCACAGGGTTGGTTCTCCTGACAACCAGCCCCAGCCTTAGGCAGGGCCCAAAAATCACCTCATTAACATAAGAATAAACACATTTCTTTCTCTCTTCATTTGGGAAATTCCTAGGGTTTTAGGAGCTCCCTGCCAGGAACAATGACAAAGACAAGTATGTATTTGTTATAAATCACAATATCACAGGAAGTTTCTGGCATTTTTGGTTTGCTTAAGCTATCAGTCTCTGAGAAAAATCTATAAAAATATCTTACTGTGACTGTTTTTTTAAATTTCTCCTTTTAATTCTTCCCATTTTTATTTCATGTATATTGATACTTTGTTACTAGATTCATGAAAATGTTGGATTATTTTGTTATTAAAATGGTATTCCTTTGCTAGTTAATAATTACTTCATTTTACTCAAATTATGCTTTTAACAAAAAAATACTTCATTCATTGTTACAAGTGCATCACTTTTCTTTGGGTTATATCTTTATTAATCTCTTTACCTTCACCTGTTCAATGTCCCTTTATTAGGATAGTATTTATACAGATCATTCAACCAAACTTTGCTTTTTAATCCAGTATGATAATCTTTGTCTCTCCACTGGAGAATTTAGTCTTATGTTTATGTGCATGTCTATTACTAACATATATTATTAATTCTACCATAATTTGTATTTTCAACCAGTCTGGCTATTTTTTACTCCAGCTTCCCATTTGTTGAATTGATATTTTTTTTCTTCATTTTATTTTCCTTCTTTTTTAGAAATACTTAAGCTGTGTCATTTTGTTTGTTTCCTGTTGATAATTATTCTTTGTACTTTACTATGAAAATATCTCAAAGATCTAATAAATTCACCCATCTCTCTGATGGTTAATTTTATTGCATCTACCTAGCTGGTTAAGGTAAGGGATGCCCAAATAACTGGTAAAACATTATTTGTAGCAGTGTTTGTGTGGTGTTTCTGGAAAAGATTAGCATTTGAATCAATAGACTAAGGAAAGAAGATCTGCCCTCACCAACATGGGTGGGCATCATCCCATCCATTGAGAGCCCTAATAGGAAAAAAAAAAAAAATGGAGGAGGGGAAATTTCCTTTCTCTTTGAGCTGAGCATCCATCTTCTCCTGTCCTGGGGTATCAAAGCTCCTGGTTCTCAGGACTTCAGACTATTCTGGATTTCCAGCTTGCAGAGGGCATAAGTGGGGCTTCTTGGCTCCATAATCATGATGAGACAACTCCCATAATAAATTTCCTCTTATCTATCTATCTATGTCCTATTAGTGCTCTTTCTCTAGAGAACCCTGACTCATTCACTATCTGTCACTTTTCTCATATGTGAAATTAGAAGTTCTAAAATCCCCTTCATCTATAGATCTCCTGTTTTTCAGTGAGTGGGAGAGAAATAGGCTAGATCAGTGGTGTTAAAATAGCTTTATCCAGAGTTTTTTGAGTTTCATAATTTCCTTGAGCACTTCAGGAGATAGAGGAGAGCCCAGGGAATGGACGGTGGTCCTCCCTTGCTTTTAGAGCAGTTCCACATTCAGTCTTCATTAATGGGGTTCTGTGTTAGAGTTCACTTAGAGAGGTTCTTCAAAAACTAAAAAAAGCAAACAAAAGAAATAAAATGAAATTTGAAATCCATTAAAAAGATTAATTAAAGGAGCACCTGGGTGGCTCAGTCAGTTAAGCATCTGCCTTTGGCTCGGGTCATGATCCCAGGGTCTTGGGATTGAGCCCAGGATCGGGCTCCCTGCTCAGCAGGGAACCTGCTTCTCCCTCTCCTCTGCTGCTCCCCCTGCTTGTGTGCTCTTTCTCTCTCTCTCTGTCAAATAAATAAAATGTTTAAAAAAAAGATTAATTAGAAAAAAAATCCATTAGGAAAATTAAGATAATTTACTGATTGTTGACTAACTGTACTCAAGATGGTTCAACAGTAAGATCTATAGTATTCTACAGACCTTTGCAGGTATCTCTGATTTTTCATCGTTTTTCTTATTTTTCTCAGTGGAAGTATATAAACTGTGCTTTGGTGTTTTGTTTGTTAGGGCTGTATAAAATATTGAGTAAAAAACTAAAAAAAAAAAAAAAAAAAAGGAGGGGGGAAGCCAGTATCTTCAATAACAATTTTCATGAATATGCAGTATTATAGGACATTTTCTTATAGAACTACTAAGTAAGAATGGGATTAATTGAAATAAAATAAAACTCAGAAAATATGTGATAGATGTTTCCAAAAATCTGAAAAGTTATATTTATAAGGAATTAGTGTGGCTTCAGAAGATAATACTAAAACAAATGAATAACCTACTCTAGGTTATGAATAGGAGGAACTTTCTAGCAATCACCACTGTTCAAAAGTTTAATAGGTTCTCATTTATAGTTTTATTTCACACTAGAATCATTGAGCATCAGAACTGCTAGGCTCCTCTGGACAGGATGCCCATCATCAGGGATAGACTAGAATAGATGGAGTGAAAAATCACCTCTAGTTCTGCAATGCTAGATATTGAAATTAAACATCTGGAGACCATATGTATTGTATTAATTAAGTTCACAAATTTAAGTCATTTTAAGAATGAGGCACAAACCTGATAAGCTCTCCTCCCCAAGATTCACACAGAACTTTGCCCACTACAAAGGAGCTCTTACAGCTTCAGAGCAGCTAAAACCAAATTTTATTAAGTTTTCTTCTGGAAGTCTTCATCTGACAAAGTTAATATTATCTTTTCTTTATATGGCTAGGTTTCTCATGTTTCTCTCTCTTTTTTCCCCCAATTTAACATACATTGTTTTGCTATATTATAAATAGATGGTAAAATTTTAAAGAAGAGCTGGGGAATTCAGAAGAACGAATTAGTTAATGATGCAATATATGGTGATGAACATAACAATAAAAAAATTTTAAAAAAAGAAGAACGAATTAGTGATCTAGAAGACCAATTGATAGAAAAGAAGGAAAAAGATGAGGCCAGGGAGAAACAACTCAAAATCCATGAAAACAGAATAAGAAAGAAGTGACACCATGAAATGTTCCAATGTCAGAATTATTGGGATCCCTGAGGAAGTGGAGAGAGAGAAAACTAGAAGATATATTTAAGCAAATCATAGCTGAGAACTTCCTTAATCTGGGGAATGAAACAAACATTCATGTCCTAGAGGCAGAGAGGAGCCCTCCCAAGATCAAGGAAAACAGGCCAACGCCCCAGCATGTAACAGTAAAACTTGCAAATCTTAGAACCAAGGAAACCATCTTAAGGGCAGTTAGGGGGAAGAGATTCCTTACATACAGAGTAAGGAACATCAGAATTACGTCAGACCTATCCACACAGACCTGGCAAGCCAGAAAGGGCTGGCAAGAAATATTCAGGGTACAAAACGAGAAGAACATGCAGCCAAGAATACTTTATCCGGGAAGGCTGTCATTTAGAATGGATGGAGAGATGCAGAGCTTCCAAGACCAGCAAAAACTGAAAGAATATGTGACCACTAAGCCGGCCCTGCAAGAAATATTAAGGGGGGGGTTCTATAAAAGGAGAAAGACCCCAAGAGTGATACAGAACAGAAATTTACAGAGACAATCTATAGAAACAAGGATTTCACAGGCAACATGATGAAAATAAATTCATATCTTTCAATAATCACTATCAACGTGAATGGCCTAAATGCTCCCATAAAACGGCACAGGGCTGCAGATTGGATAAAAAGACAGGACCCATCCATATACTGTCTACAAGAGACTCTACGAGAGAACCTAAAGATACATCCAGACTGAAAGTGAAGGGATGGAGATCCATCTTCCTTGCCAACGGACCTCAAAAGAAAGCTGGGGTAGCAATTCTTAACTAAAGACTGTGGTTACAGACACAGAAGGACACTATATCATTCTTAAAGGGTCTATCCAATAAGAAGATCTAACAATTGTAAATATCTATGCCCCCAACATGGGAGCAGCCATCTACATAAGCCAACTGTTAACCAAAATAAAGATTCATATTGATAATAATATGTTAATTGTAGGAGACCTCAATACTCCACTCTCAGCAATAGACAGCTCATCTAAGCGAAAATCAACAAAGAAACAAGAGCCTTAATGACACACTGGACCAGATAGACCTCATAGATATATACAGAACACTCCACCCTAAAACAACAGAATACTCATTCTTCTCGTATGCACATGGAACTTTCTCCAGAATAGACCACATACTGGGTCACAAATCAGGTCTCAACCGATACCAAAAGATTTGAGATTATTCCCTGCATATTCTCAGACCATACTGCTTTGAAACTAGAACCAATCACAAGAAAAAATTTGGAAGAAATTTAAACCCTTGGAAGCTAAAGACCACTCTTCTCAATAATGTTTGGGTCAACCAAGAAATCAAAGAACTTAAAAAATTCATGGAAACCAATGAGAATGAAAACACATGGGTCCAAAACCTATGGGATACTGCAAAAGCAGTCCTAAGGGGGAAATATATAGCTATCCAAGCCTCATTCAAAAAAATAGAAAAATCCTGAATCCACCAACTAACTTTACACCTTAAAGAACTAGAGAAAAAGCAACAAATGATGACTAAGCCATGCATTAGAAGAGAAATAATTAAGATTAGATCAGAGATCAATGAATTAGAAACCAGAAACACAGTAGATCATATCAATGAAACTAGAAGTTGTTTTGTTGAAAGAATTAATAAGATCAATAAACCACTGACCAGACTTATCCAAAATAAAAGAGAAAGGACCCAAATTAATAAAATTATGAATGAAAGGGGAGCGATCACGACTAACATCAAGGAAATAGAAACAACTATTAGAAATTATTATCAACATCTATATGCCAATAGATTAAGTAGCCTGGAAGAAATGGATGCCTTCCAGGAAACCTATAAACTACCAAGACTGAAACAGGAAGAAACTGACAATCTGAATAGGCCAATAACCAGTAAGAAGATTGAAGCAGTGATCAAAAACCTCCCAAAAAACAAGAGTCCAGGGCCTGATAGATTCCCTGGGGAATTCTACCAAACATTCCAAGAAGAAATAATACCTATTCTTCTGAATCTGTTTCAAAAAATAGAAACAGAAGGAAAACTTCCAGACTCATTCTATGAGGCCAGCATTACCTTGATCCCCAACCCAGGCAAAGACCCCCTCAAAAAGGAGAATTTCAGACCGATATCCCTGATGAATATGGATGCCATAATTCTCAACAAGATCCTACCTAATAAGATCCAACAGCACATTAAAAGGATTATCCATTAAAAGGATCATGCACCACGACCAAGTGGGATTTATCCCCGGGATGCAAGTGTGGTTCAACATTCGCAAATCAATGTGATAGAACACATTAATAAGAAGAGAGAGAAGAACCATATGGTGCTCTCAATTGATGCAGAAAAAGCATTTGACAAAATACAGCATCCTTTTCTGATTAAAATTCTTCAGAGTATTGGCATAGAGGGACCATTCCTCAAGTTCATAAAATCCATCTATGAAAAACCCACAGCAAATATTATCCTCAAGGGGGAAAAGATGAGAGCCTTTCCCTTAAGATCAGGAACATGTCAAGGATGCCTACTTTCACCACTATTGTTCAACATAGTACTAGAAGTCCTAGCAACAGCAATCAGACAACAAAAAGAAATAAAAGTATTCAAATTGGCAAAGAAGAAGTCAAACTCTCTCTCTTCGCAGATGACATGATACTTTACGTGGAAAATTGAAAAGACTCCACCCCCAAATTACTAGAACTCATATAGCAATTCAATGATGTGGCAGGATACAAAATCAATGCACAGAAATCAGTTGCTTTTTTATACACTACAATGCAACTGAAGAAAGAGAAATTAGAGAAATGATTCCATTTACAATAGCACCAAAAACCATAAGATACCTCAGAATAAACCTAACCAAAGAGGTAAAGGATCTATACTCTAGGAACTACAGAACACTCATGAAAGAAATTGAAGCAGACACAAAAAGATGGAAAAACATTCCATGCTCATGGATCAGAAGAATAAACATTGTTAAAATGTCTAGGCTACCCAGAGCAATCTATACCTTCAACGCCATCATGATCAAAATTCCAATGACATTTTTCAAAGTGCTGGAACAAACAATTCTAAAATTTGTCTGGAATCAGAAAAGACCCCGAATGGCCAAGGAAATGTTGAAAAAGAAAAACAAAGCTGGGGCATCATGTTGCCCCATTTCAAGCTATATTACAAAGCAGAGATCACCAAGACAGCATGGTACTGGCACAAAAACAGACATACAGACCAATGGAACAGAATAGAGAGCCCCGATATGGACCCTCAACTCTATGGTCAAATAATCTTTGACAAAGCAGGAAAAAAATATGCAATGGAAAAGACAGTCTCTTCAATAAATGATGCTGGGAAAATTGGACAGCTAAATACAGAAGAATGAAATCCAACCATTCTCTAACACCCTACACAAAGATAAACTCAAAACGGATGAAAGACCTCAATGTGAGACAGGAATCCATCAAAATCCTAGAGGAGAACATAGGCCGTAACCTCTTTGACATCTGCCACAGCAACTTCTTTCAAGATACATCTCCAAAGGTGAGTGAAACTAAAGCAAAAATGAACTTTGGGGACTTCATCAAGATAAAAAGCTTCTGCACAGCAAAGGAAACCATCAACGAAACAAAGAGGCAACCCACAGAATGGGAGAAGATATTTGCAAATGACACTACAAAGCACTGATTTCCAAGATCTCTGAAGAACTTCTTAAACTCAACACCCAAAAAACAAATAATCAAGTCAAAAAATGGGCAGAAGACATGAACAGACACTTCTCTAAAGAAGAGATACAAATGACTAACAGACACATGAAAAAATGTTCATCATCATTGGCCATCAGGGAAATTCAAAACAAAACCACATTGAGATACCACTGTACACCAGTTAGAATAGCAAAAATTGACAAGGCAAGAAACAACAAATGTTGGAAAGGTTGTGGAGAAATGGGAACCCTCTTACACTGTTGGTGGGAATGCAAATTGGTACAGCCACTTTGGAAAACAGTGTGGAGGTTCCTCAAAAAATTAAAAATAGAGTAACTCTATGACCCAGCAATTTCACTTCTGGGTATTTACCCCAAAGACACAGATGTAATGGAAAGAAGGGCCATATGCACCCCAATGTTCATAGCAGCCATGTCCACAATAGCCAAACTGTGGAAAGAGCTGAGATGCCCTTCAAGAAATGAATGGATAAAGAAGATGTGGTCCATATATACAATGGAATATTATTCAGCCATCAGAAAGGATGAATACCCAACTTTTACATCCACATGGATGGGACTGGAGGAGATTATGCTAAGTGAAATAAGTCAAGCAGAGAAAGTCATTATCATATGGTTTCACTTATTTGTGGAACATAAGTTCCATGGAGGACATTAGGAGAAGGAAGGGAAAAATGAAGGGGGGGGAACCAGAGGGGGAGACGAACCATGAGAGACTATGGACTCCAAGAAACAAACTGAGGGTTTTAGAGGCGAGGGGGGTGGGGGGATGGATTAGCCGGGTGATGGGTATTAAGGAGGGCACATACTGCATGGAGCACTGGGTGTTATACGAAAACAATGAATCATGGAACACTACATCAAAAACTAATGATGTATGGTATGGTGACTCACATAACATAATAAAATTAAATTAAATTAAAAAAAAAAAGCCGGGGAATAATAAGCACACCATGCAAGCCAGTGGTACTCTTGACATTGGAAGCAGCACGTACTGTGGAGAAGCAGAGAGATTCCTAAGGTGCTGGCAATGTTTTAATTCTCAATCTGGACAGTATACACATAGCTTTGCTTTATAATTTTTTTAAACTCTACACATAAAGGTTATATGCTTTTATATATTATCCTACATCTCTTAATTTTTTAAAAAGTGATTCAAGTAAGATGGTCAAAAGGCCAGATCCCCTCAGCAAAGCAAACTGGGAAAATCTCTACAATCCCAAATGATTACAGTTTCCAAGAATCGCAGGTCACACAAAATTACGTTACTTTGCATACTCAAATTCTTACCTCTTGATTCATGCCACCTTAGTGTTGTTAAAATATTGACCAATTTATTTTTTAGTAACCAGCTGTATTGATGGTACACTAATATGCAGTATGGAAAGTTCCAATTTGGTAACTAAAATCCTTTTGATTTAACTGCATGGAATATGGTGGAAAACTTAAATTTGGAGAATAAAGTAATTACTATTTATGGCTTATGTGTTGGAATCAGCCTATAGCTATAGACAGGATTAAGTAATTAAGGTTTGGAAAGGCAGCTGCAAAGATATTTAAATATCATAATTCAAGAATCCTTACATTATAATTGAAGGTTTGGTATAACAATCTGAAATTATTTTCATGTCTGGGTAAAGAACAGGCAATCAAAAGTTTAATTAGCAAAAATGCCGTGGATAAGAAGATAACAGAAACAAACTTTGGGAAAATATAATCATGTCTTCTAAATGCATATTTAAGACACCATCAAGAATAGTAATTAAATTAAGAATAATCAAAGCACATTGTTATAGAAATATATTAATATGATAATAATTTAATTTCAGTTATTTTAAAACATTATATCCAAGGATCTTAATGTATTTTTCTATTACCAATTAGCTCATAATAAAGCATTTCCTTTTATTTCTGTTGTGAACCTGCTAAACTGAGTCAAAGAGGAGAAAATTGTCATATATTTCACAGAACAGTGGTTAAAATCGGAACAGCTTATGTAACTACATACAGTAGTTTGGAAAACAGTTTTTGAACTTGCATTGGGAAATACCCAGTATCAGCACCTCAATATAGCTTTCTGTCTTTTTATGCATTATTGCATTTGGTATTTTGGGGACTCATTAAAGCTATCTACATATCTACTTCATGCCCAATGCAAGTTCAATAACTTATCTGAGTGATTCACCCTTGCTCTGTCAGGTAACTGGTACATTCCAACTCACACCAAGCAAAATTACAAATCAAAATAAAAATGTATAATTTCAAATGCCAAGGGTTTACTGCATTTTTCTCAGGTGTAAATTTTAAGCTCAAAACTGTTTTCCAAACTAGTTTAATCATACTATTGCTTGTGGGTGCTCCTCGGGAAGGCTAAATATATCAAATTGAATTATTAATCTTTATTGAAAATTTACTATAGTCAAGAACTCTACTTAGAGCTTTATGGTATCACCTTTGTTTAATGTGGAAAATAATTCAGTAGGTTAGGTTCTCTTGCTCTCCCTGCATCCAGAAGGTTGTAATTCTTAGTAACTAGTCCAACTTTATCCAGTGGGTGAGTATTAAATCAAGCAGTCAGTGGCTTGAGGGAGACAAAAGGACATTTTTAAATTCCAAAAGTTTGCTTTTCATTTGAAATGTTAAATATTGAAAGCCTCAGATTATAAAGTTTATATCATAAACCAAAATGTGAGGAGAATGCACAAGGGAAAAAGAGGAACTTTCCCACCCAGAGAGGATGTAACATTATCTGGCCTGTGGGAAGGAAACTAGAGAAATCTCAGATCGGAGAAAAGAGAGTCAAGGGCTAGTAGAGGACATCTCTCCTCTGCTGTGAATGAGCATCTGAAAGTTTCACATGTGTGCCCAAGAGTTGGCCAAGAGCACCATCCAACTGAAAGAGGCTTCAAGATTATAACAAAGGAATCTAACTAGTGTACACAGTATGAAGCACACAGTGTGGAGAACACATTGCAACTGGAGACATCAGAAGTGGGTGCAGTCAGAGAGGATGTGACATTCAATCCAAAGCCTGGACATCAAACAGAACCATCACCAACTCCTGAGGCCAGGAAAATACCATCCTATCTTCCCTCACAGAGGTAACCAAGAAGAGTCAGAAATTAGGGAACTTAACGGGGGGAGGGATGCATCCTCATGTGATTAGTTACTCATAAGATAAATATTTAAATACAAGATGACTGAATTACTACCAAGAAGATTGTATGTTTCTGTTTCTGAGGGGAAATGAGGTTCTGTAATAGAAAACATCTGTGGCCTAAAACTATGTTTACTCATTAAAAAAAAAAATCTGAATTTACCTCTTTCCTTCTTATCAAAATTCTTACTATTTTCTATTATGTTTTCCCTGTATACAATTTTATTTGCAACAATGGATCTCCTTACTCCTGCTACTGGGTCTTCTACATTCTCTCTCATCCACCATAAATTAGCATTTACAAGGACAGAAAATTATCTACTTACTATTTTCTCTGGCGCTTTGTCATGGACAATATGAGCAGAGGACCCACATTCCCTTTATAAATGGGAGATTTAGAATTTCTGCAACATTATTCAGTATCTTCTTTCTTATGTATAAAGGAAGTAAAAGAATATTTTTGAAGTCACTTATTATAAAAAAAGGATCAGAAAATGCCAGAATCTATTTATGGAACGGATACAGATCTATAAACAATGACCTCTAAAACATGTCCCATCAGACCAGGGATAGGGCCCAGTATTAAAATAAGCTTAATAAAATAGTCTTTTCAAAGACCAGGAATGCACAGGACTCATATAGGCATCTTAATGTCTAAGAACAAACAAACTGATCATCTCTGGGTGGACATGGTTTATGAGATTGCCTGTTTGATTAAGAGGATTTAAGCCAAAAAGACTGAAAAGGAGGAAAAAAGAAGATGAGAACCAATACTATTAAGAATATCAGCTAGAAGGTAGAAAAAGACAACCAAATTGGAGAAATTCCCTAGTAATCGAAAGGAGAAATACCTGGGGAAAAGGATGGAAAGAATATCTGGTCCAGTGCTGAATACTTGGTCCAGGGCTCAGAGCTCTAGCTATTTAATGCAGAGACTATGAATATAGAAGAACTAAGCTTGAGCTTTTATCCTGTGAGCCATATAGGACTTAAACTGTGATGTTAGACAGTAGACACCATGAGTATCCCATAGGGTAGTTAGAAGTTCTTCAAAGGCAATAGAAAATGATGGGAAGGGCATAAAGAAAGTCAGACCTGGACCCCAGCCATAATGTCCTTTGGAAATGGGAAGGGAGTTAAGGAAAGACCAAGTGTGAGCTTAGGGAGAGAAGAATATAAAAACCATGTGAAGAGTCTAAAGGATGAACCCAAGAACAGATAAGACAGGATTCTAGAATCAGATGTGTGACTAGCTAACAATGCCTAGACCCAGTCTCCACTCACCATTTATCCCAGAATCTTACAGAGATAATTTTCCTAGAGTTAAAAATGAGATCATGCCATAGCCTCTTTCTTACTTGGAAATACCCTGAAGTTTCTAGGAAGGAGATGCCATGGAAAATAAGAAAGAAGAATTAGAGGTAATATTTCAAAATATTACCCCACTTTACCTGCTAATCCTAAATCTAATTTAGCCTGAAATTCCATAATTAGATATTTAAAAAAACCTTCTAAATACGTGTGTATGAGATGATACTATTTTATGTTTCTGAGTATCTTTAGCTCTTATTAAATGCTTATACATGCATCTTCTCATTTACATCAATGGTTTACAAATTAAATAAGACAGTATTAAAAGCTCTAGTCCATAGTTGGGAATGCTAAGACCAGCAGTTTAAGTTAATTATCTCAAGGTTGCACAGCTAGAAATAGAGCTGAGACCATACGCCATTTCCATACTTTAAATCTGTTTTTTCATACTACATCTCACTGGCGAGAGTTCATTACTAGAAGTAGGTTGTTCCTATTCTGGAGGCAGGGAGGTAACTGGGTATAGAATTTGATTCCTCATATTGCTCCATAAGAGAGAGAGAGAGAGAGACCTTTCGATGGTCAACTCAAGGAACTCAATGGATGACACCAACATCTCTATTTATCCAACTGTGGGTCTGTATCTCCTTAGATATTTGGATTACTACCCACAGAAACTACAGATTACCACCCATGGAAAATAAATCTAAGGTGACTTCCAAGGATGAAGACAAAGCCATGAATGAGTGGGTTCTGCCACTTTAAGATTAACAGGGTCTACTACGTTGAGAGTAGTGTAGATCTTGTGAATCTAAACAAACTTCAGATGAAATAGCCTGTTTCACTTTGGCCAAAGCCACTGTGTATTTTGGAGCTATCCAAGGTGCTCATCTCAGACCACAGCTGTCAGCTGACCAAGCCTACCTAGGAACTTTCCTGGTGCTACCTATTCTACTGAAGCAAATGGATTTTTATTTTTATTTTTGGTAGAATCATGATATATTATTTCACATTTGGTTAAATTACCGAAGATCTAACTTTCATAAAGAATATATCATCCTGGGGCGCCTGGGTGGTTCAGTCGGTTAAGCGCCCTACTCTTGATTTCAGTGCAGGTAGTGAATGGAGCCCTGCATGTGGCTCCATGGTTAGTGCAGAATCTGCTTGTCCCTTTATCTCTGCTCCTCCCCCGGCCCCTGCTCTAGTGCTCTCTCTCTCTCTCTCTCTCTCCAAATAAATAAATAAATAAATAAATAAATAAATAAATAAATAAATAAAATATGTTAAAAAAAGAGTATAGCATTCCTACTTTCAGAAGCAGTCACTGGGAACATTAATAAGACCCCATAAGAAACCTCTGAACAAATATTATTGAGTGACTGACTGTGGTTTATACAAATTCAATATTTAAACACATAGAGAATCATACTTCAGCCAAAATGTTGTTTCATATCCCTGTGTCTTTAAGGCCTGGCATTATGAAGAGTAATGAAACTAAGAATGTTCTCAATATTTTTATTTATTTATTTTACAACACTCTGTGGTAACTGAAATAATAAACACACACATAACTAGAATGAAGAATCAATCCCATGATATTTTCTGTTCTCTTTCCTTTATTGGAAAGAACAAGTTCTGGTTATAACCAACTAATTTGATTTCATGATCCACAGTGTGGGGAAAAAAAAAAAGAAACTGGAAAGGACTATTAATGACCAAACTCCTAGGTTGTATTTCTCCACATCTTACTCATCATGCCTTTCTCTGTAGTCCCGCCCTGTTCATGTGTTCAGTTCTGCTTCACTTGTCACATCTTTTGAAACCATGCTCACTCTGATTTGGCCTCACATATATGTCCTCCACTAACCTAACCATTGCTTCTTTCCATCCAAAGGCTGATAATGAGGTTAGAACACTGGTAGGAGAAAAGAACTGAGATCGGAAATAGGGGTGCCCCTCCAAAAAAGAAAACCTGATGAAGGAAAACCAAAGCAAAGGCGCCAAACCCAGCTAACTACTTGCATCATTTTGCTCCTTTTCTCCTTTACGTTTTCCTTCACCTTTAGCAACACGCGAGCAAACTTTTATAGTAAACTACTCTGTTTCCTATGACTAACTTTTATCTGCTGAGAATTTTACAAATTCCCCCTACTTAATTTAAACTTCACAATGACTATAAGGTCTGTCTCATCATCTTCATTTCTGTAGATGTGGATACTTGGCATCCAGGAGGTTAAATAACTTTCCATTGATGAAATAGACAGGATGTTATGGAAGCTATTAACCTGGATATTAATTGACAAACAGGGATTGTTTAGAAGTTCATTACATAACGCACAGTTCAAGAACATGAGCAGTCCAGAAAGAACATTAAAAACTAGCAAGTAAACAATAATGAAGCATCCATCATTACTTTAAAAAGCTATTAGACCCTTAATCCTTGTGCTATTGTACAGTTTAATCATGGCGTGACATTATTTTAACAACTTGAGGTACAAGATAAATAATCTTGAATAATCTCCTAATGAGCACATGTCTATTTTAACTATGGTACAAGGATTTGAAGTAATGACTGTTTATTTCAAGCATAGCAATGACCAACTTAAACTTAATTTTAGTCATTCTTAATAAGAGGAACTGATGATGAGGGGAGAAATACCCAGTTTTACCCCCGGCCTCTTGTTCTTCCTTTGAGCTTTCAGAAATGCTGATGGATATTTAAATAATTGATAATATGGGCAGCAAAAACATCAAGAACTAGAAAAGAATCCAAGGTGATATAAGGACTATGAAGGAACCTAAGGAATATGAAGGCAAGGCAGAAGGATGTATTCTTTTTTTTTTTTAAAAAGATTTTATTTATTTGAGAGAGAGAGAATGAGAGATAGAGAGCATGAGAGGGAAGAGGGTCAGAGGGAGAAGCAGACTCCCTGCTGAGCAGGGAGCCCGATGCGGGACTCGATCCCGGGACTCCAGGATCATGACCTGAGCCGAAGGCAGTCGCCCAACCGACTGAGCCACCCAGGCGCCCAGAAGGATGTATTCTTATGTGGATCTGTAAATTAGATATTTTTTTTAAATAATCAAACAAAATATAGAATTAACAGTAATTATGAGAGCTGCTCAAAGTCATGGACTCAGCCCTTTTTCATGCGGAAGCACTTTCTAGATGTAGTGACATTTGAGGAAACCTAACAGGTCCCTCCAGTGACAAATGAGAGTATAGAAACAGGGACCAGGAGAAGAGGATCATAGGTAGAGCTGTTTGGGCAAATGAAATGAAAGCAAATGGTTGCTGAGAAAGTCTCCAAATCAATTCATGTGTATTGTCAGGAGGAGGCTGGCAAGTTTTCATTTGCACTTTTAAAAATGCCTTGATTGCTTTAAGATAATTTTCATTAGACCTATGTAAAGAATGTCATGCAGTAGCCTGAGCGTTAGCAGTGACCACACCAAGAGAAAAAGCTCTTGAGCCCTGAAATCCTCAAATAGTATATAAATCTAAATAGAACTAAAGGGAAATCAGTGGTATAACCAATTTTCTTGGTGAGGTTTCCTTCTGGTGACAGTGGGCAAAACAGGGCAATTCCCTTTATTTTCTAGAATTTGAGATTTCTAGAATTATATTTCCACATGATTGAAATTCCCCACACTGTTGTGATTATGACTTATAATTTCTTATGTAGTTTGTCTTTAGCTATATATGTTTCATGCCTGATACAGTGACCTAAGATGGGTAGAATATCCTCAGGAAAATAGAAATTCATCTGAATTTCAGAAATGTGGTTTTAGAACTGCCAAAGTACTGAAGGCTGTGCCTTGAAACTGTTCCCACAGAAAAATTCAGTTACCTACCTTTGTGTATATGTTTCACCAAGACAAACAAAAACACTCAAAAATCAAACCAAAACACTACAGAGGGGCTGATGAAAGGATATATTGAGACTATGGATAAACCTACCCCCTGAAATAATGACCATTAAAGAAATTATATAAGTGATTCATTTTTCAAATTCTCTAACATTATTTTCACCCACCAAAAAAGATAATGATGGCAAACTGGTTTTCTGACCATGCCATTTAATACATTTTCTAGTTCAGATATTTTCTGGCTCTGCTTCAAAGGAACGTCTGTGTTTAACCCGTTGGATTGAGACAGTCTGCCCAGAGTGACAGCACCCTCTAATTATTATTTAAAAAAAAAAGAAAGAAAGAAAGAAGAAAGGAAGAAAGGAAGAAAGGAAGAAAGGAAGGAAGGAAGGAAGGAAGGAAGGAAGGAAGGAAGGAAGGAAGGAAGGAAGGAAGAAAGAAAGAAAGAAAGAAAGAAAGAAAGAAAGAAAGAAAGAAAGAAAGAAAGAAAGAAAGGAAGGAAGGAAGGAAGGAAGGAAGGAAGGAAGGAAGGAAGGAAGGAAGAAAAAAGAAAGAAAGAAAGAAAGAAAGAAAGAAAGAAAGAAAGAAAGAAAGAAAGAAAGAAAGAAAGAAAGAAAGAAAGAAAGAAAGAAAGAAAGAAAGAAAGAAAGAAAAGAAAAAGAAAGAAAGAAAAAAGAAAAAGATCATGATATGATTTTCCAATTTTCAGATTATTTTTTTCTCACAAGTTTATCTTCAACCTTTGGCAGTACATATACACCAGACTCTAGTATAAGTGACTCTTTCTTAATGCAAGTTATACATTTAGTTATTTTAAATTAATTGTGTCAATATTTCAATCTCTCCCCAAAGCACCAGGGTTAGTAAACACGCTTTGGGTGAGATGTAGAACAGGCAGTAAAATCACCAAATTCAGCTCTTTCCATAGCCTTTTATCTTTCAAGTCTAAATGCCTTAGTAAAATTTTTGAGATACTAAGAAGAAAGTATTTCACGGTATTTCTAAGATTATCGATGAAAAAATACATAGATCGAAACAGAAATTAGATTAAATAAGGCTTTTTACCATCCCAAATACTAAAAATCTTAGGTTGGAATTCTTTTTTAATATTCTGAAGTTAATCACACAAAATAAAAGACAAAATGAGTGAAACAGTCAACAAAGTTCCTCCCAAAAAAGGGTTTTCATTGAAGTCCTTATCTCGATTAAGTTTACAAAGTTTATTTAGGCAGAAAACTAATATAGCAAGGGAAATCAAGCCACCTAGGAGTTTAGAATGAACTTTTATTTCTACAGATTAATAATTCTTAAGGAGTGATTATTTCTCTACCTATTTTCTTTTAAATAAACTTTTTTTAACCTAGAAATTTACCTTCTGTGAGTCCTTAGCCAATAATTTCCCATCACTTTCATATGAAGACAAAAATTGAAAAATCCTAATATTTAAGGCAAATCATAAGACAGCTTGTGGCAAGATATGGTCATCCAGGGCCCCTGATGCTTCCGTCCATGTATGGAGGAGGGTAAATGGATCAACACCAGGGCATACCTGCAAACAGGTGAGTCATGGCACATAGCTGGAAAAACTCTCACCCCTTAGACCATCTTAGTAAAGAAAATCATTCTCTTATTGATACTAACGATTGCTGGAATAATTGTGTTTAGTACCTGCCTTATGTGCATGACTTCAACCCACCCTTTAACCAAACTTGTGAGATGAGTTGTATTATTAAACCAATTTTTTGGCTAGCAAAATGACAAAACTAGAATTCTACCACAGGTCTCACATTAGCTTCTAAAACACTGTGCTTTGCTACATCTCTTTTGAGACAGAAATCTAAACAAACATTTAAAAATAATATAAATAGTGCAAGGTAAATAATTTGATAAACCAATCTTTAGACCCTGGGAAATATATTAGGACTAATGAAAGTTCGTGGATTTAAAAAAAAAAAAAAAGAGGCCAGTGAAAATCCATGAGTATTTTATCAGAGGAGGAATTGTAATAAGTATTTCTCACCTCACATTCTCTAATACTAGAATAGTTATTTAAATGTCTTTCTGGAAAAGGGTCCTTACATTTTCAATTGGTACAGTTATCCAAGTAGTATTTTCTAGGAATGTCAACCCAAATAGAAGAGAACATAAGCATCCTGACTCCTTAGCATAACTTTGAAATAAAATAAGTATAAAATACATTTTAAAGGCCTGGGTTACATATGATTTTAGTAAGAAACTCTATGTCATCAGTGTTTCTAAATGCATTACCAAATATGCAAGAGATTTTAGATAATTTTTGGTTCACAGTACATTTCTTTGAAATTAACCCACAGATTGGCTGTACCTCTTATTTATATTTTATCAAACCCATCTTTCTGACGTAGGCATTTCTTTTCTTCGGATTCTTACAAAGATAGTTATCATGCACAGAGTGTGCTCTAGCCTTTGGTGGTTTTAATCTCAGTGTAACATCTTTGTGTTTAGTACATTTCTTCTCTTTCATCTGATCATGTACATGCTAAGATGTCAAAACTGAAGTCTTCTGACACATCAGTCTTAGGTTCTAGCCAGTGTGTCAAATCCTTCAAGGTTTAGCATTCAGTTTTCACAAGAAAATTTTAAAATGATAAAATAGCATATCAAATCTCAATGAGTGAAACTTATAGTCGGGTCCACGGCAAAATACACTTTCTAAAAATTATAGTTGAAATTGAATGTGTTGTCTACTGAGAGGCAGGAAAGAGACAGGAATTTTATTACAGATTGTCTTGTAAATTTAAAGTACAATTCATACTTCATTTTAAATGCCATCCAAGTACGACATTTCTCGGTTATTGGGCTCTCTCAAGAAGGATTTTGGATTAACATGTCTATGAGCAATGAAATTTACTTAGAGTACAGCCTTCTGGAAAATGGTCTAGTTCATTTATTTGTGAGTGAGGCTAACTCTCGTCTTATATTTGCTCTCTTCACAACGCATTTCCCTTGAGAACTAGCAAAGTTTTCCCATATTGATGAGAATTTCACTTAGCTTAAAAACACCAGTCAAGGCAGCAAATTTACAGAGCTAAAACTTCTGAGGTGCTTAAAGACAGCAACTGTGTAATTCATGGGAGATTCACCTCTTTGAAGAAACTATAACAGAGCTCCAGACCTTCTTAACAGGCAGCTCATTACTACAGACTGTCTACACAAATTGTAAACTTACTATAGGCCCTCAGGGGAGGGTTTTTCTGTTTTCTGTCTCTGGTACTAACCTAGTCTAACTTGCCATATAACTGCCCTCTTGCCAGTAATGTTAATGATGGTGATTATTAGTAATAACTCTGAGTAATGAGGTTTTCTTCCTTGTACTCAAAATAATTGCTCCATGTAAATCCACAGCAATTTTTATGGTACGTTAAAGATTAGTAACATTAGAAACTTGGCAAATCTTACTTATAGAGGCATTTTACCTAATGATCTAATCCATCAGTTCCCAGGGTTTAACAGTCTTGAGACTCACTTAGTACTGAAGGATCTCCCTTCTTTTCACAGGGGCACTAAGAAATAATGTAGTCACTACACTACATTTTTAGGAGCATCGTAAGAGTAACTTGAAAAACGTTAGCTCTGGTTTAAGCAAAGAAGGCTGTGAGTGCAAGGATATATACAATTTGCTGGAGATTTGTCCCATAGACTGAGGGATAACTTAATTAATCATTAATTAAACGTTGGTTTCAGAAAGAAGTTTCTTACTGTTTGATTTCTAAAGCAATTCAAGAATAACTTTTAGCCATGAGGAACTTGCAGTCAGTTTATCAATCATGTGAGCTCGAGTATGAGAGTGTCAACAAGGAGTTAGAAATATTAGCCATGCTCTTGCTTTTCTCAATCTCATCACTGAGATGAGACTCAGAACCTCCAAAAGGAAGAACACACATAGGGAGAAAGTTACTCGCTCATTGATACTGGTCTTTATATCCAATTTTTCTCACTTGACAGTCAGTTCATCCTGAGGAAGATGTAGGACCACTGATTTCAATGAAGAGGGTGGTTATACAATTGGGTTCACTTGTCTTTCTTCTACATTATGCTATTTACAAATAAGGACCAAGACTGACCAGAGATAAGAAGTCAAGTTTACATCCTTCTAGGTTTCCTCTTTGTCCAAAGGGAAGTTTCCATCATTGTCATTCTCTTTGGAGCCTTAGGTCAATCAGAACTTTTTAAAACATGGGAAGGTAGAGTGGGTAGTCGTCCATGAGTTTTCCTACATCATTAAGGCATCCTCAGAACAAACAAGAGTATAAAGAGAGATCAGTAATCCACTGCTAATTCTACATCTGTTGCATATGGATTTTCCACATATCCTGAGGCTTATTTCTAGGTGTTTATACTTGTTTGTCTATTCTTATTACATTATCTCATTTTGTTCATTTTAGTATTATAGAAAGTCTTGGTATTTAGGAGAGAAAGTCATCCTTAATTTTTATTCTTCTCCTTGAAGGGTGTCCTAGCCATTTACCATATGCATTCAGTCACCTCATTAAATGTCATGGAACCCTCTGGTTGGTGGTTTTACTTGACATATGGATTAATTTGGTTGGAATATCCTTCTTTGTGATTTGGAGTTTTCTCATTAGTGAACATGGTATGTATTTATTTATTTCCAGTATATATTTAATGCAAAAAAAGTTTGATTTGCTTGAAATATTCTAATATTATTTTGTTGTCTACTTTGTGCATTTCTAGTCTTATTTTTTTAATTCTGTATATTCTACGTTCTTTATATTCAATTAGGTGAATTTCTCTGATTGAACATACTCATTTTCAATCTTTTAGATCTATTTAAAGTTACATAACTACCTTTAAAAGGACAGGTAACTTTAACTGCATGCACTAAGTTCTGTTAAGTAGTGCTTCCTTAGTCATTTAATAAAAACTATTTTATAAATTCCATTAAAATTTTCCTTTGAACTCATGGGTTATGCAGGAATGCATTATTTGGCTCCAAAATATCTAAAGTTATCTTCTCTTTTTGTTGTTAATTTCACATTTATTTTCATTATGATCAGGTAGATTCAGTGTCTTGCCGTAAGAATATATGTGTTCCTCTGTCTCTCTAGACCAACAACCTCACATACTCTGCATATGGGGGCAGCAGTGTTTTTCAACTTTCGTGAAGCAAGGAAAGCTACCTCAGCACCTCGCTTTAAACCAAGAAACTGGCTTCTGTCCTCTTTCTTCTACAGAGATCTCTTAGTTTTTATCGTAGAGATCTCTTAGTTTTTATCATCCCATGGGAGTGGTGCTTAAAAGTAGCACAGTACACCGGAACATTAAAAACCAATTTGGTAAGCCTTGGCCTCAGCCGCACTCATCATTTTGCATTTTAGTTCACTTATGGCCTGGGGAAATAGTTAACTTTTTAGTCATCTGGTTATGACATTTATCATTTCTTTCTTTTAAAAAATACTTTAGCTATAATCACTAGGTATTTGGAGTATAAATAAGTGCATCAAATTATGGACATAGCATGTTGCCTGGCAATCCTAAGTATTAGTCATTGCTGCACCAACCATCTGAGGTAGAGGCTGTTATTCCTTTGAGTAGAGAAACAATCCCACAGAAATTAAGAAACCTGCCAATCAGACTTAATTAAACCCGTTAAAGAGAAGATGCACTCACTCACAAAAACATTTTCACATAAATGTTTGAAAAAAATGTTTGATTTTGACAGTTTAAAAAAATCTTTTTTAAAAAAAAATTACTTTTTGCAATTCTGAAACTCTAACTTGGCACAGCCGGTGAAATACCAAGATCAAAAGTCTGTTTCTAGACTCCTGAACATTTCCTAGGCTTGAGTTAACATTTACAAACATACATATGTAGTGCTAATTTTTTTGGTTTTTTAATTTTTATTTTTTTAAAGATTGATTTATTAATTTGAGAGAGAGAGCACAAATGGGTGGGGCAGAGGGAGAGGGAGAGAGAATTTGAGGCAGACTCCGTGCTGAGTGTAAAGCCCAGAGTCAGACATGGGGCTCAATCCCATGACCCTGAAATCATGACCTGAGCCAAACACAAGACGCCCAACCAACTGTGCCACCCAGGCGCCCCTGTAGTGCTAATTTTTAAAAAATGGATCTTAATTTATGTAATGTACTACAACCTGTTTTTCTTAAGATGTTATGAATATTCTTTGGGGCACATCGATCTAATGCACTTCTTTTCAATAGCTGCATGACATTCCATAGAATGGATCTAGAAAATGTCATAAATCATTTTGTTGATGGATATGTGGGATTTTAAAAGGTTTTAGGAAATTATATTTAATATTATTAAATTCTTCCAATAAAATCTATGTAGCCAACTCATTGCCTCCAGCTTGATCCTCAATTGCTTTCCTTACAATTTTATGCCATTTCTAGTCTTCTTTATAAGCACATATCTTCATGAGAGATCAAGGAAAATAATAAAAACATCATGCCTCAAAATAATTTATGATTTTTTTTCTCAAAATCTTTCAACCTAGAATTGAAGAGGCTTCCTGAATTCTAATTTCTGAAAGAATTGCTTTTTAGTTGTATTATGAATTGTATTTCAGTTCAGGGGAGTTTTCGAGGAATGATTATTTTTCATGACTTGTCAAATTTGACCATTGTAAATTTATTAGGAAATGCTGTAAGGGTCTCTGGGTCATGCAGTCCAAATTTCCCATTTCATTTCACAAGGCAACATATGCTCTGGAGGCAGGGTAGCAGAAGATTCCAACTACTGATCTGAAGAGAGGGGAAATTATCTCGCATGAACATAAAATTAAAAACATCTTTCTGAAGGCTAAATGTGGTTAAAAACTGATTAACTGAAAAATAATGTCTTAGATATGAATTCCTTGTGCCCTTGACCTTCATTACTTAACGTTACCATTTTCTTGACTCCCTTTGTAAGATTCACCGAAATTATTGCTTCTAGAAGCCTGCACAGAAAATGATTTCAGATTTGAAAAATAATTTTTATACAACAAAGGCAATGTTTCGTGAAGAGCCACCCTGAGTTTTGTATGTGACTTTTAGCTCACAAACACAATGTGAGCCACAAAACAGAAGGATGTCAGAATAAGAAAATAAATGCTAGATATCCAGCTTCGCCAATGTAAGCAATAAGATACATCATTAATGCTGAATTTAAAAAGCAATAATATAAAATCAGAGAAGGTATCAATCCTTTAATTTTGTTGAGCTATAATTATATAATGAGAACATTGGCTCTTTTGAAACAATCTGAAAACAGTGCTGGACTCTCTTTCGCTTGGGCCAATGGATCTATTCATTCCAAGACTTGATTTCCTGTTCAGTTTAGCATACCATTTGTTGAAGGTAATTGTTGAGAGGATACTCTGTTACAAAAGCTACAGAACTCTCAATCATTTCAGTGCGGGATAGGTGCCCTGAATAAAGGATCCTATTTCCCTAGCGTCCCTCATTATGTTTGTCTCTTCACACAATTGTATGATTGTATACTGCAAAATAGTTATTTGGTGGTAATGGTGCATTTCAAATTGGTGACTCAAATGACAAGAATGGAGGAAAAAAGAGGAGAGAGTATGATCTTTGCTGAGCTATACACCTGCAAGTTTCAACCGAGTCAATCTGGGAGCAGAATCCCAGAGTAATAATTTCAAGACATTTTGCAATGACTGAGTGAAACAATTCTGTGAGGAAAATATTTGAAAAAATACTTAGATTCTATAAAACCTAAACTCTATTTACCTAGAACGCAGCTGCTGTCTTCCTACTATGCCACCTTGTTACTTATTCCTTTTTCTACACATTCAGTTCTTTGAATTGTGGGAGCAAGCAAGAGCCCCATCAGCCTTTTTTTTTTTTTTTTCAAAGAGGGAGTGTGATCTTCTGGATTGTCATCCTTTAAATTGTGTCTTCCAATTTAAATAGAAAGGAAAGAACGTTTTCCCACAATAATGTTCGATAGATGCAGAAATCTTGCCCCTTTCTGTATATGAACTCCAACATATTGCAGGGATGTAGCAGGAGGAAATGTATGCCTCTTATGTTTGCTCTTTTTCAAAAAATTACCCTGCATTTAATTATGTAGATCGTTCTATAATTAGCAGACATTATTCAATTTGGTAAGTAGCATGAATTAAATATTGCCTTAAACAAGTGGGTCTTGAGTATTGAAATATTTTTCATATCCTTCGGTGAAATTTTATCTGAACTCTATATGAATGAATACCTATGAGGAAAGCAGCTAAAGTTAAAAGCATTAAACCTGTAGTTTATAGTTTACGGAGTCACCTAGCAACCAAAGGATTGAAAACAGAACTTGTTTCCTTTAGCCTTCCAGTATCTTGAAAATACCAATAGCAATATGAGATCCAGGAAAGAAAAGGTGAAACTTTAAAAATTCTTCAGACGGGTTGTTGAATGACATGAGTAAACATCCTGTTTGAGAATGGGAGGGTAACTCCAAAAAAAGCACCTCTTCCTTTGTAGAAAGCAAGACATGGATGTAATTTCATCAAATAGAGTTGATTGATTCATTATCTTTGACCAGCATCATGATAAATGTGTCTGTCAATCAAATCTCAAACCTCCTAAGCCTCAGTTTATGTCTATTCAGTTCAACTTAATAGCACTCACCTGTCTGACAGATTAGTAGCATTAGCTTCACTAGCTTTGACGTTAGGAACCATTTGGTAAAGTATCAAATAGTCTATACCTGTTAATATGTGAACATGGCACTCCAATTATTCATTTGATTTAACCTATTCCCTATTTAAATCGAAGGTTGAAATGCCTTTCTGCTTCTGCAGCTGCTCTGCAAGAAGAGAATTACCAAAATGCAGTTTTTATGTCCTCTCCTCGGTCTCTCTGCAAAGATATGGCCATGAGTCATGCATAGAAAGCTTATTTATACTTGCATGTTACACAGAGTTTCCCAAAATGTACTCATCTGCAAATGTTTTTCCCAGCATTGCAAACAATTACCTTGGCCAGAACAATGGTGCATCTGTGTCCTAAAGTTCAGTCACCTGAAGAAGTAATAATGTTATCAATTGCCCAGTGATGAACTTATTGACTGAAAATTAAGAAACTTAATAAAAAATATCTCTGTGTTTCAAGAGCGGTTGGAAGAGGGAAAATTTCTATGAAATCCAGACTGAAGTCAGATTTTTCTACATGAATATATATTTTTTTCACCAGCAAAATCAATAATTCAAATTAAAATAGTAAAAGGGTAGAGAAGTTTATGCAAAATATGGCAGAGAGTCAGCCTGCCATCTCTCAAGTGAGCTGCTATGTGCCATAATTCTCTAGGGTCAAGCATCTGTGAATAAGAATTGCATCAAAATAGCTAAGTGATGAGCCGATGTTTGGTTAAGGAAGAGTAAAGGGATAAAGATGTACTCTGAAGATGTGCTGTGTTAATTTTCAGGAATATAATAAAACTGTAGACATTCCTTGAGTATAAGAGTAGAACACACTAAGACAACCAGAAATTATAAATAGGATGTCGGGAGTGATGAGCCTCTACATCTACTCCTAGGTCACCTTGGGGAAAACAGCAATTTAGAGCCTTTCTACTTGAAACATAAGGGGCTGGGCTAGGTTACCTCTAATACCCATAAATCATTAAGATTATCGTTCTGTAAATCAACAGAGTAAGATACTAAAAAATACCAAGTTATATGAATAGCAAAACTACCTTTGAAAAAAGTACAGAATATAAGAAATTACTATTCATTAAATATTTTATCCATTTACCCTTTACAAAGAATGCAGCGAGTTGCTAATATTCTTGACACTGGGAGAAAAAAAAAAGCTGCAAATTACCTGATTTATTTTATGCTTGGACTTAATTTTATTTATAACCTGTGGTCTTTAAAATAAGAGAGAGACAGAGAAAGGGAGAGAGGGAAAGAGCCAGAGAGAGGGCCCAAAGAAGAGAAATCCAAGACACTGACCCTCTTTAGGTATCATTATGTCATGTAAGTTCTGGACGAATTTATAACATAGACCATATGAAACACACACGAAGACTGATCATCTTTTCAGAAAAGGCAATTTTTAAGACCCATCTTCCTTGCACAGAGAAATTGTCTACTGCAACTACCAGCTAAGACCATAGGGTTAAAACAAACAGAACTGACTTCAGGGCAATTTTTCAAATTGCTTTAAGGACATAGCAATATTTCATCAATTTGAAAGCATTTTTTTCCTGAATTAGGGGATGACAAAAATATAATTTTCTGTAAAAATGCTACATGCCATTCATGCTACTGAGAAGTGCACAGGGTCACCGTTACTCTGTATTACGAGTCAGGTCCAAGTGAAACAGCTTCCAAGGTGGTCTCTGTGCTTCTACCAGGGGTCCATTTTAAAGGGAAACTTTAGACAAAAAGGCCTTTAGGTAATTGTGTTTAAATAAGAATCAAATTTGTTCCTAAGAGGGTGGTGTACCTTTGTCAGAATTCAAGGAAAGGCCAACTGTGGACCAGGTCTGAGATGCAGGATTGGAGAATCTTTCGCTCAGTTCTGTGATCTGATGGTTCCAGGATTTGTCTCTTTCCCTTAACTGTGATCCATTCAGCAGAGTTGAGCTTGTGCATAAACATCATTGTTCCCGCCTTCACACAACCTGCCATAACTATATCATTAGCGGAACTCCCTTAAAGTGACAAAAGGCCTTTTCCATCTTTAAGCAGACAGCCCTAAGGGAAGAGGCTTCCCCCCGCCAGCAATGCAATCTACATGCACAGAAAAGCATGGTATATATTTAGGCCACTGGCCAAATGGCTATCATGAGCTCTCATTTTACTTATTCTCAATGGGCCATTTAGAATTAATGCAAACAAACCCTGGAAAAGTTATGGAAACATAAAAATTGTATTTCTGGCATTTTTGAAATCTTCCAGCTCAAGGAGAAGAAATTCATATTTAAAAATATTATGCACAATACCCCACGATAATAAATCAGTATTCTCTCCCAAACCCCAGCAGAAACTAAATTAAAATGGTGAATATCTTTATCCAAAATAAATGGTAGCAACCCAGTACCTTTCAGAAATGTTTACAACTGACCTTCCTTTTGGACTCTTCAGTGATTGATTTGAGATTCAACAGTCGGTAAACACTGTGCTATTAGCAGACATAGTCTGCATTTAGACACACACCACTGTTTGTGCAACTACAGCTAGAGGGGTATAGTGTCTTTAAAAGTTACCCGAGAACCTCATGAAGTTGAAGAAAAAACTCACTCAAAAGGATTTGATGGTGAGAGCCAGGGTCTATGAAATAGGTCCTTCCAAGGAGATGCCTCAACACTGTTGATAAACGAGAGGCACATTTCTAGACATTTGAAACACAACACCATTGTGCTGGTTGACAGTAAGTTGCTAAATAGTCATAGCTATAACCAAAAAGATAGAAATTACAAGTATTTTTGTGATTTCATTGCTTTCCTGGTAGAACACTACGATCACCATGACCACGTGATGAGTTAAATGAGGTCTCTGCAATTTGATTTGTGCTGGATAGAATGCCCTTCGCCCAACTCTGCCGCAGAATTATCATCATCATAGTCCTCCTTACAGCAACATATGCACACATCATGTGTCTGTAGCATTTTATAGTTTATTTTATTTAATCCTCAGAATTGTCCTGGGGGCAAAACAGGCAAGGTGGACTGGAAAAAAAGAAACAAGGTTGAGGTAAAATGCATAAGGTCTGGGTTTGAGTCCATTATAATCTTTGTAAATTTAGGGAAATTACCTAGCCTCTGTAAACCTTCATATCCTAATATTTAAACTGTAATAAATACGATTCACCTTGGAGAGTTGCTATGGCCGTTGGTGTGTAGGAAATGGAAATTTGTAATTGTTCACGTTTTATGGATGAGGAAGTTCAAATTGAGAAAAGTTACATGACTTGTGTAAGGTCACACGACTGAATGACAGAACTAGACAAGAATGAAGAATGAAGAATCCAAGAATTCCACCTTTCTTGTCCATGTCAATTCTCGTTAGAGCTCTCAGACCCAAATAACCTCTGCTCTGACACCTCTGAGAGTAAGAGTTAGTCTTCCAACCTCCAGCAGCCTCTCCTTTTCTCCTAACTCCTAAAGTACAATCTGTGTACTTTTTGGGGACCTATTGCCGCATTTCTGATAAGTGATAGGTGAATTGGTAAACATTCATATAGATAGATAGATGGATGGATATCTAGACAGTGTGAAAGAGATTTTCTTTCCTTCGATATACAGTAAATCCCTCAAAGACAAGGAACCATACTTACGTTTATAATGTATCTGCTCAATATTTTTGTGATGCTTTCCTTTGGAGAAAACTTTCTATCTATAGAGGGTAATTTAAAATTGGATTTTGACATATGTTTTTTTCTTATTTTTAAGATGAGAATGATAGACATATGGCCAACAAGTGACATAAAATTGTCTATTCAGTGTTGCCAAGGAAATAGAAATTAGAGTGCATTTCACTATGAATTGTGATGACTAAGATTCCCCAACATAGAGAGTCCCCCTCCCAGTGGCTGATGTATCTTTCCATAATAATGTACACCAACCAGGATGAATAATGGCTTCTGAAAAGAAAAGCACTCACACTCATGATAAACCTTTTACTGTCATGCCTTTGGATTGATTAAAATTCTTCAGGCCCAGAGACCAGTATTAACCCTAAGCATGATGTTGAGCCTGAACATCTTACTAAAATCTTCTCGATGTTTTAGATTTGGCAACAGCTCTTGGTTCCCATGAAGTTCAATAACTGTCCTAATTTTTTTTTGCATAAGTAAATATTGAAAAGATTCATAGACATTTGGTCCATATGTAAATCATTCAGAGTAAATTTTACAAATCATTTACACATCATTATGTGCTGCATATGATAGAGATATATAGATATAATAGAGATAAATACCTAAGTTCCTTTGAAGGGAACTTTTCAAAAGGTAGAAGAATAACAACCCAGCCTCAATCAGGCTTCGCTGTCCTAGATCCAACATAAACCAACTCATTTAACCAGTTTATCAGAATTCAGTACATCTGAATATACCCTCAGTGCCCAGCAAAATGGCAGCATGTGAATAAATTATGGTGAAAAGAGGGAGTATAGGGATAGATGAACTGACAAAATATAGAGAAAGTTGTACGATTGTTATTTTACATCGTTGATGACTTTACACTCTTCAAGAATGGCCATACATGCGTACATGCAAGACAAATCAGAATCACAGTCTTAATCAAGCAAAGCAAAATGTCTACAAGTTTTGGTGATTCTAGACAGTCTGGAGTTTAAGGCTCTTTTGCAACCTCTTATATCTGTAATAAAATTTTAAAACCTATGTATGAAAGGCACACAATTTAGATAAAACTGAAAATTTCTTAAAGTGGCTAGGCTTCAATTTGGCATTTGATTAGTAATGCCAGGGTAAAACTACCTTGATACGTGAAGGGGTTTTAGTTTTCACTAAGAATGCTATTTCCTGTGTTTTTTTCCTCTTTTATTCTACCAATCCATAAAATGTTAAAGAGCAGGGCTGCCTGGGTGGCTCAGTCGGCTAAGCATCTGTCTTCAGCTCAGGTCATGATCTTGAGGTCCTGGGATTGAGCCCCGCATCGGGCTCCCTGCTCAGTGGTGAGCCTGCTTCTCCCTCTGCCTCTGTCTCTTCCTTCTGCTTATGCTCTCTCTCTCAAATAAATAAAATCATTTCTTAAAGATGCTAAATAGCTATGTTTTTCACAAAGTATAGGGTTTTTGCCTTGCCTTTAACTTGTCTGCACCTCCCTTATTCCAATATTTAGACTGGCTTCTGGGCTCTCATCATTGTTCCCACAGTGTGTTGGTCTCACGTTCCTTTCCGTGTCTTCGCTCCTGGTGAATCTATGCATAGAGCACAGTCTCCTCTTCACCAGGCCCCCGTGAAATCACCCCACTCCATCCCTTAGCACAACACAGAATTTATCATTCTATTCTTTTTTATGTCTTAGTCTTTAGTCTCTGTGATCATTTCATGTGATTTCCTGGTCCCTCCAACTATATCGTAAGAATTTGCAGGTGAGATCCTTGATTTTGTTTCATCTATGTCCCTCAGATGGTCTAACACATGCTAAACATGTAATATATGTCTGAGAAACAGAGTATTTCATGCCCCTGGGGAGGATTCAACAAGGACAATAGCAGGGTTATTCACAACACCCTGTTTTACTTAGAAACAGTGCTGCGGAAAACCGTGTAAATCCATAATGGGCCTGATGTTATATCTTACATATGTATTGACATGAAAACATTTTTACATATGTAAAAAGAGGGAAGAAATATTGGAGTTTGTTTACGTAAAAAATAGAAGTGTGGGAACAATATTTGCTATAATTTTCCAGACTGTTCGCTTGTGCTTAAGGCCATTTCTACCCAGCTTTTAAAAACAAGGCATTCTATTTCTGTTAGTGACAACAGGTCTAAACACAGCAAGGAGAAGGAAAAAAAAAAAAAAACTATGTAACTCATATTAATGAATCAATTAGTATGTGTATGATGGATGCAGTCTCAATTTTACAGGCAGCTACTTGTCCCGTCCAGAGTCCTATCAGTCTGGTACCATCCATCATGAGTCAACAGTAAAAATAGGGAAAGGAATATTCTAGACCATTAGTCAATTTTGACTACAGTGGTTTCATATCTGTCTGGTTTATTTTGTAGTAGTTGATACTCATGTGCTTTTGTTACTCTCTGACATTAGAGCGGGTCTAGCTGGAGCAGAAATGTAGCAACATCCCTGCAAATCCCACACTCTAATCTTTGACTGGGTGTGAGCAGACGTGAAGGCTAACGTTAGTGCCTACCTCAATAAAAACACTTAGTAGGTAAACTGATTTATTCACAACGCTTTATGATCTGTTGGGTGTTTATTCTGTTTTCCAAAAATGTGTGTGGATATGTGTGGGACATAAATTCACGTTGGCAGTAATAGTAATCCATAATGTAGCAACACGTAGCATGATTCCAATTCATTTTGGGAAGAATTTTTAACCACAAGGAAAACGTGTATCAGAAAGGACAAGTAGGGGGCGCCTGGTGGGCTCAGTTGGTTAAGCGATTGATTGCCTTCGGCTCAGGTCATGATCCCGGGGTCCTGGGATCGAGTCCCACATCGGGCTCCCTGCTCGGCTGGAGGCCTGCTTCCCCCTCTCCCGCTCCCACTGCTTGTGTTCCTGCTCTCGCTGTGTGTGTGTCTCTCTCTCTGTCAATTAAATAAATAAAATCTTAAAAAAAAAAAGAAAGAAAAAGAAAAGACAAGTAGGAGGACTACATTTTGAAGCCTGTTTCTCAGCTCTCAGGACATCCTACCACAATGTTCCTTATGTCACAACTAAACTATTCTTTTCTCTCACTCCCTTATGACCTCCCTACGTTGCCACAACTTCCCAACACAACGATCTTCCCATTTCAAGTCTCTTAAACATGATAAACTTCCTGTTGGTGAAACTTGTCCTCCTACAACTACCAAAACCCAGACATTTTTAGAAAATCCATAAGACCCAATAGTTGTGACCTTTCCCTTGCACACTCAAATCCTCTGTTATGATTAAAGCCTCAACCTTGGGGCACCTGGCTGGCTCAGTCGTTAAGTATCTGCCTTCGGCTCAGATCATGATCCCATGGTCCTGGGATCGAGCCCCGCATAGGGCTCCCTGCTCAGTGGGCAGTCTGCTTCTCCCTCTCCCTCTGCCACTCCCCCCGCATGTGCTCTCTCTCTCTCTCCATCTCTCTCTCTCTCAAATAAATAAATAAAATATTTTTTTAAAAGCCTCAGCCTTGCCCTCCCTCTTCACATCATAGTTGTTCCAGCAAATGCGAATGCACGGTGAATGCCTGGCTTGATGTGGTAAAGCTGGTTCTCTGTCCGTGGGGAAAAAGGCTATCTACCTTGCCCGCACTGAACTCAAGAGGCAGCATAAGTGTCCCTGTGTGCCCCAGAGCCCCCCACTCCACCCCACCACCACGTCCTGCTGGTACTTTCCCCTCTAGCTCATAGTGTCTTGGGGTACTTTTGGAGAGGAGCAAGTCTGCAGAACAGGCTACTGCACCTAATACAATGAGAAGACACATTTCAGGCTGCAGGATCCAGTGTGCCCAGCACAGGGTATCCTGAAGAATGCAATAAATGTGAAGGGAAAATCTCTCAATAACAGTATGCAGCCTCAATGTAGTAAGGGGAAAAGACGCGTGTTATCTTAACACCATCTGAGTTGCACTTGATGGGAAAAATGTTAACTAACAGCTCCCAGAAGAGTGCCTGACACAAACGTGCAGGAAAATTGTTTTGACCAAATTGGCAGTATGATAATGTTGATTAGCTGATGCCTGCCGAGGACTGGGGCTTTGCTTTACTGGAAGACGTCAAGGGGGAATAGGAGAATATGCAGTTTGGAGTTCAGGCAGCCTGAATCTAGGTCTTCTGAAGGATAAATATGAGCTCTTGGGCAGTGTACTTATTGATGCTGGTCAAAACTTACTTTTTCCCGCAACTACAAAGGGGGAGTAAAAGAATGTTTACATCACACAGTTGATGGGAGAATCAAACGAATATATGAGTCTAAAAACTACCTAGCATACTGCCCAACTAGATATGGCTGTGGCTACTTCCCTACCACCTCCCCTTGAGACTGCCCTCCAAGGAAGCCATCCTGACCCAGACATTGAACTTCACTGCCTGCCTTCCTGGGTGTAGCAATAACCTCTTAACCACCCTCCATTTGTGTGTGTTGTCTTACTGTCAGTTCACCTCCACTCATTTTTTTTATTCCAAAACTATTTATGACATGCCTTCTATGCAAAGGAATGGACTGTCCTCATGGACTATTTCCTCTCAAGGTCCTGGAAACCCTGATATTGAACTTCTGCTGGCTGGTCATTTCTTCAGGTTATAGTTCTGGCCACTACCTGAAGTTCCCTGTCACCTGCCAAACCACATCCCACTCCACCCTACCTTGTCCTACCCAGGGCCCATGTGAACCCGAGTGGTGTGTGTGTGGCTTACAGTGGTGTCCTTTGTTCTCTCCTTGTGTGGTGCACGTGATGGCACTCCATAGCATCCATCCTTCAGGCACTCAGTACACTTTTTTCACCTAACAATCTCAACATATGTTTTATTTTTTGTAATTCTAAGATGGTTCTCCAAGATTTTTCTGCCTTAGTCTCCAGGACTGTGAATATAAGGAGATATATCACTCCCACGATCACATTACATGATATGGCAAAGGAATTTGCAGAGCCTTTGAGGCTACTAATCAGCTGACTTTGAGGTGAGCAAAAGGGAAATTATCTGGATGAGTCTAACGTAATCATTGGAACCATTTAAAAGTGGAACGTTCCCACCCCCAAAATAAATAAATAAATAGATTTTAAAAAAATTTTTGTTTATTTATTTTAGAGAGAGATGAGAAAGAGTGTGAGCAGGGGGAGGGGCAGAAGAAGAGGAGAGAGAAAATCTCAAGAAGACTCCCCACTGAGCTCAGAGCCTGACACAGGGCTCCATCCCATAACCATGAGATCTTGACTTGAGCCGAAATCAAGAGTCAGATGCTCATCTGACTGAGCCACCCAGGTGCCCCAGTAAGTAAATAAATCTTTAAAAAAAAAATGAAAAGCAAAAAGGGGCGCCTGTGTGGCTCAATGGGTTAAGCGTTAGACTCTTGATTTTGGCTCAAGTCATGATCTCACGGTCTTGGGATGAGTCTTGTGTCAGGCTCTGAGCTCAGCGGGGAGAGTCTGCTTGGGATTCTCTCTCTCCTCTCCCTCTCTCTTTGCCCCTCCCCCCACTCAAGATCACACGTCTGCACTCTCTCTCTCAAATAAATAAACAAATCTTACAAAAAAAATAAAAAAGAAAGAAAAAGTGGGAAGTTTTATTAAGCTGCTGATAGAAATCACAGATTTTAAGGATGAGAAGAAATGAAACTGAGCCCTAGGAGCAGAAAACAGGCCTGCTGGTAGCCAGCAAGAAAACGGACCTTGGTCCTACAACCACAAGGAATTAAATCCAACAACCTGAATGAGCTTGAAAGAGGACCCTTCCCCAGAGCTTTCAGGTGAGTGATCAGGCTGCCATCTTGAATTTATCCTTGTGAGACCCTAAGCAGAGATTCCCTCTGAACCTGACTGGATTTCTGACCTACATAACCGTGAGATCATAAGTGGGTTTGTTTTAAGATACTGAGTTTGTGGTGATTTGTTACACAGCGTTAGAAACCTAACACAGAAGTGTCCCTTCCCCTCCTCATTTAAGATAGACTGTTTATCACTGGTTTTCAACAATTGGATGATAATATCTCTTGGCACAGTTTCTTCATTTTTTTTTTCTGCTTATAGTTCACTGAGCTTCTTTTATCTCTGCATGTATAGTTTTTTTAATCAGATTTGAATTTTTTTCCATCATTTCTTCCAATATTTTTTCTATCCCTTTATTTCTTTCTTCTTTTGAGACTCTAACTATACATATATTTTGGCTACTTGATGCTACCCCAAAACTCACTGATGTGTTATTTTTCAGTCCATTTTTTCTTCCTGTAGTGCATTTAGAATAAAACTTAAAACTGAATGGTATATATTACTATGTCATCAAGGTGACTGATTTCTTCTGTGGTGTCTATCCTGCTAGAAATCCCATCTAGTTTTATTTTCATTTCAGATATTTTATTTTTCATCTTAGGTATTAAATATGCATCTTTTTATATCTTCTTGTCTCTTCATTATATTCTTTCCTTCCTCTACCTTCCTGAACATGTGAGGTACATTTATAATTGCTGTTTTAACATCGTGGTCTACTGTCTTTTATTTGTCTCTTATTTTTGGCTCTGTTTCTATTAATTGGCTTTTTTCTCTTGGTTATGGTTTATGTTTTCTACTTTTATGCAGGCTTGTTAATTTTTGATTGGATACTAGAAATTATGAGTCTTACATTGTTGGATGCTGGATTTTTTTTTTTTCAATTATTTTTTGCCTTCTTGCTGTGTGGAGTTATGTTACTTGGAATTAGTTTGATTCTTTCCAAGATCGCCTTTAAACTGTGCTAAGATTGGTCCAGTACAACCTTTAGTCTGGGGCTCATTTGGCACCACTCCTAAGGCAGGACTTTTCTGAGGACACTATGCAATCTTCCCATGTATTAGGAGACCTTCTTATCCTGTCTGGCAGGAATACAAAATACTACAAGCTCTGTCTCCAGTGATTATCTCAATGATTTATTTCCAGTGATTCTTTCCCTATTCTATCTCCTTACACATGTGTATAGATGAGCCCAGGGCCAAAGACTCAAGAGACACTCTCTGCAGATTTCTAAAGCTTACTCTCCTTATTCAAGCATCACCTTCTCTCTAGTACTATGTCCTGCAAATTCTCCCCTTAACTCTGAACTCTATCACCTCAACTTAGTGAGACCACCAGATGCTCTTTGGGTTTTCCCTCCCTGATCTGCATGCTGGAAACTCTCACCCTGCTGTGAGTTGAAGCACTTATAGGGCTCATCTGGTTCATTTTCCTTCTGGGAATCAGCATTCTGTGCTGCTTGTTTTCCAATAAATGAAACTCATCGTTCACATATTCTGTCTGGTTTTCTGCTTATGTAATGCATAAGGTAAATTCAAGCCCTGTTATCTGATTATAGAACCAAGTGGTAGTTGTAGGCACCCAGTATTCATAAATTCAAGGACCACATACTAAAAAATCTACAAAGGTCAGGCAAGTAATGCCAATGACTTAAGGGGTGTCAGCAGAAAAGAACAGGGCTTTGGCCCATAATTTGTACTTAAAATACAAATTACAGGCCAAAAAAATTATGTCTTGCAATGTAGTAGGCCACCATATTGTGCATTCAATTCTGTACCCTTTCTTTCCATCCCTCCTTTGAGTGCAAATCAAAACTATCAGAAACTTCTCACTTGCAAACCTCTCACAGGATATGGATGTTTGTAGTGTGCATTTAATTCAGTACATTAACTTTTAAGGATGTTTGCATTTTCCACCTCAACTATAATTATGTAGTCTTTCTTTTCAGAAAAATTGAGAATTTCGGCCAAAATTTGAGGGAGGTCTTTATGGGAAATGGCTTATGAGAGTGGAATGGGGGATGAGAAGAAAACAGAGTTGAAAAATGGACAAAACTCCAGTACAAACTCTGAAAATCACATTTATTTTATCCTGAACAATAGAATCAGAAGTATAATGACTCAACGCTAAACATTATAACATGAGCAGTGATAGTTATAATTATTTTTCAGAAGATCACTGCAGTCTTCCAGCTAACTGGTACATCTTCTATCAAGTCTCAAGAACTAAAATATAAATGTGCATTCACAGGTCCTAAGTACATGTTTATAGTTATGCATACCTTTGTTTAAAATTCACTGCATACAAGATACTTTCAGTAATAGGTCAAATGGTGTTATAAAAACCGTGTATCTTGAAAAAAGTAGTAATTAAAAAAACCACAAGGAAGTGGGTAGCTATTGTTCACAGGCATCCTTAAAATTTGGTCTAATATTTTTATCTCTACTTAACACGCATATAGTAACTAAACCACAAAATGATGATCTGGGTGCATACTACCTAGCTGCCTATTCCTGCCTAAGAATGCAATAATAGCAACAACAAAGCCTGGACCAAATGTAGGACCTCATGCTTAGTGGAGTCTCCAACTCACTCAACCTCTGGAGGAATAAAAAGACACCCGGTAAAATCATCTGAGAAACATACCTAGAATGGTAGATTTGATCAATCAAATTCTGTGAACTGGAAAGGTATTTTTACAGCTCAGGAATTTTGTGGGGGATTTTGAGGAAATAATACTGTCCAGTTTCCCCACCACCACCCTGGAAAATGGAAAACTTGGTGTTTTGCATACTTCAACCTAAAAGAATAAATTGGTGAGAAAAATGCAGTTTTCAAATAAGAATACCTGAGGGAACATATAATCCAACAGATAAATGATCAGTAACCACTGAATTCTCACTATGAGAACCTATTTGTCTAATAAGTGCTGTGTGTCCCATTGTTTCCACATAAAGGTTGATCGATGCAAATGGCAAAAAAAAATATCATTCATTTCAATAACTCTATGCAAATTATTTTTTTAAAACCACCAAGTGAAAATGAAGCCTAAGCCTTCTCAGACATAAAACAAATTTAATTGTATACCAATAGTCACTATTTTAACCTAGCCAAGACCTTCCCCAGGGCTCATCTTAGGAAAAGTTGAGAGTACTTGGTGTGACTTAAAAGCAATCAAATACCACCAACCATTCTAACAAATTCTTAACAAGCTAGTCATATAATTTCCTACAATCCACCAATTGGAAAATCATGTTAATTAGCTAGTGTGATGTGAATTTTATAGATGAGGTATTTCTTGATAGTGTTAAAGACTGGAGAATGACGCAGGGCTTACTATGAATTATTTTAATTAGATCTCAGAGATCTCCCCGTTTCCCTCCTCTATTCAGTAATGAAGCTCTGTTGATCCCTTTGTGAATTCTTTTTTTTTTCTTTTTTTTTCTTTTATGGCTCCATTCCCATCCCAGACGCTCTAGTTCATTCATCATTTCTCATCTCGATTACTACAACAATTTGCTAAAGCCTTACTGCACCCCAATCCTGTTTTGTCCTAGCAGTGTATTATAATATGATGTTTCTTCACTTAAAATTTTTTAATGACTGCCTAATACAAATGGATAAAGTGCAGATCTTTAATGAAGATTTTAAGACCCTTAATATCAGGTGACTGACTACATTTCTCAACTCATCTCTCACCACTAGCCAAATGCTCCAGCCAAAACCCAACTAACTAGAGTCCCAGGAATAGCTCCCGTCAGCAAAGCTCCTTAGTTATGTACATGCCATTTCCCTACAAAAAATTCCCCGTCTAGCTCCCCACATACCACACTTGACCTTGGCCATTGAGTCCATTGACGGAGTAGTTAACTCCTACTTATCTTTCAGAACCCAGCATGGATCTCACCTCTTTGAATCCTCCCCAGGAATGTCCCAGGGCACCCCAATGTTATGGAAAATTATCTTCCTACGCCCATAGTCTTCGGCACATAATCCCATAATAGTAAACATAGTAATCATGTCTCACAACAGAACCCTTGAGTAGTATAAGCTTTTTGAGGATAGGATTTGTGTATTTATCCTTATCTTTCCTAGGAACTCATATTGTGCCTTCTGACTGATAAATTTTTTGACTGGATGAATGCAAATGTTGGAGTAATAATTTTGACAATTAAAAAATGCAACACTTTTAGAGACTACTATGTGCCAAGTACTTTGGTAAATTATATTTGTTTTATCCTACCACAAGCTTTCCTACAGATCCATTCATTCATTCATTCATTCATTCTTCAAATAGTTACTGAGAACCTATCGTGTATTAGGCAAAATCTGGGGGTTCAGTAATGTATCCATCAGGATCTGGCAGGAAGTTGAAAGTAAATTCAAATTGGGTTATCGGGAGAGAATTTAATATACGTAGTAATTTACCAAAGTGTGAGCAAAGTGAAGGTACAAAATAAGGGGCAGTAGAATGTCCCTATCCCTACAACTCTGTAAATGATCCCCTTGTTAATAGATTCTGCTTGAATTATCCAGATTTGGATGTACCATCTGTTCCTTATTGAGACTAACTGATGTAAGCATATATCCAGAATTCAATCACTTACCACCGTCTCCAAGACTAGCTCTCTCATCCAGGCCACTGTCTTCCCTCACTTCAGCCATGGCCACTCTCCCCTCTCCCTGCTTCTTGTTTTTAAAGATTTATTTATTTATTGAGAGGGGAGGAGAGGGGCAGAGAGAGAGAATCTCAAGCAGACTCCGTGCTGAGCGGGAAGCCCATCGTGGGGCTCAATCTTATGACCTTGAGTTCATGACCTTAGTGGAAACCAAGAGCTGGAGGCTTAACTGACTGAACCACCCAGGCGCCCCTATCATCTCCCTGTTTCTTTCCTTCTCCACTCAGTTACCCACAGAGTCACAGAGAGGCGTGTTTCAAATGCTGATGAGATCATGCCATTTTTTCTGATTAAAACTCCCTAAGGGATCACCATCCCTTTTGGAGCAAATTTCAAACGACTCCAGCGACCTGACAAGGCTCTGGGCCCATGCCTTTCTCTCTTCCTTTGTCTCTGTCACTCTCTATCCTAGCCTTCCTGATGTTGGTGTGAAAATGCTGAGCCCCCTGCAGCTCCCAGGCTTTTCACAGAAGGATTATCCCAGTTTTTCACACAACTCATTACCTCTATTTTTTGGGGTCTCTGCTCTGGTGTCACCTCGGACAAGTCTTCTCATATCACTCCCTGGAATAACTGCTCTGTCCATCCTTCTCTTTTTCCTTGACTTGTTGAGTTACTTATTTTATTTTATTATTTATTGTCAGTTGTGGCACTTAACTACTATCTTTATTATGTATTTATTTACTTGGTTTGTGTTGATTTCTAGTCTCTCTGATCAAAATACCATCTCCCAGAGAGTAGGGTCTGTACCAGAACTATTCACGGCTATAACCAAAGTTACAAAGCTCTTGGCACATAGTAGGCATCCTATTTGAAATACTGTTAGAGAAGGTATCGTTAATAAGGTATATAGGATGCCAAGTATGAGGCTTAACATAATAGGTATTCAATAAATGGTAACTTTTATTATGTACGAAACTAAAGATAAAAGCAAAATAACATCCTTGAACATGCTCTTTTTTAGTTCTTCCTTATATATAAGAATAAGACCTAATATAACTCTCGAATTCTTATTTTGAAACCCATACCTAAGATTTAAAATAAATTTTACCAACTGTAACTGAACATCAACAGTATTTTTATTGATGTATCTGTGTGTGTATGTACACACACACACATATTCTCACAGCATTTGTAATTTAGTAGATACTCAATAAATTACAATCATTTCTCTAGATGAACTTAGGGAATTATTAGCATTGTGACAGTAAATATAAATATTATCAGTGCAAATTTTATGAGTTAATGAAAAAGCTAAGTGCTACTATTAACTGAATATTTACTACATTTTTATTCCTAGGAATAATGAGATATTAACCATTTTGAAATGCTAATAATACTAGTTCTACTTTTTGTTATTTTTTTGCTAAAACACAAAGAATAGTGGCTTGGCATTCTTATTTAATTCTAATTTATTTAAATCTAATTTAATTAATGATAAGTTTTAAGGTTTAAACAATATATCTGAATTTTTTAACAGGCTCCATTTGCCAAATTTGGGATGATTTGACCTGCTTGTAATAAATATGGTATCTTATTTATTGAAACAAAATATATGTGTTGTGTTTAAAGACTATACTATAGTTGGGCTTATACCTACTAGCAATTAACAGTAAATAATAAAATACCCAATCGGGGGGGCGCCTGGGTGGCTCAGTCAGTTGAGCGTCTGCCTTCGGCTCAGGTCATGATCTCAGGGTCCTGGGATCGAGCCCCATGTTGGGTTCCCTGCTCGGTGGGAAGCCTGCTTCTCCCTCTCCCTCTGCCCCACCCCACTTGTGCTCCCTCTCTCTCTCATAAATAAATTAAATCTTTAAAAAACATCTTTAAAAACCTAACCATAAATTAAATAGGTTAATATTTTTAAGATTGTACAACCTATAAGAAATGTTTTCTCTCATGTGTTCCAGTTAAATATGATCATTCATTCATTCATAACCATAAGCACATCAAGTGATAAATCTACCCCTTTTAAAAAAGCATTTTCTTCTCAAAAATTTCAAAATGTAAAAAATGATCTTTTCTTTTTTCCAGACAATTTAAACAAGGCAATAAATTAAAAAATCAATATAAGTCAATTTGCAGCATGTGTCCTAGGAAGAGTTAGGTAGGAATATAAATCAAATAAATATAAGTCAATTAAATTCAATATTATTAAAAGGGTACTACAAATATAACTGTTATACTCATCTGCTAAGGAACTCTCTAAGTGCATGGATATTTTTATAGCCAATAAAAATCCATTTTATCAAATAGAAAAGGGAACCCTTCTATCGCCATGTACACTTTCACAATCCCATGCCTACATTTTTGTCAATGGTCATTTAATTTTACGCTACTATTGTTGAAAAATTACGTGTAGTACACTGCAGATCCTCCCGTCTGCCTTTAGAAATGCTCCAGAATATCTTTCAAATATTGATAAATTATTCATTTCCTCAAGTTGTGCACCGGAGCTTTGCAGTCCGTAAGTCGTCTGTAATAAATTATGCAAGGTGCACCTTATAGACATGGGGTCTGTAGAGAGACCCTGCATGTGCTACACTCCTCATACAGAAGAGGTGGTTTCATTCACTTGCATGTTTTGACATCCTTCCAGGTGATTACAAACCTTTACACAATCTAGAAATTTACTTTGCATCCAAATCGCTGCAATTTTGTTATGCCAAAAACTGTCCTCCAGCAGCATTTAATCTTCCCTTTGGAAAAGACCAGTATATAAAAGTTATTTTGCTTTGCACCATTTTCTGATTAGGCCCCAGGTCCACCATTTACTTATCCATTTGATAGCAGAGGTTTACCCTTAGCTCTTCGGTTTTTGTTTGTTCGTTTGTTTGTTTTTCATGTAAATTGAAATTCTCTTTCGCATACGACATTAGGGGTTGTTTTTAGATTTAATTTGACTATAACCATATCATGATTCTCCTGGAATATTTCAAAGAAATTCAATATTCTTCTGGAATATTCCATCTGAGGACCACCCTACCTCCTTTTCTGTCCCCAAAGCCGGGAAGGTTTTTCCAGTTAGAGACTCCTTGATCTGTCCTGGCTGACTTTCAACAGTGAAAATATATACATAATTGCAATGGGACTTCAACTACCAACTATCAAATTTAAGTCTATCAAAAGCTGTCTTCTGGCAACATTTCATTGCACTGTAGATACTCAGTGATTTCAGGAAAGCAACTGGTTTCTAGAATAGTGTGAGAAACACCAGGATATGATGGTGGGAACACCGGGCTCCTCAATTTGGCCCCTGAGTAAAGCATAAACTCACAAACCTGCTATAAAGCGAAACCTGACCTTCACTTTATATCCATGTTTAATTCCTGCATTTGAGTCAATGTGAGATGTACCTTTCATTCTTCTGGATTCCAAGGAGGAAAATCAGTGTCAATATTTCCTGCAGCACATCATTCATTTAACCTATGTCCCAGAAATTCTGATCCTCAGGATGTGCCAAAACAAGAGTATATATGTTGACATGTAAAAAAATATTTGTAAGGGTACTATTAGTAACAGCCAAAAATAAGAAAAAAATCCAATGTCTTTCATTAGTAAAATGAACAAACAAACTGTGGTATGTTCATGCAATGGAATATTATCCAGCAGTGAGAATTAACACAATAATATGGATTACTCACAATTATATTAAGCAAAAGAAACCAGACACAAGATATATATACTATACAACTCATTTATATATGAAGCTCAGACACAAATATACAGTATCAGAAATCAGATCAAGATTATCCTGTGAAGGGAACAGTGACTGGGAAGAAGCAGGACTCTTCTGGAATTCTAGTAAATTCCATTTCTTCATCTGGGTGCAGGTCACACAACTTGTTCATATATGAAAATTCATGGCGCTGTGCCCTTATGATTTGTCCACTTTTCTGTATGTATGTCACACTTCAATAACAGGTAGTAAAAACAAAACCTCAAAAAAGATCCAAATGCAAGCAAAACATAGCAAGTAAAAGAATGAATGTTTCCCCAAGTTATCAGCTCATTGGCAACGCAGGAACTAAAACTCCATGAATTCTTAAAAAAATAGCATGTCTACCTTTTACGTCACCGGTTTAAAACTGCCGGTAAAGATTGATTACATCTGAGGTTCCACGCATTTTTTTCAAAACAGATTAAAGTTCTGATTTAGTCGTGTCAGTTCCTACGGCGCTTTGTCAGTGGGCTTGGGACACGGAATAATTGTGCAGACTGTCATCTCGAGATGGACCAAGATCGTTTGGAAGAAACTTCGCCGACCCAACTTCTACATGCTGCTGCTGGCTGTTGCGCCCTCATAACTCAAGCCAGAAAAAAAGAATCAAAGAGACTAGAATTCCACCCTACGCTTCCTTCACTAAAGGTCACTCTTCGATGTTGATGAGATCTGTACGGTGATGAGACGCACCACCACGGAGGGATTTCCCATTCCTGTGATCTTCGCAGACCGCATCCCTTGTTTCCAGTGATGTTATCACCCTGGACTCCGTCAGCGTTATTCATACCAATCAGTAGCTGAGAAAATTGCACGGCCACCAAAATGCAGAGTCATTGTTCCGACGGGTCTGCTGGGTGGCTTTTTGATCCGCCCCCCCCCCCGAATGGTTTTGAAGTAGCAGACTCAGTGATGATTCTCCTTCTGATTGAATTAGCGCCCCATAGAAGTCTGATTCCTTCATCTTCCCTCCACTGTCTACCTTCCACTCACATGAGCATTTCAATTTAAAGGTGATCAAGAAAGCAACATCTAGTTTCAAGGAATAATTGTCTCTTTTGATGTGATCTGTTTTACATAAAAATGAATAAAGATGCACATTTATGGAGAAGCACTTGCCATTTGAAAGCGTTTTACAATCAGCAAGCGCTTTTGCTCTGAGCTTCTATGGAAGGAAAATTAGTCTTCCTCCACCACCACCTCCTTCATCCCCCTACCCCCACTTTTTCTTTTTTTTTTTTTGTAGAAAAGACTAAATCCAAATGACCTAGACAAAACTTGAATAGCAAGTTGCTCATAGGGCTGTCTAGGACAAGGGGCCAGTTTTATCGAGCTATTTGAGTTGAGGGGGTTTTTGTCTTATGGTATAGTTAAAAAGACAACATAATACAGCACCGTGTGGTAATATGTATGACTGCATCTTTATCTGTCCCTCTCTCCTTATGATTTGTTTGGCATAGTAAGTCTGTTCGCATCAACCCATAACACTTTCACTCCAATTATTGTGGGGGCAGACACAAAATTTCATACATAACTTAGTACATCTTTGTCCATCAAGCTGTGCATGCTGAATGTTACCAAAAGACAAGACATTTATCTTTTCAACTTTTTTGCCATTTCCCCATACCAAGGAGATCGGGAGCAGGAAAAAGCTTGGTGTATCAAATAGAGAAATGCATTACACCCTTAAAGGGCTCTACTTTAAATATCATACTTTATCAAATGGAAAATCTACACAGTACAAATAGAAGAAGATACATTTTGAAAGTTTATTAAATAGAACAAGGGGTGCCTGGGTGGCTCAGTCAGTTAAGGGTTAAGCATCTGGCTCTTGATTTCAGCTCAGGTCATGATCTCAGTGTTATGCGATCCAGCCCCATCTCACCTCTGTGCTCAGTGGGGAGTCTCTTCTCTCCCTTTCCCTCTACCCCACTCCCCATCTCTCTCATAAATAAATAAATAAATCTTTAAAAAAAAAAAAAAAGAACAAGCAATCCAGACCTTCTAATGCTGATATTTCTGCTCAATGCTTTCACCTTCTTTGTCTTTTTTACATGATGTTGGATTTGAGATCAACACACAGTGAGTTTTTATTATTTTTGAAGAGTAGAAAATAATGGTAGTCACTCCTAGTTAACCCCAAACTTGAAAATAGATACATAGCAATTGAAGACAACAACAACAAACTCCTCTAACTTTCATTGGCACCTTTTCTACTGGGGTGGCAGCTGATGTTGAAAATGACATAAAAGGTGAAAACCCCCATCACACTCCCTGTCTATGCAGGCAGCTTTGCCTTCTGTTTCAGGTCTGTCTTTCAGTCCTTGAAAGTTACAACATAAAGACTTGAAAACTAAAACTGAAAAAAAGAAAATCAAGATGTGTAGAAATAAAAATGAATGACTTTTACGCCCATAAACCGAAAATATTGGCATCCTTTAAATATTGGAAGTTGTCTACTAATTTAAATCATCTTCTAATTGGATATTTTTTTTTTCTTAATTTGGGAAAGATAGCTGCCACATGTTGGAATTATATTCCTTGGAACACTAGACTCAACACGTGCTTCTCAGTCAATGGTTTCTGTATTCAAATGAGTTTGGAAGACGAAGTCTATATAGTTGCCTCAGGTATTATGGGCACAATTGCATAATAAAGACCAAGACATCCTGCTCTAAAAGAGCCTGTTTAACTTTTTTTAACCCAGCCTCTTTCCAATAAGTCCAATTACAAAACCTAATTCTTGAGAAACACTTATATAAGAAGCGGTATTCTTCAGAATACCCTTTGGAAACTCTGGTGTAAAACATGGTGAGTCAAATGAGTATTAAATTGTAACAAAAATAGACCTAATTTAATCCTATTTTATATTTCTTTGAGTCAGTCATCTAACAATCCTGAATATAAAAATGATACAAATCCAGGGGCGCCTGGGTGGCTTAGTTGGTTAAGCATCTGACTCTTGGTTTTGGCTCAGGTCATGATCTCAGGGTTGTGGGATTGAGCCCCACGTGGGGCTCTGTGCTGGGCATGGAACCTGCTTGGGAGTCTCTCTCTCCCTCTCCCTCTGACCCTCCTACTCCTGCTCTCTCTCTTTAAAAAAAAAAATACAAATCCTTTGGAAATAACAATCATGTCTTAAATCCCTACTGCCTGCCACAGGATTTGATATCTAATAGATTTTTAAATAAATGATTTGGGTGGATATTTATATAATTTATATAATTACTGTGATAGACCCTGAACTTCTCACTGCCTAGAATACTCTGCTCCCCACCTCTCTCGGCCTATCTGAATATTAGTCAGAATTCAAATGTTGTACTAAGAACCATTTCTTTAGTGAAGCCTTTTGCACCCCCAGTTTGGAGTAAATCTCACTCACTGAGCCTCCACAGAACTCTGGGATATCCTCCATTTTGTACATACAATATTCTGTTACCATGGCCCATTTACCTCTCTGTCTCCACCATTAGAAGTATAAGTTCTTCAAAGACTGATTGATGGTATGCCCTTTATTTTCCATGGGGTGCCCTCATGACCACCTTCCATTTCTTTTGGCCCCACTCTAAGCCCAAGAAGCTCACCTTCACAGACTGAATACTGGTTCCTTGGGCTTGGGCTTAGCCCATGGGAAGCACAAACAGGAAGTAAGAGAGAGAGAAGTTGTAGCCAGTGTAGTTTTGCTTTATTGTCACTGTACTTTGGGCCTTGGTTCTGGTAACTACAGTTCCTACAGGGCAGCCTGTTCTCCACAGAGCTATTTTCAAGGAGCTCTGGTACCTGTTACCTCCCCTTGCTCCTCTAAACCTTGGGTGGTAATGCTTTTCCTTGTTACCAGTCACAGTGCCCTCAACATCCTCTCTTAAATCTGCTCACCAATATAAATAGTCCTTTAAGTCTCTGTGGTTGAACGATCCAAGTGGGGTTCTATTTCCTGATGCAGACCTGTCTCATACACATGTCTTATTCATTGGAACACAGTTTCTAGAACAATACCTAGCATATAATACATGTGCTTCCAAACAATAGAAAAAAACCTTATGCTGAATTAAATGAGAATGAATTATTTTACTGTTGTTATTAAATAAATTAAACCAAGTAACAAAAATTAAAGTGCCAAATAACAAAGGTCAAAACTCTGGGGGCATCTGAAATACACACACACACACACACACACACACACACACACACACACAGAGTATACATTATTCATGATTCTTTGTGTTTAGACATGAGATGTATTATAAATGATAGTTTTATTAAGCCTCCTGAAGCTGGTTAAACAATCACTATCACTGCTTTTATCTCCAAATTGTGCCGGGGATCAACATGTAAACTAATCAATACTTAAAACGGGAAAGAGGTTATAGTCATGAGCTAGGACCTAAAACAAGTTCCTTAAAGTTTCCTAGATTCATTGAGCACCTAGGAGAAATTAGTCTAGCAGATTTTAGCAAATTTAATATTGTCTTAGCATAGAGATGATTTACTCTAGTGATCCTCAACACTATGACTTCAATACCCCTTTTTATAATAGATGTCTCACAATTCTTTCTTTACTAAATAGAATTTATATATGATATAATGTACCCACATGACAATTCCAAAGATCTATATAATAAGCTGACTATAACATTAAAGTTACATAAAGAAAAATAATGTTTAATAAAATATATTTCAACATATAAATGCTAGAGAATTACACCACCATAGAGGACATACAGAGTTCTTGGATCTTTATGTAGAATCATATGCAAGACTCATGCAGGTGTGCTGTAATAGAACTCAAATACAGAAGTGGCATTGCCTTTGGTAATATGATTTTCTTATATGGGAAACAGGTCGTCTTGTTAACAGCATTAGCTTTATTACTTTCCCTTTGTGTGCCTTGTCCTTCAAAACAGGAATTTGAAATGTTCACCTTAGTAGACTTAGTACCTGGTAAGAACCCACTGTTTCATTTTATCTGTTGCTGTCTAACAAATTACCCCCAATGGGTGAAAAGGAGTGGAAGATATGGGCTTCCAGTGATGGAATGGATAAGTCCTAGGAATAAAAGTCACAGCATAAGGAATATACTCAATGATACTGTAATAGTGATATATGGGGATAGATGGTAGCTCCCCTTGTGGTGAGCACAGCATAATGTATAAACTAGTCAAATCACTATGTTGTACACTTGAAACTAACGTAACATTGTGGGTCAACTATACTCAAATTAAAAAAAAATAATAACCAAAAGATAAAAGTGAAAATAAAAAAAGAATTACTCCCAAATCTAGTGGCTTAAAACAACAATCTTGACTTACAGAATGAGGGCTCATACAATCCTCTGCACAAAAAGCAATGCTAAACTGGACAAAATTACCAAAAACAACTATACCAGTCCTTAGGAAATTAACCAGAGATATACAACAAATTGAGAAGTATTTATTCAAGAAAAACGACTAAATCTCAGGTAAAACTAGTGAGTATCTCTAAGACCAATTTTGTCTTTTCCCTCGGTTGGGTCAACATGTTAGATCTACTGGGGTGAGACAAGCCCTGGAAACCAGGAGCTTTGCTGCTAAAGGAGGCCAACTGGATTTGGAGCAGAATGTGGATAGATCCAGTGCCCCTGGGCATTGTCAGAGTAATGATCTTGATGGCAGATGAATGAGGAATGTTTGTGTCATGGCAGGGGTGAGGTTGAGACCTGGCTGGGGAAACTGTCAGATTGACAGGATTACCTAAGAATTTAACAGTGAAAGCTGGGTAATAAAACAGCAAAAGGCCTTGATAAGCTTCCACATATTCCTGGTGGTCTGGAAGCCTGCACACATGCATAAGCGTGCGTACACACTAAGGAGAGATGGGAGAGGATCCTAGACATCCACCTGAATCAAGTAGAGAGAAGGAAATAATGAAGACTAAAGTGAAAAGAAATATATGGGAAGGAGAACAATTGAGATAATCAATGAAACCAAAAGTTATTTTTTTTTTAAAGATGAGCAAAATTAACAAACATTCAGCTTGACAGGCCAGGCACAAAGGAAGAAGACTCAAATGAACAAAATCAGGAATGAAAGAGAAGAAATCTGGACTAACATTACAGAAATTAAAAGCTTTATAATATAATACTATGAAAAACTGTGTGTCAACAAATGTATTATTTAGGTGAAATGAATAACTTCCTGGAAAGATAAAAATTAATAAAACTGACTCAAGAGGAAGTAGATAATCTGAATAAACTGACAAGGGGTAAAAAAAAATAAATTAGAATGGAAAACCTACCCACAAGAAAAGCCCAGGCCTGGATGACTTCATTGGTGAATTCTACCAATTTAAAGAACAATATTGATATTTCAGAACCTCTTTCAGAAAAGTGGAATATGTTAGATCACATCCCAACTCATTCTATGTGGCAAGTGTTACCCCTGATACTAAAACCAGATAGAGACACACAAAAAGTGAAGATTAAAGAATAATCCATCGTGAATACAGATGTAAAAACTCATCTACAAAATTTTAGCTAATGGAACATATAGAAAGCAATATCTATAAAGCACTATAATCTATGGGCAGGTGGAATTTATCCCAGGAATTCAAGGCTGATTTAACATGCAAAAATTAAATTAGTGTAAGTTACAACTCATTGATAAAGAACAGATATCACACAATCATCTCAACAGACAAAGAAAAATTCTTTGACAGATTCCAACACCAGTTCCTGGAAAAACAACCACAACCACAACCTCAACAACAACACCCAAATCTAAAAATCTAGCGATATAAAGAAACTTCTTCAATCTCTTAAAAAAAGGAATGTATGAGAAACCTACAGCTAACATCATACTTAATAGTGTATTAGAGTTTTCTAGAGAAACAGAACCAACAGGATACACACACACACACACACACACACACACACACACACACACACACACAGATTCAGATTTATTTTAAGCGATTGGCTGATATAATTGGCAAGTGAAAATCTGTAGGGCAGGTCAGCAGGCTGGAAACTCAGGCAAGATTTCTGTTAGAGTTTGAGGAAGAATTCATTCTTTGGGCCACCTCAGTTTTGGCTCCTCAGGATTACATGAGTGTTGCTCCAATATTCCCTGCTACAGCATGGATGGACCTAAAAACATTCTTTGAAGTAAAACAACCCATAAGCAAAAGACTATATGTTGTATGATTTCATTAATATGAAATGTACAGAAAATGTAAATCTGTAAAGACAGAAAATAGATTAATGGCTGCCTTTGGCTGAAAATTGCATGAGCAATATTTATGAGGTGATGGAAATGGGCTAAAATAGGATTGTGACAATGGCATCACAACTCTCAATTGTGTTGAATTGTATACTTTAAATGGATGAATATGGCATAGAAATTATACCCCAATAAAGCTATTTTAGGGGGGTTTTAAGAAAAAACATTTTATTTACTCATCACATAGTGAGTGGTAATTCCTTGGGGTCCGTCTCTCAGGCAGTTGTACGCAGATGTCTGCTGGGGCTGCAGCTCTGAAGACCCAGTGGAACCAAATGACCAAGATGGAATCCTAACCCAGCTGGTAATGGATGCCACTTGTTCACTTGGAGCTGTGACCCTGAGCATCTCCATATGGCTTGCGCTTCTCAAAGCATAGCAGCCAGGTTCTGAGGGGGAGTATCTCAAGGGGCCCAAGCAGAAGCCATCAGACAAGTTCTAACCTAGCCTCTGAAGTCACACGGCATCACTTCTACATACTCTATTGATTACAAGAGAATCCCTACAGGTACCTCAGATTCCAGGGGAGAAAGAATTTGTGACCATCTCTAACCTTCCACCTAGTCAGTTAGTCACTCTTGAGCAAATTGGCAGCCTTTACTGAAAGAATAGTTAAACCCCAATTTAAAAAACAAACAAGCATATTTGAAGCACAAGCAGAGCAACTCCCTCAAAATTCCTGCTCAGAGGGTCTCTCAGAGAACCCTTCTGATCATGGTCAGAGTAGTCAACAGTGGTAACTACCTACTTACATATTCATCATTTCTTTTCTTCAAACTGCAACACTCTTCGCTCTTTAAATGCTCCTATCAAGCTTCCATACCCACGATGAACTGTTTAGGGGATAAATATAAGATAAGGAGAAACTAAAGTAAGAGGGGAAACCATCTAGGTTGCCTCCTCAAAACTGGTGGTGGAAAAGCTGCAATTAAACATGTGTTTCCCCAAGAAGAATGCCCTGAAGTTTAAGCAAAGCACACATTTCATAATGGAAATTTTCCCTTTGAGAACTGAAGGTGTGGTACTGAAGGGTGTGGTCAGTCATTGTGGGAATAAGTCTGAGTCTCCAAAGTATTGAGCTTCAAAGTTATAGGGATGCCACTGGTTCACACCCCTCTCTCCACCTGATCATAAAACAGTCCCTAGATGACAGAAAGAACTAGAACAATGATTATGTGCTTCCTAAATACCGTTTTCAACCTTAACTAATGTTTTACAGTCTTGGTCAAGATTGAAGTTACTCTTGCCCTTAATGCAGTTCGTTCCCAATAACCAGGTAGTGTCTCCTTATAGGTTAATGTTGAATCAGTGTCCTAGGAATGGAGAAGGAGAGAGAGGAGTCATTTGGAGATGAAGAGTGGGTGCCCCCATAAAGATAGGTTCACAGTAACACAATTTGCATTAGAAAGGAATGGAGAGGGGTGCCTGGGTGGATCAGTCTGTTAAGTGTTTGCCTTCGGGCTCCGGTGATGATCCCAACGTCCTGGGATCGAGCCCCGCATTGTGCTCCCTGCTCCACAGGCAGCCTGCTTCTCCCTCTCCTGCTCCCCCTGCTTGTGCTCTCTCTTTCTCTCTCTCTGCCAAATAAATAAATAAAATCTTAAAAAAAAAAAGAATGGATAGCCAATGACTAGTTGATGCTTCCTATGTACCAGACACTTTGTCATTTCCTCCCTGTGTTGTGCTCTTCATTGTTTACAACATCTCCTTAAGGTCTTTCTATTCCCATTTTACAGATGAATTAGTAGAGTCCTAAGCAGACCAAGTTGTGAAATGCCCCATATGACACAGAGAGAAGAGCTGAGATCTGAATCCAGTGTATTGAATTTTAGAATTAAACTCTGAGATGGAAAGTTATGTTGCTACTCTTAGACAAACTGAGAATCCCCAAACCTCCCTGCACTATTTTCTCATCTCGACCATCCATTTGCTCATCCCTTCCCTTCATCCTTGGAAGAATTCTTGATAGGAGGTCATGATAAAAGTGAGTACAACTAGACTCCAGAGGTAAGAAGTAGAGAGGAATCCCTAAAATCCCTAAGAGAAGCTTCCTTGAGTTATATAAAGCAGCTGTAACTCAGAAAAATTCAAGCTCTAAATATGTTTAATAATAAAGGCCATCTACAGAATTTTTCTAAGATTGCTGAGATTAGAGTGCTCATCCTCTTCATCTCTGATTACTTTTATACTGGAATCTGTGCTACAAAACCTTCTATAAAAACAGTCTCTTTGGTATCGTTAACTATATAACTGAATAAGGAAATATATCTCACAGTTAAAAAACCATATAGCCTGTATACTTCGCAGACTAGCTTTAAGCTCAGTATGGCAGTCAAAGAACTTGTCTCTCCATGACCTTATGTACCCATATAATATTTATGAAATCACAATGAATATAATTATAATATAAAACTTCAACCACATGAAGCCAAATGCTTGATCTCTGAAAGAGATACGGACAGGATTGCATTTTAAGAGAGGCTTATTTTCTTAGGACACCTAGGCTTCAAGCAAGGGTGTGTAGGGTGGGCTTTTCCCTGGGATAACAAAGATCAAACAGCTCCTGCTTTTTTTACCTGGCCCTTTACAGGTGTGTCATACCATAGTCCTCACTGCTCTGTGGCATTCTTTAAAGGTATCATCATCCCAGTAAAGGAAGCAGTATTTTGCTCATTCCCAAGCCTATATACTGCTGAAGATTTACTGCCAACTTGATTTATGAACTTCCTTTGCTCCATTCTGATATCAGTAGAATGCATGACCCTATTTTCTTTCCATTCAAACTTCTCTTGAACATAGAAATAAACTGTGTGAGATAAAAATGTATATAATATTCTCTTTGAATTGAAAGGTAGGTTACCAGAGATGGGGAGAGAGGATCACCACATGAAAAACTGCAGTTCTTTTTTTTTTAATTTTTTTATTGTTATGTTAATCACCATACATTACATCATTAGTTCTTGATATAGTGTTCCATGATTCATTGTTTGTGCATAACACCCAGTGCTCCACGCGGAACATGCCCTCCTTAATACCCATCACCAGGCTAACCCATCCCCCCACCCCCCTCCCCTCTAGAACCCTCAGTTTGTTTTTCAGAGTCCATCATCTCTCATGGTTCCTCTCCCCCTCCGACTTACTCCTCTTCATTCTTCCCCTCCTGCTATCTTCTTCTTCTTCTTTTTTCTTGACATATCTTGCATTATTTGTTTCAGAGGTACAGATCTGTGATTCAACTGTCTTGCACAATTCACAGCGCTCACCATAGCACATACCCTCCCCAATGTCTATCACCCAGCCACCCCATCCCTCCCACCCCCCACCACTCCAGCAACACTCAGTTTGTTTCCTGAGATTAAGAATTCCTCATATCAGTGAGGTCATATGATACATGTCTTTCTCTGATTGACTTATTTCACTCAGCATAACACCCTCCCGTTCCATCCACGTCGTTGCAAATGGCAAGATCTCATTCCTTTTGATGGCTGCATAATATTCCATTGTGTATATATACCACCTCTTCTTTATCCATTCATCTGTCGATGGACATCTTGGCTCTTTCCACAGTTTGGCTATTGTGGACACTGCTGCTATAAACATTGGGGCGCATGTACCCCTTCAGATCCCTACATGTGTATCTTTGTGGTAAATACCCAGTAGTACAATTGCTGGATCGTATGGTAGCTCTATTTTCAACTTTTTGAGGAACCTCCAGATTGTTTTCCAGAGGGGTTGCACCAGCTTGCATTCCCACCAACAGTGTAGGAGGGTTCCCCTTTCTCCACATCCCCGCCAACATCTGTCGTTTCCTGACTTGTTAATTTTAGCCATTCTGACGGGTGTGAGGTGGTATCTCATGGAGGTTTTGATTTGGATTTCCCTGATGCCGAGCGATGTTGAGCAGTTTTTCATGTGTCTGTTGGCCATTTGGATGTCTTCTTTGGAAAAATCTCTGTTCATGTCTTCTGCCCATTTCTTGATTGGATTATTTGTTCTTTGGGTGTTGAGTTTGATAACTTCTTTATAGATTTTGGATACTAGCCCTTTATCTGATATGTCATTTGCAAATATTTTCTCCCATTCTGTCGGTTGTCTTTTGGTTTTGTGGACTGTTTCTTTTGCTGTGCAAAAGCTTTTTATCTTGATGAAATCCCAATAGTTCATTTTTGCCCTGCCTTCCCTTGCCTTTGGCGATGTTTCTAGGAAGAAGTTGCTGTGGCTGAGGTCGAAGAGGTTGCTGCCTGTGTTCTCCTTTAGGATTTTGATGGACTCCTGCCTCACGTTTAGGTCTTTTAACCATTTGGAGTCTATTTTTGTGTGTGGTGTAAGGAAATGGTCCAGTTTCATTCTTCTGCATGTGGCTGTCCAATTTTCCCAACACCATTTGTTCAAGAGACTGTCTTTTTTCCATTGGACATTCTTTCCTGCTTTGTCAAAGATGAGTTGACCATAGAGTTGAGGGTCCATTTCTGGGCTCTCGATTCTGTTCCATTGATCTATGTGTCTGTTTTCCTGCCAGTACCATACTGTCTGGATGATGACAGCTTTGTAATAGAGCTGGAAGTCCGGAATTGTGAGGCCGCCAGCTTTGCTTTTCTTTTTCAATATTCCTCTGCTATTCGGAGTCTCTTCTGGTTCCATACAAATTTTAGGATTATTTGTTCTATTTCTTTGAAAAAGGTGGATGGTATTTTGATGGGGATTGCATTGAATGTGTAGATTGCTCTAGGTAGCACTGACATCTTCACAACGTTTGTTCTTCTAATCCATGAGTATGGAACGTTTTTCCATTTCTTTGTGTCTTCTTCAATTTCCTTCCTGAGTATTTTATAGTTTTCTGAGTACAGATCCCTTGCCTCTTTGGTTAAATTTATTCCTAGGTATCTTATGGTTTTGGGTGCAATTGTAAATGGGATCGACTCCTTGATTTGTCTCTCTTCTGTCTTGTTGTTGGTGTATAGGAATGCCACTGATTTCTGTGCATTGATTTTATGTCCTGCTACTTTACTGAATTCCTGTATGAGTTCTAGCAGTTTTGGGGTGGAGTCTTTTGGGTTTTCCACATACAGTATCATATCATCTGCAGAGAGTGAGAGTTTGACTTCCTCTTTGCCGATTTGGATGCCTTTGATTTCTTTTTGTTGTCTGATTGCTGTGGCTAGGACTTCTAATACTATGTTGAATAGCAGTGGTGAGAGTGGACATCCCTGCTGCGTTCCTGACCTTAGGGGAAAAGCTCTCAGCTTTTCCTCATTGAGAATGATATTCGCTGTAGGTTTTTCATAGATGGCTTTTATGATATTGAGGTATGTACCCTCTAACCCTATACTCTGAAGAGTTTTGATCAAGAAAGGATGCTGTACTTTGTCAAATGCTTTTTCTGCATCTATTGAGAGGATCATATGATTCTTGTTCTTTCCTTTGTTAATGTATTGTATCACGTTGATTGATTTGCGGATGTTGAACCAGCCTTGCAGCCCAGGGATAAATCCCACTTGGTCATGGTGAATAATCCTTTTAATGTACTGTTGGATCATATTGGCTAGGATTTTGGTGAGAATTTTTGCATCCATGTTCATCAAGGATATTGGTCTGTAATTCTCCTTTTGGATGGGGTCTTTTTCTGGTTTTGGGATCAAGGTAATGGTGGCCTCATAAAATGAGTTTGGAAGTTTTCCTTCCATTTCTATTTTTTGGAACAGTTTCAAGAGAATAGGTATTAATTCCTCTTTAAATGTCTGATAGAATTCCCCTGGGAGGCCATCTGGCCCTGGGCTTTTGTTCGTTGGGAGATTTTTGATGACTGCTTCAATTTCTTTAGTGGTTATAGGTCTGTTCAGGTTTTCTATTTCTTCCTGGTTCAATTTTGGTTGTTGATACATCTCTAGGAATGCACCCATTTCTTCCAGGTTATCTAATTTGCTGGCATAGATATGTTCTTATAATTGTTTGTATTTCTTTGGTGTTGGTTGTGATCTCTCCTCTTTCATTCATGATTTTGTTGATTTGGGTCATTTCTCTTTTCTTTTTGATAAGTCTGGCCAGGGGTTTATCAATCTTGTGAATTCTTTCAAAGAACCAGCTCCTAGTTTCGTTGATCTGTTCTACTGTTCTTTTGGTTTCTATTTCATTGATTTCTGCTCTGATCTTTATTATTTCTCTTCTCCTGCTGGGTTTAGGCTTTATTTGCTGTTCTTTCTCCAGCTCCTTTAGGTGTAGAGTTAGGTTGTGTATTTGAGACCTTTCTTGTTTCTTGAGAAAGGCTTGTATTGCTATATACTTTCCTCTCAGGACTGCCTTTGCTGTATTCCAAAGATTTTGAACAGTTGTGTTTTCATTTTCATTGGTTTCCATGAATTTTTTTAATTCTTCTTTAATTTCCTGGTTGACGCATTCATTCTTTAGTAGGGTGCTCTTTAGCCTCCATGTATTTGAGTTCTTTCCGACTGTCCTCTTGTGATTGAGTTCTAGTTTCAAAGCATTGTGGTCTGAAAATATGCAGGGAATAATCCCAATCTTTTGGTACCGGTTGAGACCTGATTTGTGACCTAGGTTGTGATCAATTCTGGAGAATGTTCCATGGGCACTAGAGAAGAATGTGTATTCTGTTGCTTTGGGATGGAATGTTCTGAATATGTCTGTAAAGTCCATTTGATCCAGTGTTTCATTTAAAGTCTTTATTTCCTTGTTGATCTTTTGCTTAGCTGGTCTGTCCATTTCAGTCAGGGGGGTGTTAAAGTCCCCCACTCTTATTGTATTGTTGTCAATGTGTTTCTTCGCTTTTGTTATTAATTGCCTTATATAATTGGCCGCTCCCATGTTAGGGGCATAGATATTTACAATTGTTAGATCTTCTTGTTGGATAGACCCTTTAAGTAGGATATAGTGTCCTTCTTCATCTCTTATTACAGTCTTTGTTTTAAAATCTAATTTGTCTGATATAAGGATTGCCACCCCAGCTTTCGTTTGGTGTCCATTAGCATGGTAAATGGTTTTCCACCCCCTCACTTTCAATCTGGGGGTGTCTTTGGGTCTAAAATGAGTCTCTTGCAGACAGCATATCGATGTGTCTTGTTTTTTAATCCAATCTGATAGCCGGTGTCTTTTGATTGGGGCATTGAGCCCATTTACATTCAGGGTAACTATTGAAAGGTATGAATTTAGTGCCATTGTATTGCCTGTAAGGTGACTGTGACTGTATATTGTCTGTGCTCCTTTCTGATCTATGCTGCTTTTAGGCTCTCTTTTTGCTTAGAGGACCTCCTTCAATATTTCTTGTAGGGCTGGTTTCGTGTTTGCAAATTCCTTTAGTTTTTGTTTGTCCTGGAAGCTTTTTATCTCTCCTTCTATTTTCAATGAGAGCCTAGCTGGATATAGTATTCTTGGCTGCATATTTTTCTCGTTTAGTGCTCTAAAGATATCATGCCAGTCCTTTCTGGCCTGCCAGGTCTCTGTGGATAGGTCTGTTGCCAGTCTAATGTTTCTGCCATTGTAGGTTACATATCTCTTCTCCCAAGCTTCTTTCAGGATTTTCTCTTTGTCTCTGAGACTCGTAAGTTTTACTATTAGATGTCGGGGTGTTGACCTATTTTTATTAATTTTGAGAGCGGTTCTCTGTGCCTCCTGGATTTTGATGCCTGTTTCCTTCCCCACATTAGGGAAGTTCTCTGCTATTATTTGCTCCAATATACCTTCTGCCCCTCTCTCTCTTTCTTCTTCTTCTGGGATCCCAATTATTCTAATGTTGTTTTGTCCTATCGTATCACTTATCTCTCGAATTCTGCCCTCGTGATCCTGTAGTTGTTTATCTCTTTTTCTCAGCCTCTTTATTTTCCATCATTTGGTCTTCTATATTGCTGATTCTTTCTTCTGCCTCATTTATCCTAGCAGTTAGTGCCCCCATTTTTTATTGCACCTCATTAATAGCCTTTTTGATTTCGACTTGGTTAGATTTTAGTTCTTTTATTTCTCCAGAAAGGGTTTCTCTAATAACTTCCACACTTTTTTCAAGCCCAGCTAGTATCTTTAAAGTCATGATTCTGAACTCTAGGTCCGACATTGTACTAATGTCCGTATTGAGTAGGTCCCTGGCAGACGGTACTACCTCTTGTTCTTTTTGCTGAGGTGATTTTTTTCCTCTTGTCATTTGGTCCAGAGGAGAACAGATGAATGAGAGAACAGAATGCTAACAGGTTAACAACATCTCCAGCCAATATACTCTATACAAATCAGAAAAGACCTGAAACCAGGGGACAAGAAAGGGAAAGAAGAGAAAAAAAAAAAAAAGGAAAAAGAAAAAGATAAAAACAAAGAAAAACAGAACAAAACAAAAAAAAAACAGAATATGATCAAATATGATCAGGCTAGTGCATAGATCAGTGCCACACACTAGCTTTTGGGCATATTTTGGTCTGTTAGAAGAAAGTGCCTGCTAAAATTTTAAAGGAAGAAAGACATATATGTACAAAATAAGAGTTGATACAATGAAGGGATGGCAGATGACTGTAAGGATGAAAATTATAAAAGATTCTATAAAAGGAATTGATAAGAAGTTGTTTCTAAAAAGAAAGAAGATTTAAAAAGAAAAAGAAAAAAGAAAAAAAAGAAAAAAGGGAGAGAATGTGATCAGGCAGAAGAATAGAACAAAGCCATACACTAGTGATTTAGGGTATATTTTGATATGTTAGAAGAAACTGTATCTCAACATTTTAAAGAGAGAACAACTTATATATATATATGCCAAAAATAAGGGTAACTACTACGAAGGGATAAAAATATGACTCTAAAAATGAAAAATAAAAAATGTTTTTTTTTAAAAAAGGATTGATAAAATATTATTTGAAAAGGGGAAAAAGAAAAATTAAAAAAAATTAAATAAAAAAAAGAAAAAATTAAAAAAAAGAAAAATTAAAAAAAATTAAAAAAGAAAAAGTTAAAAAAATTAACTTCGAAAAACTAATGAATTATGGTAAAAAAGCCATGAATTCTATGTGCAGTATTCCCCTAGCGCTGGAGTTCTCCTGTTCTCCTTGATCGGTAAACTTGGTCTTGGCTTGCTGGCTGTTCGTGCTGATCTTCTGGGGGAGGGGCCTGTTGCCGTGGTTCCCAAATGTCTTTGCCGGAGGCGGGATTGCCCCGCCCTTGTCCGTCCGGGCTAAGCAAGCTGCTCCGGTTTGCTCTCAGGAGCTTTTGTTCCCTGCAAGCTCTCGGTACAGCTTTGGAGGACCAGGGTGAAAATGGTGGCCTCCCAATCTCCGCCCGGAGGAGCTGAGAACTCGGGGCCCCGCTCCTCAGTGCGCCCCCAGAGAAAAGCAGTCACTCCCGTCTCCCCGGTCTCCAGCTGCACTCCGTGCTCACCCGGCCTGTGACCGAGCGTTTCTATCTCTGGCACCCGACCCCGTGTGGAGTCTCCAAACCCAGCAGATCCCTGCGGTGCGCTCCCGCGCCGCTCCTCCTGGGGGAGGAAGGAGAGTCTCCCCGGCTCTGCCGCTTGTTGGGTCCCTGCTGGAGGAGCAGTGGCCCGACTGGGCCGCGGATCACAGTTTATGGCCACCCCGAGCTGAGAGCCCGCGCCTCGGCTCCGTCTCTGCAGCCGGCTTCCCCGCTCCGATCCCTGGGAGCTCTGTCGCCCTCAGGCACCCCCGGTCTTTCTGTGACCCCGAGGGTCATGAGACCACACTGTCCTGCGAGGGTTCCACCCCCCGCTTAGCCACTGGAGCGCCGTCCCTCCGCGGAGCCGGCTTCTAAAAGGTCCGATTTTGTGCTCCGCGGCTCTAGCACTTGCCAGAAGCGGCCGACGGAGGCCCCCTCCCCCGCCGTCTATCCTCCCGAATATCGCCTCGGATTCCCTTCTCTGCACGTCCTACCTTCCAGAAAGTGGTCGCTTCTCTGTTCAGAGAGTTGTCGCTATTCTCCTCTTCGATCTCCTGTTGAGTTCGTAGGTGTTCAGAATGGTTTGATCCCTATTCAGCTGAATTCCTGAGACCAGACGAAATCCAGGTCTCCTACTCCTCCGCCGTCTTGCTCCGCCCCCTTAAAAACTGCAGTTCTAAGAGAGAAAGGAATTCTACCCTGACCTGTATCACTTGCTAGTTGTATTACCTTGGATAAGTCATTGAACTTTGGGGGTCCTCAGGTTCCTAAGGGTAACACTAGAAGAATGCTTCCTGCCTGGCCATTTCTACATGTAGTTAATAATATATGTTAAAGTGCTTTGGAAAGAATAAAACATTATACAAAAATATAGTAAACCTTGGAGTAGTTTAGTAACCTTGTTAAAGACTATAGACAAAGTTGTCAAACGGGTTTCCTCTTAACTCCTTACTTTCCATCTTGCTGCATACAGAAAGGCAGAGACAGCCCTGAAAGATACGCATCTTTGCTACCCTTTCTTGACCATCCCTCACATCTTATAAACACTTCCCCCCAACTCCATGGTTACCTGTATCCTCATACTTCAGCCCTGACTGCGCAGCTATTCTATTTTAAAGATCACTGACATCGAAATAAAAACTCCCTGTAAACTGGAAACTGTAATTTGAGGTCTCTGAGACAGGGGTTCTCAAAGAGCTAACCGTTATTATAAAGCTGTATATTCTTTTATATGTTTAATTCATTCTTATCTATCAGCATTATATGGAACTGTTTTATATATTTTAAAAATTACTTAATTGATATCATACTCTCCAAATCATTCTAGAATTTTTTACTGCCTAAATTTTGTTTCCCCCAGTTTATCTATATTGAGGTATGAACTCTAGTTTCATAATTTTAACTGATACACAATTGTATCATGATGCCAATTTTTAAAATCCACTTCCCTTCTACTTGGGATTTTAGTATTATAAACAATGCTGCGATAAACACCATTGGTTATGTCTCCTTTACACTAGAGTGAGAGATTCTCTGCTAAATTTCAGCATCAGAGTCAATTTGCAGGGTTAACTACACTAAATATTAATAAATTGTTCTGAAATGGGATGACACCATCTTCCACTTTCACCAGAACTGTCTGAGTGTCTCTGCTCCCCATGTCTACCCAAAACTTGGTGGTTTTATACCTTAACTTTATCTTTTCCCTTTACTGAAATATATGCTATGTACAACAGGATTCATAAAAACATACATGGAATTTTTTTTTTCATTTTTCAAATTTTTATTTAAATTCTGCTCAGTTAACATATAGTGTAATATTGTTTTCAGGAGTAGAATTGAGGGATTCATCACTTACATGTAACACCCAGTGTTCATCACAAGTGCCCTCCTTAATGCCCATCACCCAGGGACGCCTGGGTGGTTCAGTCGGTTAAGTGGCTGCCTTCAGCTCAGGTCAAGATCCCAGGGTCCTGGGATGGATCGAGCCCCGCATCAGGCTCCCTGCTCAGCAGGAAGCCTGCTTCTCCCTCTCTCCCCCTCTGCTTGTGCTGTCTCTGTCAAATAAATAAAATCTTAAAAAAAAAAAAATCCCCATCACCCATTTAGCTCATCCCCCACCCACCTCCCTTCAACGACCCTCAGTCTGTTCTCTATCATTAGGAGTCTTTTATTGTTTGCTTCCCTCTCTCCTTTTTTTTTCCTTCCCTTATGTTCATCTGTTTTGTTTCTTAAATTCCACATATGATATTTGTCTTTCTCTGACTTATTTCACTTGGCATGAGACCCTCTAACTCCATTCACATTGTTGCAAATGGCAAGATTTCATTCTTTTTTGATGGTGGAGTAATAGTCCATTGTGTGTGTGTATGTATACATATATACACTTTAACAATTCATCAGTTGATGGACCTTTGGACTCTTTTCATAATTTGGCTATTGTTGATAATGCTGCTATAACATTGGGATGTGTGTTCCCTTCAAATTTGTATTTTTGTATCCTTTGGGTAAATATCTAGTAAGGCAATTTCTGGGTTGTTGTAGGGTAGTTCTATTTTTAACTTTTTGAGGAACCTCCGTACTGTTCTCCAGAGTGTCTGCACCAGTTTGCATTCCCACCAGCAGTGTAAAAGGGTTCCCTTTTCTCCACATCCTCATCAACATCTGTTGTTTCCTGTGTTGTTAATTTTAGCCATTCTGACAGGTGTGAGGTGGTATCTCATCATGGTTTTGATTTGTATTTCCCTGATGATGAGTGATGTTGAGCATCTTTTTATGTGCTTATTAGCCATCTGTATGTCTTCTTTGGAAAAATACCTATACATGTCTTCTGTCCATTTGTTTTTTGGGTGTTGAGCTTGATAAGTCCTTTATAGATTTTGGATACTAGCCCTTTATCAGATATGTCATTTACAAATATCTTCTCCTGTTCCATAGCCTGCCTTTTAAATTTTGTTGATTGTTTCCTTCACTGTGCAGAAGCTTTTTACTAGATTAAGTCCCAATGTTCATGTTTGCTTTTGTTTCCCTTGCTTCTGGTGACATGTGTAGTAAGAGTTGCTGTGGCTGTGGTCAAAGAGGTTTCTGTCTATGTTCTCCTCTAAGATTTTGATGGTTTCCTGTCTCACATTTAGGTCTTTCATCCATTTTGAATTTATTTTTATGTATGGTGTAAGAAAGTGATCCAGTTTCATTCTTCTGCATGTTGCTGTCACATATATGCAATTTTAAATAATAATAATAATAACAACATGAAATAAACATTTATATGCCCACACACCAGTTAAGCAACTGAACTTCACATTTCTCTCTTTCCCACCCTGCTGCACTATTCTGCCATTTGACTTAATCAGTCTCTTACATTTTTTATAATTTCACCATATATATTTACAAACAAACAATACATTGTTTTATTAGGTTGTTTTTGAACTGCATATAAAGGTAGATAAGAGTTTGCATTATTTTATACATGGCTTCTTTTGCTCAACATTGTATTTTAAATTTATTCATGTTGTTGAATATAGCTTTAGGTTATTTCTTTTCACTGCTCTTTGATATTTCACTCGTAAATAGTATTGAACCACTGTACTCTTCATTGATATTGGCTTAGGTCTAGTTTTTTATATTCATGTTTTTTGCTCATTTTTTCTTGTAATTTGTCATTGTCATAATGATCCTGAGGAATTCTTTACATTGTGGAAGACAGCCTCTGAAGAGGACTACCACCAGTGCTATCCTTACCTATTTCAAATGCTGTTGCATGCATCAAGAGGTGGAGTTTGTTTTCCCTCTCCTAGAATCTATGCTGGCCTTGTGACTTATTTTGATCAGTAGCATGCAATGGAAATAATACTGTGCCAGTCCCAGGTCTAGGTTTTAAGAGGCCTGGCAGCTTCCACTTTCCATCTTGACTTCATTTCATTCTTAGTCTTGAAAGATAGTTTAGCTGGGTATAGAAATCTAAGCTTAAATTTATTTTCTTTCAAGACTTTGAGGATACTATTTCACTATCTTTTGGCTTCATTGTTACTATGAGAAGTCAGCTGTTCCTCTAACTACCAGTCCTTAATATAATAATCTCTTTCCTAGCCTCAGTCCTGGATGCAATTTCACTATGCTATGTCTAGGTGAGAATTTCTTGTATTTATTTCATTTTATGTGTTTGCCATGTATGAATTTATTTATGTAACTATTTACATGTGAATTTATATATGCATGCATGTATGTATTGGGATTTGCTTGACTTCTTTAAACTGTGACTCATTCCTCTCATCATTTATGGAAGATTCTTACCATTATCTAAGAAAAAAAAAATCATCTTCCTTAGTGTCTCTCTGCTTTCCTTCTAGGACTCCAATTAAATATATTGTAGAACTTTTCTCCTTACCCTTCATGTCTCATAATCTCTCACTACTTTTTTTCTTTTTGTCTCTCCATGCTACATTTAATAACATCTTCTTAACATATCTTTGGCTATATTTAATAGAGCATTAATCCCATCCATTGTTTTTAATTTCAGTTATTAAATTTTTATTTCTAGAAAATCGATTTGGTTGTTTTTCAAATATGCTGTCATTTTATAGTTAATTATTACCTACAGATATTTTCAGTGCTGTCAGAGTTTTTCTAGACATAAGAATAGTTGTTTTGCAATCTTTGTTTGATATTTCCAACAACTTGACATCTTTACAGGTCCATTTAGGCTCTCTGTCTTGTTTTGTTTTCTTAACCTGATGATTCATTGCCATGGGTTCAAATGTCCTTGCATACTTATTTATTGATTGTGTGCTCTCATTGTCCTTGAAAAATTATTTGTGAAGTCATATGAAGCCTACAATGACAGTAAATGCCTTCCTCCATAGATGGCTTGCATTTTCTTTGGTCAGTCACCTAGGAACTTTACCAATCAAAGAAAAATTTATTTTATTATATATATATTATATATTTATTCGTTAATTAATATTAACTTTATTAGTATTAATTAATTCAATAATCAATTAATTAATATATTATATATGTATATTTAGATAGAGCACAAATGGGGTTAGGGGTGGGCAGAGGGAGAGGGAGATAGAGAGACTCTTAAGCAGGCTCCAAGCTCAGCACAGAGCCCAGTACAGGGCTAAATCTCATGACCCTGAGATCATGACCTGAGCTGAAATCAAGAGTCAGTCACTTAACTGACAGAGCCACCAGGCACCCCAACTAATCAGGGAACAATTTAAACTAAATTTATAGTTGAATTTTTTTGGACTGCTCAGGTAATGCAAATTTGGTTTGAAAATGCACACGAGGATTAGGAGGCATTATTTTTTTTCTTTCCATTATGTTCAATGCAAAAATGACTTTCTTTGTGACCCGGAGATTAGAAGATTTATTTCTGACTCATCCTTTCTCTAAATTTGTAGCTATATGGGGGTTTCCAGGATTATGACAAGAATCTCCTATTAGTTCTGGGCTTTAACTTATTTATTCCATATGCATAAGGTCCATCTGAAATGAAGTCCATCTTTTCTGAAATTATCAAATGATTTAAGGGGTGAGGCAACTTGAGTGCTCAGTTTACATCTCTGGTTCCCCGGGATTTTGATTCAGTAATTTCTTGCTACATAGATTTTAAGATTTAAAAAATATTTTAATTACCATTTGAACTTATTTTCAGTGGGAAGATTGGTCAAAATAATTTAGTCTGCCATATTTTAGGAAACAGAAATCCATTCATCAATTTTTAAAATTTCTTTTAATATACTTTTCATATCCACATATTCAATTTGATATCTTTTCAGATCTGTTTGGAAAAAGGTTAGGTCTCTTGTTTATTATGTTTTATTTTCAAACCTTTCTTTTATTTCCTTATTAAGCTAAAAAGACATTTTATATTCTATATGTTATCATTTGAATGTCTGAAATTATTGCAGATCTGATAGTTAAAATTGTTGTTCCTACTGACACAAAATCTTATTTTCATGTGTACTTAATAATTTTTTCAATAGGAGCTAATTTCCTTGGAATTTTATCAGAAGTAACTTGAGGTCTAGTTTAAAATATATTTCACTGGAGAGACTTGTGTTTACTTCTTCCAGGTCCTTTGGGATGCTTCCAACCCGACATGACTAATTGAATTTTCAGCTTGCTATTTTGTGGGTCATGCAAATAGTGTGAATTTCACCCACAGCTATGAGTATGGGCTTATAATTGGCAAATTTCAGGGGAGGATTATTTTCTACTCTTGTCTGGGCAGTGGTTAATCCACATAGCTCTTCCTTAATGGGTGCATTTTTCTTGCTTGCCCTGTGAGCTTGCCATACTTAACGGGTCCTTACTTAATGGAGGGGCCTCTGATTTCAATTCTCACCTTGTCTGGGGCTCGAGCTTTCTCTCCTGTTCTCCCCTAAAACTCAGCCCAAAGCCCACCAGAAATTGGCACATCTTTCAAGCTAAACCCAACTCAACACTACTTTAACTTTGGAGAACTGTACTTTCTCTTTTTATTTATTAGTATCTGTCTTACTTCCTTCTTCCTCACTCATGCTATGAAAAAAGATTTTTCACATATTTTATCTTTCATTTTTATATGTGTTATGTGTTATATGTGTTATGTTAGAAGGTATTTCTCTACACATTGGGGGGATGTATTCTGGAAAACAGAATCCAATTCCTTCCTTATTCTGCCTGATCCTCCTCAATGCTGATTTTTATATCCCATTCATCATGCTTACATAGATTCCACACTCAAGAAATATTTAATGAAGGAAATTATTGCTGAATCATAAAAGAAAATATGTAATTTCTTTTTTTTAAATGGATAACACTACCAGCAAAAGATTAATATGTGAAAAATAACTTCCTTGACTAGTTTTTAATTTTTAACTTTATATATATTATTTCATTTGCAAAATGACAAGTATCTCAATTTATGAATTATACAACATATTCTATTGTTTTATGTGTGTTAACATGAAGTTGCATATGACCTTAAAATTTAACCTGTAAAAATCATAAATATATATCTAGGTTCTTTAATTTATTATAATCTTACCAGTCTTCTCTTTATCAACATCGTTATTGGAAAGTGTTGTGGGTTTAAGCAAGAGCTGCTTCCAAAATCTAAATGAGTTTTTTTGGTGACAAATGGTAGAAAATTTGGTGTGATCCGCTGACTTAACACTATTAATCTCAGGTTAAAACCAAAATTTTCTATCTGAAATAGCCTTCAAATATTAATAGAAATGTAACTTATGCTCAGTATTATTTTACTAAGTATTATTTTACTATTCAGTATTATTTTACTATTTTACTATTATGCCAGTATTATTTTACTAAGACCTAAGTATGCGTGAAGATTTTCCAATAAGATACCTACATCTCAGACAAAATTTTGAGTGGTGGTAGGTTTTTAAAAGGTGAGAGTAATGTATAATGACATACTTCTTTTCGCTCAGAAACCTAAAAGAACCATGATCAATGCCTTCAATTCCCAGGAGTAAGTGAGGAAAAACAGAATGTCCACCTTGGAAACTTGGATAGGCTGTGTAATACAGAAGACATTATGGAGCCATTACAGAGGTTCCTGAGGGCATTAGTCCCAGAAAATGATGAGGATCTGAAGCAAGGTCCTTGGGAATTACTGTCAGAGATACCCTTTCCAAGGTTATCAAAACTCTTGCATCAGTATATCTTAATTCAACACTCACAATCTATATTTACACAAACTAGGGATCTTTTTTCAGGTAATTAGAATTTAAAAATAAAACTTTCAATGTATTTGTTTGGAAAGGACAAGTTAAGCAGAATTATGTTATAACAGAAGCTTCTAAATGGAAATTAGATGAGCCAGGGTGACTTTAGCTAATTATTTTGTTTCCCCACTCTTAGTTGGGACATGGGTGCTGCCTTGCTAGCCATTTTCTAAAATAAGAAACACATGACTCTTTCTAGAGCCCTGCGATCATATGAGTACGAATTCAGTGCTAAGCAGAACATTTCAAGTTCGTACAATTTGCATTAGTGGGGACACTACTTGATGACAGTCTAATGGGAATTAGCTCAAGATCTGGTTTGTTGTTTCACTAAACCTTAATCTTTCAGGCAGATGTGTTTGTCTCTCTGTATTCAAAAAAAAAAAAAAAAAAGAACTTCTACACCATCATGTCTTTCAGAAGTAAAAAAAGCTTATAAAAACAGGATATTTTAAGACAGCGGTACTTGACTTTTCCTGCCTAAGTGAGAATTTCCTGTCGAGAGAGTTGACAAAGTGGGTTTGAAACAGCTTTCCTGTAATTAATTTTCTTTGTGTGTGAATTTAATACTGATGCAAAGGTGTTACTCATTTGACAACTCCAAGGTTTAATGTCTAACCATCCAACGGGAAAGGAAGAACACGACTACCCAGAATTCCTCATTAATTAGCTTCAATCCTCACTCCATGATACTCATCCACTCATCTAAAACTGCTAATTGTTATCAATTGGATGATTTTCAGAACGCATTCAATACCTCAGAAGAATATAACTCATTTTACATTGCTTGTTGAACATCTCAGTGACAAGAAATGTTCTTATTTATGACTCTGGGCCAGATCTGAACTTCTAGTTAAACAGAATGGTAGCATCATGTAGCACAGAAAGCATTGAACTTGAAATAACAATGACTGGATTCTTGTTCTACCTGATTGTGGATAAAATAAATAACCTGAGGGCTATGAGTCTTAATTTCTTCAATGACAAAATACAGATGAAGTCAAAGTCTTTCCTAGTGCCAAGAAAGAAAGAAAGAAAGAAAGAAAGAAAGAAAGAAAGAAAGAAAGAAAGAAAAACAGACACTGTGATTTCCAAGGCACCAAAATCTACAGTTTGAGGTGATAGTCTAAGATTGAAAGCTATGTATTTTGGAATATCAGAACCATTGTGTGAAATATCTCTCCACTTTAGTTTTTAAGAGTCAAAGAGAAAATAAAACCTTGGAAATATCTACATTTATTTTCTCCTTCTACTCAATGCTTGGCTTTTACAGTGAAATGGACTGAGATATTTGAGAATATAAAGGGTTTTGGATGAGTGAACGTTGAGTGACTGAAGCTCTCAGGAAAGAATTTAAAAGATCTTGAAGCCATGCAGCCATGTTATATAAACATTATTTTGAACCGGACCATCCTGTCCATACTACTGGCACCATGATTGAGTTAAGTGAAATTTTATCCCCAAATTGGGAAGGTGTTCTGAGTCTGTTCGTCTGTTCTTCTGTTCTTTCTCAAAAACCTTATGGGAAAATCAAGGTACTGTAGATAATTGTGTCAAGTGTTAAGAAAAGCCTAACTAGACCAAAAAGACTTTAATTTCAGTCAATTTTATCAAAACTGCAGCCCTAACCTCAAAGTGATTCCTAAGGAAAACACCAGTTACATTAATTTTTCCAGATGTTCATCCCTTTGGACTCCAGGGAAATGTATTCTTCTTTCATTTTTCCCTTCCTTTTTATTTATTATTTTTTATTAAGATTGTCTTTATTTATTTGACAGAGAGAGACACAGGCAGAAAGGGAACACAAGCAGGGGGAGTGGGAGAGGGAGAAGCAGGCTTCCCGTGGAGCAGGGAGCCCAATGTGGGGCTTGATCGCAGGACTCCAGGGTCATGACCTGAGCAGAAGGCAGACGCTTAACGACTGAGCCACCCCAGGCACCCCATTTTTCCCTTCCTTTTTAAAGAAAAGATGGTAGGTAAAAGGAAAGGGGCATAGTTACATCTCTTTCTAACTTCTGAAATCCCAGAGACTCTTTCTCTGCCAGCCTATTATAGTTGTCATGAAAATGCATTCACTTATCTTTTATGCATGCCTCCCCCCTACCCCACCAACTAAAATAAAGTTTGTATTTATTTTTCTGGAAATATCCAAAGTGGCCCTGGCTAAGCTTCAAATCTATTTTTCTATATGCTGTGGCTTTCAATTTTGCTGTCTGTACTCAGCAAAAAGAGATAACTCGAGTAAGCTCAACAATAACTGAACTTGAAAAAATTCAAGGGCAACTGACTGTTTAAAAGTCAAATTATGATTCTTATTCGATGAATTGTAAAACCCTGTGATGGTGCTCATCCATTCCGGCACTTCTATTTCTCATAGTTTGAAATAATTGCTCTGAATGAGTTGTTTGTACCCCAGCCTTAAACAAGAAAAGCGCATCATTTCCATGGGCATGCTGTATAGTCCTGAATGTTAAGAGCTCATCCTTTCATTTTAAGTATTTCTGAGACACTGTTTCATACTGGTTTTACTGACCCCACAGTCCTTGGGTGGAAAAATAGATGTGTCTTCATCGGTGTTTTAATGAAACCATTTGCTATGAATATTCACGATTCAACATATCTGCCCAGAAGAGACCTTGGGAAGTCATCTTCTGCATTCACCATCTTTGAAACACAGTCATTTATACTACCTCGGAAAAATGTCTTTAAGTCATCTTTTCTTTGAGGAATTTAGCTGCTTCTCTGAACACTGGTCCAACCTCTCAAATCGTCTTCCTGCATCAAACTTGAATCCTTGCCGCCATCTTTATACTCATTTCTTCTTATATGAAAGTCATCCGAGTTTTTATTCATCCATATGACTACTTTAATTTTAATTTTAAAATATATATATATATATCCCAATTACAAGCAAAATCATGTACCCATATCTCAAACAGAATTGTTTAGAAAAAGCAAACACAAACAGAGATGTGTAATCACAATATTTGACTTCTCTTTTCAACGTTAGCACACCTCAGCAGGGTTGCTTGGGACAAGTTGTCCAATGCCTCTGGACCCACACCATTTGACAGCTGATTTGCCTTTTTTCTCTAGGGCTTCACATATAAAGGTTTTCCTTTTTGGAATAAAAACATTGATCCCTAAAATTAGAACACTCATGTCTGTTTTTAACTAGCTGCACTGTAGTACAGATTTGGTTCTTCAGCCCTGGTCATTACATTGTCCCTTTTCAGTGTATTAAGTTATGAAAATACATGCATGTTCCTTCTTCATGTTGCCTGGACAAGGGTCAGAGTTGAAAGGAATCGTGAAACAAAAACTGAAACAGCAATGGCCTGCAGCAGTGAGAAAACTCTAGGAAGTTGCTTGGACTCTAGTTGAAATGACTTCTGTTTGTGAGAGGTCATGGAGAGGTCTGTGTGAATCACCGGGCTGAGGAATAAAAAGCGATTGCTGATACCTTCACCAAATGAATTGCTGACTTCATGGCACCCACCCCAGTCTTCACTAGAAGAACCAAACTGACTAGGAAAGGAACTTTGACATAAATACTGTCAGAACGTCTCCTCCAATATGCTTCGGTCACGGGCTTCTAAGCAAATATCCAGGCTGATTAGTCCTTCCGGGTTTGAAGTAATACTGGGATCCAACATGTCTCTGGTATTTAAAGCATGCATCTTGAAACTTAAGGGACAAAACTAGCACACGGCTCCAAATGCCCCCTCACACATTGCCTGCTCCAAAATAAGTCTTTAGCTGTGCTGTCTGCTTGCACATGGGCCCCGCCCATACCCACTTTATAGTGTAGGACAGGCTTCTTATGAGCCTCTGACACCGAGACTCCTGAACATTACCACCACCACCACCACTACCCCCAAAATGCACATCCATGCCCAATTTTTCTTTCACAAGTTCCTCTGACACACAGAAGTGGGTCCTAAGCTGTCCTAAGCTGTCTAGAAGAATTTTTGTACCACCTTACTCCACAGAGATGTTAGTGAGTAGGACTAGAGGTACACAGATCTCTTCCCCTGTCCCTGTTAAAATTGCACTGGATTTCTGGTGTATCTGAAGTATGGTAACCTGGCCTTGGTTTAGTGTTGCATTTGATGCTTGCCACCAGGTCTTCTCGCAGCTGAATCTGATTTCTGAAATTAAGCTCAAAATTGTCTCCCCCTACTCTTTGCTGCATCTCCTGAGAGAAGGGAAGACCATTCTCAGCAATCAGACTGTCGACATTCCAGAAAATGTCGACATCACTCTGAAGGGACGCACAGTTATTGTGAAAAGTCCCAGAGGAACACTGCGAAGGGACTTCAATCACATCAGTGTAGAACTCAGTCTTCTTGGAGAGAAAAAGAAGAGGATCCAAGTTGACAAATGGTGGGGAAATAGAAAAGAGCTGGCTACTGTTCACACTGTCTGTAGTCACGCACAGAACATGATCAAGGGCGTTGCACTGGGCTTCCGTTACAAGATGAGGTATATGCTCACTTCCCCATCAACGTTGTTACTCAGGAGAATGGTTCTCTTGTTGAAATCCGAAATTTCTTGGATGAAAAATATATCCGCAGGGTTTGGATGAGGTCGGGTGTTGCTTATTCTGTATCTCAAGCCCAAAAAGATGAGTTAATTCTTGAAGGAAATGACATTGAACTTGTATGAAACTCAGCTGCTTTGATTCAGCAAGCCACAACTGTTAAAAACAAGGATATCAGAAAATTCTTGGATGGTATCTGTGTTTCTGAAAAAGGAACAGTTCAGCAGGCTGATGAATAAGATCTGAGTTGTCCATCTACAGAAACAGCAGGATGCCAGATGATTTTTCAGACTTATTCGTGATATTTTAAAGATGCAATAAAAGCTATACTGATTTGGGAAAAAAAAATTGTTCTCTCCCTCTCAGTTCTGATCCCACTAGATATTGGCATCCACCTTCTACAACTGACCCGTGGTCATGGATGGCTTAGTTAAGCATGCTTCCCTTAGTTAGGGTGTTTCTCTCTGTTATTTTTTAGCTTCTTGTGCTTAAAGTCCTAGGAGGGCTTTACAGAGTAGCTTTTTCTGAAAATCCACAGGCGAGAGAGAAAGTTCGGCTATAAGTTAGCCATCGGTCTGAGTTTTCTCGTTCCACCGTGGATGAAAATGTAAAGGCACCTTCATTATTAGTTTGGGGGAAGAAGAGTTTCAATCCAATGTTAAGCAGTTAGTGTTCTGGAAAATGAACCTTAGGAAACTTGTCTCACCATCGTGAGCTGAGCCAACCTGATATGCTGTGGGAAAGGACAGCATATTACTCTGGGTAAATGAGAAGCACACAGAAAATAAAATTGTTAGGTTTTGCTTGGAATTGAAAATTGTTGAAGGTTGAAGACTTTAATGTAGGGAGTTTATCAACAGCAGCAGAATCAGTGGTTTTATCAGACTAGCAGTAAGGTCTGCAAAAAGGCACTTCCTGCTGATGAAATTATATAGCTAGAGATTTGGGTCCAGATTTTATACTCAGGAAGTCCTTAAAAACTTGTTTGCTGTTGTCATGCTGAGGGAATTAATAGATTAGACATTAACTACTAAAATTTTTGAGAGAACCCTCCCCAATATAACATTTACTAGAAGAGCAGAGCGTCCCTCTATTTCGGATTAAAATATGGAACACCTCATTTTCTACCAAGGCCATTTGCACAGTTTCTGAAGCAATGTTTCACATGAAGGAGAAGTCTAGTAAATGTGTGAACTATGCCTTTATATTAAACTTGATTTATTACCTGTAAAAGGAAAAGAGAACAAGTGACTATAAGTCAAACTCAGGTTGGAAAAAATTATTCCTGTTACGTGTATTTGGTATTTGTTAATATAGTATGGAATCATGTAGACTTCCATACTGAGATACCGTTCGAATTGTTTCGTATTTGTTACAGGGAACAAATGAGAGATCATCTAGAGATTTACATTTTACCCCTCAGAGGATTAATTTGGTTTTTACATTTTCTGTTGATTCCCATGAAAATATTTATTACACAATCACCAATATTTATTGAGAAATTGTTGCATATTGAAATTAGGAGGAAAACAGGAAGAGAATTGGTGAAAGAGTACAAACTTTCACGTATCTAATGCATAACATGGTGACTATCGTTGGTAACACTTGAAAAAAGACAAAATTGTATAAGGTGGGAAAAAATAAAATGATCAGACTTGTTTTAATGGATGCATTAAATTCAGTGGTCTATTCTTGTGGCTACTGGACATTTGTGCTATATATTAAGCATTTGAGAAATTATGGAGTTGAGCACATTTCTCATAATTCAATTAATACCAGAACTAAGTCCCAGCCCTCAAAAATGTCAGAATATTCTAGAAGAGACAGAGATATAAAACAAGAAGCATAATGTTGCATGATACATTTATATTACAAATATGCCCAAAATATGCCTGAAATTAAGAAATTTCAGAGGAAATGCTCAGAAGAGGACACTTAACTCAGCCAAAGAACTTCCTTAAAGGAGATGATTCTTCAAATAGATCTTAAAGGAATCACAATGGGAAATAAGTTTATCCCAGACAAAGGGAAGGCACAGAGACCAGGACATTCAAAACTACAAACTAGAGGAGTTGGACTGGACAGTTTATACAAATACAGTGAGGAATTTGGTTAGAATGGTGTGCTGACACCAGAATATTAAGGACTCCTTGTAAGTCTAAACTTTATGCTCATATCAGTTAGGAACATTAAGGATTTAAAACAAAAGCACAAGAATTTAGTAGAAATTTTGGCTGAAAACAGTATGGAGGACAAACTGAAAGAAGCTAAACAGGCTAGGAGAATAGATAAAATGAGACACTCAGAAGAATTTGGTAACTTTTTCTCTCACTGTATCTCTCTCTGTCAAATAAATAAATAAAATCTTTAAAAAAGGGGGGGGCACCTGGGTGGCTCAGTCGTTAGGCGTCTGACTTCGGCTCAGGTCATGATCCCAGTGTCCTGGGTTCGAGCCCCACGTCAGGCTCCCTGCTCTGCGGGAAGCCTGCTTCTCCCTCTCCCGCTCCCCCTGCTCGTGTTCCCTCTCTCGCTGTGTCTCTCTCTGTCAAATAAATAAATAAAATCCTTTAAAAAAAAAAGAAGAATTTGGTAACTTTTAACCATTTATTCTTAGTGCTATATAATCCTACAAGACAAGAAAATTCATGAACCAGAATCTAACTTTAGCTATGTGCTAGCTTAAGTCCTTTGCTGGCTTGAGTAGTTGGTGGGGATTGACTGTGTATGCAATTTACCCCAAAGACCTGAGGACTATCCTCATGTCTCTGCCATGAATTGCTAAATAAATTCATTTCAGATGCATTCTGGGAAATTTTAAAAATCATCATAAAAAATCATCATTTATCTCTAGAAACTAATAACTGGAAGAAAAATACTGCATTCTCATTAAAATACTCATTTTGACAAGATGAATTCACAAATTTTTCTTCCTTGCTAAGGAATACCCATTGTCCTACCTTCAGATGTTCTACGAACATTGCAAAAGTGTTTCTGTGATTACATAAGATAGTTAGAATAATCTCTAATAGGACTACAGCCCAGCACATCTCTAATGTCATTCTATACATGGTTATATTGATTTAACTTTACACTGTCGAGTCAAACAGTTTAAAATCTGTTTTTCTACACATTAGCTGTATAATTTTTTAAACTCTCAATGCCTTTGTTTACTTAACATTAAAATTAATGCAACAAACGACCAGTAAATTTTATGTAAGAATTCACTAAGATACCCTGTGTCAGGTACTTAGCACAGTACCCAATAAGTACTCAGTAAGCACCCAATAATGTCTTAATTTTTATTAGCATTGGAGGGTAGAATTTTGCTTGGAAAAATTCATTAAAAATAGAAAGAAAAAGCTGTGTTTTTACAGCAAGGAATTGACCAAGCATTAGAGCCCACTGAGAAATATTGACTTAGAGAAAAATTAGAAATCTTACCTAGGGTTAGCTTCACACATGTTTTACCATTGAAGAAATTACCTCATTGTAGAAAAAACAACAACAGTCAAATCCCTGAAGATAATAAATATCTGAATTCACATTATTCATGAAATGTTAAGACCACAACTATTAATCAAGGAATATGAACATCTTCTTCAATTTCTCTAAGAAGTAGTAAGAATATTACAATTCAATCTAAGAAAGACAAAATAAATAAAAATAGAAATAGAAATAATTCTCCAGTGTTACAGTTGAGCTCCTTGACAGAAATCATTTAAAGAATTTAATTCTACACTCAGTTATTTTTTTAAAACATTTCCATACCTATGATATTTCAGTCACTATTTAATGAAAATGTATATAAACCATGAATTCATAATACAGTTAATACAAAAAAGCTTATTTTTTCACCATTTAAATGTGAGGAATTCTGTAAACATACACAGCTATACAAAAATGTATTTATTACTTTCTGTTTAATTATGAAAATTCTCTAGCAAACATGATAGAATAAATCTAATCAACATAAACAATTTCTTTATAGGGGAAAAAGATTGTCGTTTTGCAACATTAGCACCTTCTTAGTTTCCTTGGTCTTGGAGATCTAAATTAAATTATTGCATCATATACATTACACGGAATTAATTTTTATATCTGTTTTGTGTTTCACAGGCAAGACATGCAAATAAATAACAGTGGCCTTCTCAGAAGCAAAGGGCCGCATAGTTAACAAAGTTCCAGACTTGAAAGAAAAGCTTCCTAACATGAAATTTAATATAATAGGGAATTGCATTTTAATAAATGTGCAGAAGAGTTTCCTGTGGAAGCAGATTTATTTGTGTACCTGCACAGGATCACTTATTTACGATAGTTTACAGTACATTTGCCAAAAGCTACATCATAGTAATGCGATTCTACTTCACACTTATATACGAGTTTTTGAAGTGATATTCAAACAGTGTTGTTATTCCTAACCCACATACACACTAAACGACGCCTACGCACAAAAATAAACAGGAGTGACTTTCCCTCAGCTGCAAACTTCTCCAAGCTGCCCCGAGAACGCGGACGTGTTAACTCCTTTCGCCCAGTGGAAGGAACACAGTGCTTTCGCTGAATATGAGACCATCTGAAAGTCATATTAATAAGATTTTTTTGCAGGCAGGGATCCAGGATCATTCAGAAGCTGCCATTCTCCACCTTGGCAACCGCAAGGTCAATTGCAGGTAATTGTCATATGGCTCTTCGCAATCTCTCCTAAATCATGAGAATGCCTTCCGCTATCACTAAGCTGTTGTTGCTTGTTGCATAAAGCACTTTCTCTTGGGGCGCCTGGGTGGCTCAGTCAGTTAAACATCTGACTCCTGATTTTGGCTCAGGTCATGATCTCAGGGTTGTGGGATCCAGCAGGCATGGGGCTCTGCACTCAGCGGGGAGTCTGCTTGAGATTCTTTAGATTCTTTCCCTCTGCCACCCCCCACCCCCCCAACTCTCTGTCTCTCTGTCAAATAAAAATATAAATCCAAAAAAAAAAAAAGCACTTCCTCTTGAAAATAAAAGTTCACTTGAGCAAAGAAGGCGTTATGAGCAATCTCTCTATCAGGAGTCAGGCGGAGAGCAGGAATCCTGCTTTGTGGTGACTGCCGAAGCACAAACGAGTCTGGATACTTCCCAAGCCCAAATGCGTGGGAAGGAGCCTGCTTCCATTGTTCAGATAAACCGACATTTTGAGGACAGCTGAAGGTTTTGAAACATGTTTGCACTTTCAAGATGTGGGAATCAGCTCCACACTTACCGTTTGTAGAGAAGTGAAATCTGGTATTATCACTTTTATTGGGTGGCTCTCCCAATGGGCTAAGACCAAGTCTATGTAAAAATCAAGCTTTGTTCATAACAGCTTCAGTAGTTGGGATCAAGATTGTGAAAGTGTTAGAAATCTATCATTGACTTCATTAACGGAGATTCCAGAAAGACAGCATTTAATTCTATTTTTTTCAGTTTTTTTTTTTAATTTACTTATTTGACAGAGAGAGAGGGAACACAAGCAGGGGGAGTGGGAGAGGGAGAAGCAGGCTTCCCGCTGAGCAGGGAGCCCAATGTGGGGCTCCATCCCAGGACTCTAGGATCATGACCTGAGCCAAAGGCAGAAGCTTAACGACTGAGTCACCCAGGTGCCCCGACAGCATTTAATTCTTATTTTAACTTTTTAAAAAATAAATAAATCCCATAAGCAAATAAGTAATGCTATTTCTTCAATGTCTGAGATTAAATTATTATTTTGGAAAGAATTTTCACTACGTGATTATCACGGAAGGTGGGGTGGGAGGTGCATTTTTATGTTTTGGAAAGAGCATGGTGCTTTTCATTGTGGACACACTTTCTGTCTCATCTGTTTGCACATTGTGGGCTTCTGTTCCCGAGCTGTTCATCCAACATAACATTACATAGTGGATACAGGCAAAAATCACAAATTCTCCTTTGTACAGATAGAGTCTTTTTTTTCTTTACTCATATGATAAGAAATTCTGAATATGTTAAAATTGGCACAAAGAATTTCATCACTAAAGAAGACCTATTTTCCATGGTATGTACCTTTTCTGTTGCAACTTAAAAACTGGAAAAGGTGAACACAATTCTTACTCCTAAATATTAATCATTATGTTTTCCTGTGATTTATACTGTCTTGTGAAATAGACATGCTACTGACTACAAATCCCATAACCCTTCTCAGAGCTATCATTTTCATAAAGCAAAAAGGAGAGATAGTAAAAAAGAAATTACCATGTAGTGAACAAAAAAAAAAAAAAAAGATTTTTTTTTTTTCCTCCTTCTGGAAACAGCTGATCTTAGAGCTATCCAGTTTCCTGTTCTGGAGTTGATGAGGTCACTATCACCTCACCAGCAGAGGAAGTTAAATTCCTTTCAATGGTTTTGTTGCTTTGGATGCTATCCAGTGGAGCAAGAAGCACATTAAATTTGATTCCTGACAGATAAGGAAAGGACAACTTTGTAAATACTCTGACTTAAAAACACGTTTATTTACAGACACATTCTGTCAGGTATTTGGGGTCAAAAATATATGTTTATTCACTTAGTACATTTGGTATAATATGGTTAACTACTATATACATCTTGCAGTTGTAAGGTTAAACCAAATTGTATTCCTTTTTATGTGATACATTTTTTCTTTCCCAAGGTCTAGTTTCCTATTTCTAATAAACAAGAGATTACTTTTACTACTCTTGTACTTAGCTCTGAACATGTATTTTGGTCAAGATCTAATAAAAAATTTTTTTCTTAAAATACATGGGTTTTTTCCAACTAAAAAACACTTCTAATGAATTTGTGTCTATTAGAAGCAACACCATTGAAAATGTAGTTTAATTTAAAAAGGTAGTATAATGCCAAAACAGCATGCCACAAAAAATTACAACTTCCTAAATTATTTTTTAATACATATCCATATTTATATCTGAAATAACTGGATTATAGGTTTTATGTTGTTGGGTTTTTGATATATCTATTATAAAGTGATGGAGTTTACTAAGAGATTAAAAAAATGCACAGTTGCAAATGTTTACTCTTTTACATCATGTTTATCAGTCCTGCTCTATTAGTGGTTTGAGAATTTACTAGCAAAGTACAGCCAGTTTGGAAAATTGAGTATAATTTTGTACTCGTCCACACCATAATTTCATTTCAACTCATGAAACCTTATTTCAATTCTGCAATTGTGAGACTGTGCTAATTTGTAAACTTAGTTTAAGAAGTTTGGCTAACTGAACATAATAAAAAAAAGAAGTTTTAGGACTATAAACATCATCAGCTGTTGCATTGTAAGTAGAAGACAATCTAATAAAATAAGATTAAATACTCTTTAATAAAAACTCTTTGAAAGTGAAACTATATAAGAACAACAGCATTTCTGGATGTTTGACTTTAACTGTAAGCTTTCTCTGTGCCTCTCTTTTCTACCATCCACACTGTTAGAAATAAGACAATACTGAAATAACACCAATATTATTAACTGTTCAGTAGTGAACCATTGTATAAGCTAGGCACTACTCTAGGTGCTCCAAACATATTTCCTAGTTCAAAGGGAAAGCCACTGCCTTTCACACACATATTGTTTGGTTCCAGAGTTTTAGAAGGAAGGAGAAATAGCCACAAGGCTTGTCTAAGCTTGTTCACATCACTGAAAAAAATCCATCTGACAGATTGAGCTTGGAACATCTGGAAAAGTAAAACACCAAGTAAAAGGAGCAGTTACTTGGTAATATTTTTACCCTAACTGTATGGATGTGCTGATAGCCAGCCTCTTAGAGGTCCTTCTTCAATTCTGGACTTTTCCATTTACATGGTTGATTTTGATTTCTGATCTCCTATAAACCAACCTTATGCTAAAGTGCTTCCTTTATTGAAATTGGTTGTTTGTTTTTTGGGTTTTTTTTGAGCCAATCTTAAAAAAACAATTGTGTGACAACAAAAGGGATATAGAAGCATCTAGAACAAGTTCGGTTTGACATTTATATACCGTGTTCTCCACGTAAGTGTTGCAATATGCATTCTAGAAATTATTAACTTTTATTTAATTGTAAAATTATAAATAATTCACATTATGGCCTCTGCAAATATGTGAATGGGTAGTGCCAACCTACCATATGGTTGTCTTTCTTTTACGCTATGTATGAAAATTTGAATGTGTGCAGAATACAGAGTATGTTTCATGACTTATCAGATCCTTGGATCAATTACAACAAAATCTCATCTCTCTTCTTATTCCCGGAGATTTGCTTATGAGCAAACTGAGGTAAGGAAGCCAGTCTTTCAGGTTCATAAAGTTTCATCAAAGTGAGTGTTTTGTGTAGTTTCTTGCCAGGTGATCACAGCTTTTTTTTTTTTTTTTTTTCCTCTTTTAACCTCTGTAGAAATTAAACAGTTACGACATTTCCTTTAGAGATTTTATTTTCCTAAATTGAGAATTTGGGAGATGTTTTTTTTTAAGCAAAAGCAGTGCCTAAAGCAAAAACATTGAGGATGCATTTCATAACGTAAAAGTATATGCAAGCATTATTTTATTAACACTTTAGATTTTAGCTACATCCTTGAGGTATGGTCTATGTAAGAGCTAATGACTCCAGTAGGACAAGATGTTCACTTCACTGAAATAAATGAAAATTGATAGATATTGCAATACATATTTACATACTTTTGTGAATTTCTACAAGTGCATGAAATTTTTACGCTGGAAACAATATATTAATTCAGATTTCCTAAATGTTACCTATTACAACAAATCATTTCAGATTTATATGACAGGATAAGCTCTTTCTCTCTAAAACCATTTTGGAAATATTTTGTGTTATATAACCATGTATTGCTTTCACTTAAATGGATAACCGGTCTATATTTGTGAAAATGAGAAAAATGGGAAAACCAACGATATGTCTCCATCTCTCAAAAGAGAAATCCCACCAGACCTTAAGGACTACTTCATTTACTAACTCAACACATGCTACTCATTCACTTTTCTGTGTAAGATAAGTAGGTGGCCCATCTCCCCCAGTGCCCACACAATACCACAAAAATGCATCTGTAACGTGTGTATATGGCACTGGACTTATGATTCCTGACTCTGCTTTATAAACATTGATTGTGAGCAGAAGACTCATCGGAGTCTTGCTCTATGTATGACCTTGGGCATGTCATTGTTCTCTGGGTCCAAATTTCCCCACATTATGAATAATCCACCTGGATGGGAATCCCAAGTGTCACATTGGTGACTGGTGGACTGAAGCAAACAACAAAGATGCTCTCCATGGTTGAACTTGAAGAGCATCACTGGGCTTTAACTCCTACTGAGCTCTTCCTATTTTCTCACCCAGTCACCTACGCATGTGCAGTTCCCAGCCGAGCCAGCATTGGCTTTGTGATCCCTGTACCAGAATGACATCTCTGGACCTCCCCAGCCCTAACACTCCAAGATTTTTAGGGCCTCAAGCTAATTTCCAGAGTAGAATATTATCCTACATGATTATGTGACAAAGAGCTTCTATATAGACTGAACACATGGACTTAGAGCACTTTAAAAATTCATTCCCAATATTAGGAAAGCAAAGAACTCTGTATCCAATTAAATGAAAGAAACTATACGAAAGATGGAAATCATTGCTAACCTACAGTTGCTAAAAAGTTGGACTTTCTGTGGTGATGAATCTGTTCATTAATTTGAGAAATAGAAAGCATTTGCAAATATCAACAAATATATCTAACTTTAAGGGAAAACAAACCTACAGTAAGCTTAGTTCCAAGCAGAATGTTGGAAATGTCAGTGATGGGAAAATAATAACGATGATTGATTTCAGCCTCTAAAGCAGGGATAAACAAGTTTTCTACCACAGTTTGTAATGCATTGAGTCTCATTTCAGAAAAATTGTCTTTCAATGAACATTTATTATGAATGGAAATTTGAAGGAGTCAGTTATATCATGGAAGAAAGCAAAATAAAATCCTTCATGTTAATTTTATAGCAAATGGTGGAGGTGATTGATAGGTTATACTTGCTTTAAAAGTGATATAATTTATCTTCAGTGAATGTTGACAAAACAGCTTCAAAATCACATCAAATTGAAGGCACGTCATGCAGGCATTAGCTAGGAATTTCCTGACTTTGGCCCCTAGATGACCTCACACCTAAATGGTTAAAACAAACTAGAAAGAACTTAAATCTTACATGTGTATGGCGCCGTTCCCACTTTATTTATTTATTTTTTTCATTAGCTCGGACTAATAAAATAAAAATCAGGTACTATATTGAGGGGCAATTGCAATACTTTGAAATGTTACATTGGAAAAAGCAGATACTCTTTTCAGTTTTTATTCTTTTTTTTATATGCTATTTTTGTCCATTTAAAGTGTGACAGAATTAATTGATTAAGACAGAGCCACAGTTTTAAAAATATCACAAATGGGGTTTTTCCTAAAGTCAGATGAGCATTGTCCGTTGAACTTCCTATCATAAGAGAATTCCTTAACCTCTTATGTTAAAGAATTATTTAAAATTAGAGAAAAAAATCAAGTGAAAATGTACATACATTTTTTTTCATTTGCTTTTATAAGGATGGTCATGGTAATGTAATTCTTAGTCATCAACATTTTGTCAGAGCTCGGGTAACACAAAAGCAGGTATTACTTGATATATCTGGTATATAAAAAATGAAAAAAAAAGTCTTCCATGTAATAGCATCTCTTGCATCTGGAGGTTTATAAATCTCTTGGCAACATTCTCACCCATTTAGAATGACAATACAAACAATATTAGGATTCAAAAGAAAAGAATTCAACATTCTATTTACTAGTCCTTAATGAAATATTCATTGAATTTCACATAGAAAAAAGAGAATATGATCTCTCAACAACTTCATCTGAAACCATTTGAAAATTGAGGCTGCTGAGAAACGATTTTCTTGAAAGTATATTTATATAGTTCTAAATTCCCTTGAGCCTTATTTTAAGAAAATACCAAATTCATCTTACCCAACAGGGACTATTGCAAGACTTGGGAAAGTCAAGTTTACATCATTGCAACCTGTAAGGTACGCTTTATCATTCCATTTGCATTTCAAACCTGCTCAGTCTCAAAGGAAAAAAAAAAAGTAAACACATCTTGTTTATACTTTCCTGCTGTTTTCAATTTCAGTGTATCTAGTCACAAAAAAAATCATAATTTTTAGCATTAACATTTATGGTTAAGGACCTAAGGCCATCCATCCACATACATTGACATTCGGTAGGCCCACAGCCAATCTTTAATACATGAACAGTAACTTCAGGACCAAGTCTAAAGTACTAAACAGATGAAGCCCAAGATACCAGCTGCCCTAATTTCAGAGCAGCTGCAATTTGTTTATAAATCATTTTCAGAGAACCCTGCCGGTTTCCACCGGCTAAAGAGGAACTCTGGGCATGTCACAATGCTGCGGAGCAGCGCCATAACAAAAAGGGGCTCGATTCAGATCTGGGCTAGTGTGATGGCAAAATACACTTATGTCTCTACTTTTGGCTTTAGTTGGATGCTCTGTGTGGAAAGAGGAGTTCATAAATTTTAAAGATATTACAACTTTAAACTTTCATTTTTGATACATAAGAAAGAGACTCAACCACGCTCTTCCTTGAGTTTCTAGGGTGGATAAAAGGAGAATTCGACAAAATCTTTTCTACTCTATATTCTGTGGAACAGTACTGTATAAGTGACTCTCAAATATGTAACCTCACGTAATTTTCCCAACTGTTCTCAGAGGTGGGCATGGCTCTTACCTCCAATTTGGAACAAAAAACTGAGACAGGTGGTTGATTCTCTTAGGGCCATAGAACAGAGGTTAACTCAAGCCAAACCAGATATTTGGGTACTAAGCTCTTTGCAAAACACAACACTGGCTTTCTGTAATAAATGGCCCACCCTGATTAATTCTAAGAATATAAGGTCATGTAAATCAAATACTAGAATATTGAAAATTCTGTTTTCACTGATTGATGATATGCTTTTTTGTACATAACTAAACTTACCTCCATCTATTCTCCATCTTCTAGACTGAGCAGAACCCTATCTTCTATTCATTTCTCACATTCTTGAGATTTCTCAATATTTCTATGTATCTTATGTATATATTCATTTCTCCTGAGGTTTCACTTCTCCTATGTCAGTGATTTCAAAGTGGGTGTCATAGAGCTCTCTTCAATTCCAGTGTATCTACTCACACAAAAAAATATTTTTCAAAATTACTTCAGGGACCACCGTGGAAGGTCAGTTGTGGGGGGCTGACCAGGGGAGACTGAACATTCCAACTTTTCTTCTACATATTGAGATGCATACATACTATACCAGTTTAAAGAAGGATTTGTGAAAAGAAAGCAAGAAAAAGAGAAAGAGAGAAGGGGGGAGGGGTGGGAGGAAAAGAAGGGGAAGGAGACAATGGTGGCAGTGGGGCAGGGACAGGGAAACAAGGGGGGAAGAGTGGCAGGGAGGAAAGCTAAAACAAACAAACAAAAATAAAAAACACTGTCCTAGACCATGACAGTGTTAATGTAAATGAGAAATTTGAATTTCTCACCTTCATTAGTCCTGAAGTCTTCACGAGATGACAGATATTGGTCAGAAAATGAAATAAAATGCTCACAGTACTGGATCCTGTCCCATGCAGTTCTGATGACCTGCCTGACACTTTAGGAATACAGATAAGCGGGCGCCTGGGTGGCTCAGTCGGTTAAGCGACTGCCTTCGGCTCAGGTCATGATCCTGGAGTCCCGGGATCGAGTCCCACATCGGGCTCCCTGCTCGGTGGGGAGTCTGCTTCTCCCTCTGACCCTCTTCCCTCTCATGCTCTCTATCTCTCATTCTCTCTCTCTAATAAATAAATAAAATCTTTAAAAAAAATAAAAAATAAAAAAAAAAGGAATACAGATAAGCTCTGAAAAAAAATTTGTTTTTTTTTTGAGAGAGAGAGAGTGTGTGCATGCAGAAGTAGGGGGTGGGGAAGGAGGAAGGGACTGTTGGGGAGGAACGGAGGGGAAGGGAGAGGGACAAGCAGGTGCCACACTCAGCATGGACCCCCACGCGGGGCTTGATCTCAGGACCCCGAGAACATGACCTGAGCTGAAATCAAGAGTTGGAGGCTTAATGGGCTGAGCCACCCAGGCGTAACCCCCACTCCCCCCACCGCTCTTCCCCCTGAATATCTTAAATGTACACCAAGTAAGCTTTTCCTCCCCAGGTGACCAGGCTTTACTAAAGGAAAAGTCTGTACAGGACTTCAAAGACTGTCCAACCTCTTGGAAGCCCTCCAAAGCTTTCTATAGTGCAAATGTTGCTAACACAAGCCTTTCCCATACCCCTGTCTCTGGCATGCTTAGAGAAACTCCAAAGAATGCTCATTTTTAAAATATAATCTTTCACCAGTGGTAATTAAAGGAGTGGTTCTCAACCTTGGGCAATTTTTTTTTTGCCATCCTCCACTTGCCCAGGGACATTTAACAATGTCTGAAGATGAGGATCTAATGGGTAGAGGCCAGAAATACTGCCCATAAGTATCCTACTTGTACAGAATAGTCCTCCCAAACAAAGAATTATCCTAATACAAATATCAATAGTGCTAAGATTGAGAAACTCTAAGAGCACAGAATTGTGAATTTCAGTACTTAAGTCACTTCTTAGAGTCCTTCACATAATTCTATGTTCTTCCACATCTGAGCTTTGCATTAAATTTATAAAAGATTTCTGCTATGATTATTATTGGTTATAGATGGGACTAGGTGAGGCAGAATAAATTAAAAAATTAGGAAATTGAGGTGAAAGTATAGAAACAAAATGCCCTTGGTCCAGATGGCTCTAGTATTATCAATCATTTTGGAGACCATTTGAGACATCTCCCTAAGCCATGATATTAGGTTTTGCATGTTTACTAACTTTAGTTGAATTGAAAATATTTCTTTCAACAGGCTTTTGACACTCTGACATTTTTTATTATGTTATGTTAATCACCATACATTACATCATTAGTTTTTGATGTAGTGTTCCATGATTCATTGTTTGCGTATAACACCCAGTGCTCTACGCAGAATGTGCCCTCTTTAATACCCATCACCAGGCTAACCCATCCCCCCACCCCTCCCCTCTAGAACCCTCCGTTTCTTTCTCAGAGTCCATAGTCTCTCATGGTTCATTACCCCCTCCAATTTCCCCCCCTTCATTCTTTCCTTCCTGCTATCTCCTTCTTTTTTTTTTTTTAAACATATAATGTATTATTTGTTTCAGAGGTACAGGTCTGTGTTTCAACAGTCTTACACAATTCACAGCGCTCACCAAAGCATTTTTTTTTTTATGTTTCTGAGATTTACCCATGTGGCTAAATTGATCTAGCTTTTCAAATTTCATTGATACGTAGTAACCCATTGTATGAATATACTTCAGTTTATTTTTCTATTCTACTGCTTTGGATATTTGAGGTTTTTTTCTAGTTTTCTACTGTCAAAAAGTTCTGCTATAAACTTCTGTTTGTGTCTTTCGGTCCACTTAAGAAAAAATTGGGTTATATTCAAGTTTATCAATAATGTCAAAAGATTTTTCAAAATAAATGTGTCAGTTTATATGCCCACCAACAAATCAAGCTTTCTAGTGATCCATGCCTTCACCAGAATTTAATATTGTCTGACTTTTAATTTTTTTTAAATTTAAATGGACTGATTTGGTTTTCACTGTCATTGCTTTGATTAGTAACTAGAATGAGGTTTTCCCCCCTCTATATTCATTAGCCATTCTTGATTTGGTTCTTTTTTTTTTTTTTTGATTCGTATATTTGTTCTTATCCTCCTGGATTTTCATGTTTCCATCAGGAATCTTTTTCCTTTTCTGAAGGAAGATAGAGATATAGACTCAGATACAGGGAAAGACATAGTACAGGCTTACTGGAAATGATTTCTTTGATTCTCTTGTCCATTTCTGAAGAATATGTACACTGTGTATGGAATTCTATATTAGCAGTTATTAATTTCATCACTTTAAGTGTTTATTCCATTTTCTTCTGGCTTCAGGCATTTAAGTTGAAATGTCAGTAGAAGTAGTCCTCTCGGAAGGTCCTACGTCTTCTTCTTTATGCTTTGAAGATTTTTCTCTTTTTGTTTGGTTTTGAAGCTCAGTTATCAATAATATACATACTTAGGATTATTGTATCTTGACTCAGGAAAAGGTATGTCACTGGGCATAAACAGAGATATTTCATAATGAGGACTACATTGTCTCCTACTAATATAGTGATTCCAGATTTTGTATGATTTGTTTTAGCATGTGGTATCTTTTTTTCCACCCTTTTGCTCTTAATATATTTTATTTTATTTTATTTTAAAGATTTTTAAAATTTACTCTAGAGAGAGTGAGCATGGCAGGGAGGGGCGGAGGGAGAGGGAGAGAGAAACTCAAGCTGACTCTGCACTGAGCACAAACCCACCACAGGACTCCATCTCACCACCCTGAGAGCAGACCTGAGTGGAAACCAAGAGGCAGAGGCTTGACTGACTGTGCCCCCCAGGCGCCCTATTTTTATTTTTATTTAAATTTTGTTTCTTGCACCCAGGATATGATTGAGTCTTGCTTTTTTATCCAATCTGATATTCTCTGCCCTACATTTGGAGAGTCTAGACCACCTTCTGCTAACGTGATTATGGAAATGTTTGGCTTTGAGGCTCTGTTTTTCTATTTGTCTCATCTATTCTTCCCTCCTTCCCTGCCTTTCATATTGAGTACTTCTTAGTATTTAATTTTATCTCCGTGGCGTAGTGAACAAAGGCACTCCAAAGACGGCCACATCCTAATTCCCAGGACCCATTGATAGGCTACAAGACATTGGAAAAAGGACTTTACAGATGTGAGCAAGTTAAAGGAATCAAGATGGGGAGATATTCCTGGATTCTCCCAGTGGGTCCAATATAGTCCCAATGTTTCTTATGAGAGGGATACCAGTAGTAGTAGATGTGACGCTAGAATCAAGATGTTGGAGGGATGAGAGGAAGGCACCTAAGCCAAGGAGAGCAGTCAGTCACCAGAAGCTGAAAAGGCAAGGAGACAGATTTTCCCCTCGGAGCCTTTCAGATGAACCAGTCCTGCCAGAATCTTGACTTTACCTCAGCAATACTCATTTTGTGCTTCAGACCCCAGAACAAAAAGAGAATACATTTGTGTTGGTTTAAATCACTTGTCTGTAGTCATGTGTTACAGAAGCGAAAAGAAACGAAGAGAGATTTGGGTACCCGGAAGTGGGACAGTGCCGTAACACATACCTAAACATTTGGAAGTGTCTTTGGAATTGGATAATGGGCAAAGGTGGAAGGAATTTGGAGGCACATGATATAGAAGAAGAAGCCTAGATTGACTTGAACGGACTATTGGTAGAAATACGGATGTTCGGGGTGCCTGGGGGGCTCAGTAGGTTAAGTGTCTGCCTTTGGCTCTGGTCATGATTCCAGGGTTCTGGAATCAAGCCCCACGTCAGACTCCTCGCTCCGTGGGGAGCCTGCTTCTTCCTCTCCCTCTGCCTGCCACTCCCCCTGCTTGTGCTCACTCGCTCTTGCATGGTCTCTCTCTCAAATAAATAAATAAAATCTTAAAAAAAAAAATGGATGCTCAAGACTCTGGTGGTGAAGTCTCAGAAGGAAAAGAGGAGCACAATGGAGAAAACCTCTATCATCTTAGAGAACACCTAAATCATTGTAGACTGCTGATTTGTGTGTTAAAGCATCACTAGTGAGGGCTTAGAAGGAAATGAGAAACATGGTAAGGGAAACTGGAGTAAAGGCAGTCCTTGTTAGATAGTGTCAGAAAACTTAGCTGAATTGTGTCCTGTAATTCCGTGGAAAGCTAACAATTAGTAAGCAATGAATGTTGATATTTAACTGAAGATATTTCCAAGCATAATGCTGAGGGTTTAGACTGGTTCTTCTTGCTGCCTAAGGCAAAAATGTGAGAAGAAAGGAAAAAAAAAAATTGAGGGAAGAACCTTTGAGCAAAAAGAAGCCAGGACTTGATGATTTGGGAAATTCTCAGCCTTCCAGTGTATAAAAGATTCTAAATTAGGAGATCTACTATTTTAAAAAGAAAACCAAGAGTGTTTCTGAATAACCTTTGCTTGTGCCTTGAAATGATTGAAAGGTCAGAATATTCAGTCACACAAAGGCATGAGATTTAAGAGATTAGACATATCTGATGGATCCCTTCAGCCATCTGAGCAGAAGCAAAAACTAGAGATGGGATTACCCAGGAAAAATCCGTGGGGGATCTTCCTATCGAATAAGAGTGAATTCCCATGACACCCACACAGGAGACCCACACGGGAGACCCACAAGGTTTGGCGAACGTAAGTCAGTGGACACCCTCCAGCATACTTTGAAAGAGAAGAAAGAAGACAAAATGACAGAAAAATCAGACTCCCTAAATTCTACAGGTAGGAACCAAGCTAGTAAAACTACTAAGCTTCAAGCACGCTCTACCTTTCGTTCGAAAGCGAGGGATGACTCTGAGGGTGGAGCTGTGGGCCCAGAAGGCAGATCCTCAGACTACAGAAGATAATTCCCAGGCCTTGAAATCTAATCGGGTTTTCCCATTGGATTTCAAAACTGTTTGAGACCAGTGACTCCCTTTTTCCTTTAGTTTGCTCCCCTTTTGAATGAGAATGTCTATAACTGTTATCCTGTGCCTAGCCTAGCACTATATTTTGGGGGCAGCCAACTTATTTTCTAGTGTCACAGGTGGACAGAAGCTTTGCGCCCCCCACACCCCAAATGGATTACACCCAAAGTCTTAACCATCACTAATCTAGATGATTTAGATGATGAGGTTTGGGGCTTTTGAGCTGATGAGACCCAGATGAGTTTGAGGCTTGAGTTAATACTGCAATAAGTTGAGAATTTTAGGCAATTTTTGGATTAGGTGGTTGTATTTTGCTTGTGGGATGGATTGAATTTGGAGGAGCAAAGGAAGTGTGGACTATGGTAAGCTGAACAACATAATGTATTAGAGCAGCAAAAATAGTAAATGGTTTCTATTCATTGGATTATTGACTATAAATGACTCCTCATTTTAGAGTTTAAGTGGTTGTTGTCAAATTTACAATATGTATCTTCCAAAAGTATGTCGTTACTTCACATCAAACATAAGAACATCAAAACAGTATACACTTCCCTTCTTCCTGCTGGTCCTTGTGCTTTTGTTGTGTTACATTTTACTTGTAAATGTTATAAATCCCATAATAAATATTATGGTTTTGCTTTAAATAGTCAAACACCTTTTAAACAAATTTTGAAAATGAGAAGTGTATTTTATATGTATCCATATGTGTACCATTTACCATGCTATTTATCTCTTTGTTTAGATCCATGTTACCACCTAGTATCTTTTTTCTTCTGCCTGAAGAACTTGCTGGAACATTTCTTACAGTGCAGGAACACTAGTATCCAATTCTCTCAACCTTAGTTTTTTTTTGGAAAATGGTTTTGTTGCATCTTTATTTAGAAACTCATTTTTGATCAATAATTCTTGGTGGACAATTTCTTTCAATTGGTTTCAGCATTTTAAAGAAGTTGTTCTAGTGCTTTCTTGCTCATGGATTTCAGGTAAGAAAGCTGCAGTCATTTTACCTGGGTTCTTCTGAGTGTAACATGGCCAAGTAGACATCTTTACCCTCAATCAGCCTCTTTACCCTCCTTCCAAAATTTTAAATACCTGCACTTTCTCCAATGTCTAGCATTCCTTATGAATATGATAGACCTATTGTGTATTTTAATACTGTCATCTGTATTATTTTTACTCCTCATGCCATTAGTATTGTTGTTTTATGAAGTCAGTATTTATCTAGACTTACCTGGACATTTCTTATTTTATTTGCTTTTTATTCCTTCTTGAACTACAGAGCTTCCATTTGGGATCATATTCCTTCTGCTAGAGATACACGGGAATTGTCTCTAGTGAGGTTTGTTTGTGGCAATCGCTCTCACTTTTTATTTGTTTTAAAAGTTTTAGTTGGCCCTTTTTCCTGGAATATATTACCAATTTTCAGTTATTTACTCTCAGAACATTGAGTATCAAATTTGCTTTCTTCTGTCTTTCTCTATTTCTTTTGACAAAACACTTGTTATTGCAATTGTCACTTCTCTAAACTAGTCTATCATTTGTCCCTGGCTGATTTTAAGACTTTTTTTCTATGTCTTGGGTGTCTGGAATTTTACTTTGATGCATCTGGCTGTGTTTTTATTCTTGAATCTGGCCTTGGATTCAATGGTATATTTGTCCCAGTGCTCTAGTAAAAGAGTCTGAGCCTGGAACACACCTATATTAAGTAGTCATGCTTTAGTTGGGAGACAGTACCCCAGAATAGAAAAAGTAAGGGAAAAACCAGGTGAGGCCGGGAATGATGGGAAACAATGCAAGGTGATGCATCACTATTCCGGGGATGAATTCATATGACATCGCAATGTGAGACGGCCAGTCTTTCAGGAGGTATGTCTGCTGAACTACTCAGGACATCTCCAGAACAGCAATTTTTTTTTTCCCCAAACAGTGCCTCGGAGAAGTCCATGGAGGGAAGAGGAGACGAAGCATAATTGTAAAAATTGCTCCTGTTTCTCATATCCGATTAGTCTGAGTTTGCAGGTGAAATCATCCAGCTCCTTTGATAATAGCTTAAAAAGCCAGTTCTCCTAGGGCGTCCGGGGGGACTCAGTCGATTAAGCCTCTGCCTCTTGATTTCAGTTCAGGTCATGATCTCAGGGTTGTGAGATCAAGCCCCGCATCATAGAGCCTGCTTGAGATTCTCTCCCTCTCCCTCTGCCACTCCCCACCACCTCTCTGTCTGTTTCTCTTTCTCTCTAAAAAAAAAAAATCATTCTGGTTATGCAGTGTCAATCAAAAGTGAGGGGCTAATAATTTCAAGCAAGCAACCAGTGATGCAGGTGGATACCTGGGTACCCCCAGTGTCCATCTGCTGTGGTAGTGGCCAAGGCAGAACAGAAGATAGATAAGGCTGAGAGTATCCAGGGAAATGCATAAGGTGTTTCTGATATAATTGGAGTTCTGCTATAGGTGGTGTCATGCCTTAATTCTAGAAAATTCTCAACCATTATGACTTCAAATACTGCCTCTGTCTCATTTATCTTTTTCTCTCTTCCCCTTCTGGAATGTCAATAAAACGTTGTTATTTTCCTCTTTTCTAAGTGCTGCATTCAGGATAATCTCCCTTCATTCTGACTTCCTGGTCACTGTTTTTCTCTTTACTAAAATAATTTTCTGTCAAATATTTTCATTGAGTTTTTTCATATCAATTATTATATTTTTTCATTTCTTGAAGTCCCACTTGGTTCTTTGTAAGATCTGCTTGGTCATTGTTCATATTCCTGTTTTTACTAATGTTAGTTGGCACTAATACAGCCAATCCCCTTTTGATTTTTTAATTACATTATATGCGTTTAGTTTATATTATGGAATTCTCATATTCTGACATCTTTATACAATTTTTCTCTTTGTTTTATTGTTGCCTCTCACTTATGGTGCATTGGTGGGGGTGGGTAGAGGGAGGTCATGGTTTTTGCCTGAAAGCTCATGTTTCTTAGAATTTATAAATTCTTTGAGGCTTGAGAGGAAATTGTGTGTTTTTATAGAGAGGATTGTACTTACTTCTCTAAGGAACCTGGGACAGTGTAAATCCAAGACCCTGAGGTTTTTTGTTTCTTGGGGGGGTTTTTGGACCAACAAACTTATACAGATTTGTGTTGCAAACCTGTGGTGTGGGTGATGCCTTGTAGTAATAAATTCTTAAGGAAGATTTTTTTTTTTTCCTCCTAGCCCAAATTTTGATACAGTGCTCTTCATTTCAGAACTGTTGGTGGAAAGACTGTTAGGTTTATTTCTAGCTTATTAAACTGAGAGTATACTCTTTGCCAACTTTAGGAGGATTCTTTTTAACTTTTCCCCATTGTAAGGGCCCTGAGTTTCGTCTGATGTCCCTCAAGCCAACAAACAACCATAAAAACTAAAACTTGTTTACCTGTGCCCTTAAGGTATAAGCCATCTTCTTTGTTTATCTTTTGACTGGAGCGTTCTGTACTTCCTTGTCAAACGACTGAGACACTTCAGAAAATTCTTTTAATTTTTCTTCACCATATTTAGCTGTTTTCAGCAAGAAAGCAAGCAAGTTAGGACTCCAAGAATGTTTCACCCCGGGAACTGGCAATAAATATATGTATATATATTTAAATATTTATATGTAAATATAAAATATAAATATAAATTAATATAATATATATAATACAAAATATAAATACAAATATTTATATATATTTTTATAGAGAGAGAGAGAGAGAGAGAGTGAGGTTCTACCATTTCAAGTGTCAGAGTAAGGTTATCTCTTAGATTCTGCAAGAGGAATTTCTAGTCCAGTGTTTCTTTTCTTTTTTTTAAGATTTTATTTATTTATTTGACACAGAGAGAGAAAGCACAAGCAGGGGGAGCAGCAGGGAGAGGGAGAAGCAGGCTTCCCGCCGAGCAGGGAGCCTGATGCGGGGCTCGATCCCAGGACCCTGGGATCATGACCTGAGCCAAAGGCAGCCGCTTCACCGACTGAGCCACCCAGGCGCCCCTCTAGTCCAGTGTTTCTACCACTTAGGTCATCATGGTATTTAGAAAACATTTTTTTTCTTTCTTAACTCAATATAGAACAATGAGGCTTGACAAGGGCAAGTTACTTTTTTAAAGGTGAATAAAAAGAACATGTTGGAAAAAGCCAAGGTGGTAAAATGGAAAATCCCAGGGTAACCTCTGGACACACTCATATCCACCCAATGAGAAACAATTGTTCACCTGCAAATTACATTTTCTCGACTTGCTTAATGATTTCCTGTGAACGAACTACCACAACCTAATTTTGCAATGGCACAATTGACTCCTGCATTGGATCCAAGTGAGTCATTCCTGCGTAATGCAGGCAGAGGGTTTGAAGTTAAAACACCATGACCAACAACAGCTCAAAACAAGTTTAATTACAAGAATCTATTTACCCTAAAGATTCTGCCCCAATGTCCTTAAAGTAAATGAAGTTCTTTTCTATGTATCTATACCTAGGAAAGTTGACAGAGTATTTGAGATGGCACTTTACAACCAATGCTTATCAAAGAAGATACTGCAAAGTTATCCAAATACAACCTATTAACTCTTAGTAAGCTCTGTGTTTTGTATAATGTTTCATGAAAATGTAAACCCACAACAAGTAATAATGTGTAAAATGCCATTTAAATAATTTTATTGTCAGTAGTACTGTAACTTAAGCCTAAATATACTGTGCCTCAGTGGAAAATGGAGTTCCCCAGACTAATTAGGTCCTTTTGTTATGATGTACAGACCTCGAATTTCATGGATACAATAAAAATCAATAAATTTCATGGATACAGTAAAATAATTGCACAGAAGTAGGACTCAAACACTTCCCATGAGACATGAACAATTTTAGCTCAGCTGACATGGACTGGTGTGTCAAGGTGACATAGAGCTCACTTTGCTTGCAAAATTTATATCTTGGGGAAACCATCCTAAACCCTTCCGAATGTGCCCCACTTTTGTCATATTTGTGGTTGAGTGCTTTTATTTGGTGCTCACAAAATACTAGTTATTTGGATCAGAATTTTTATTTCAAATGACAACAGAGAAAATATTGCCAAACTTACAATTAAATTGAAATGGAACATAGTATTGGAGCTGAAGAGACAAAAGTGAGTGGATTCAGGTTCCTCATTTTGCCAAGAAGTAAATAAAAGTCCTGGTTTCAAAGTTAGTAAGGGTCAGAATTAGAACCTAAGATTTTTTTAAGAGCTCACTATTCCATAAACCACATCATGTCATCCCATATTCAAAATCACATTGTCTAGGGGCGCCTGGGTGGCTCAGTCATTAAGTGTCTGCCTTTGGCTCAGGTCACGATCCCAAGGTCCTGGGATCGAGCCCTGCATCGGGCTCCCTGCTCTGCAGGAAGCCTGCTTCTCCCTCTCCCACTCTCCCTGCTTGTGTTCCCTCTCTCGCTTTGTCTCTCTCTCTGTCAAATAAATAAAATCTTAAAAAAAAATCACATCGTCTAAACCTAGTGTCAATTTCACCTGTGCTGATGAATTAAGATTTTCCCACAAAGATACAGAGAAAGTTTAAGCCTAAAAGTGAGGCATGACTATCAGAGCTCTTTGCATTAAGCTTACCCTGAATTCTGTACAGCCTGAAGACTTAAAGTGTTCACCTTAAATATCTACTTTATATTTTTGCTGAAACAAACCACTATAGGCTTTGTGAATTTATAGGCAGAAAATGACATGAGTAGAGAATGAATTCAATCCACCTTCATTGCTTTGAATGTTGACTGAAAACCCCTTTCCATGTATTTTTACATGGATCAAACAGAAAGAGAGCACCAGCGGGGCGCCTGGGTGTCTCAGTCGTTAAGCGTGTGCCTTCGGCTCAGGTCATGGTCCCAGGGTCCTGGGATCGAGCCCCGCATAAGGCTCCCTTCTCAACGGGAAGCCTGCTTCTCCCTCTCCCACTCCCCCTGCTTGTATTCCCTCTCTTGCTGTGTCTCTCTGTGTCAAATAAATAAATAAAATCTTAAAAAGAAAAAGAAAGAAAGAAAAAGGAAGAAAGAAAGAAGAAAGAAAGAAAGAAAGAGAGAGAGAGAGAGAGAAAGAGAGAGAGAGAAAGAAAGAAAGAAAGAAAGAAAGAAAGAAAGAAAGAAAGAAAGAAAGAAAGAAAGAAAGAAAGAAAGAAAGAAAGAAAGAAAGAAAGAAAGAAAGAAAGAAAGAAAGAAAGAAAGAAAGAAAGGAAGGAAGGAAGGAAGGAAGGAAGGAAGGAAGGAAGGAAGGAAGGAAGGAAGGAAGGAAGGAAGGAAGGAAGGAAGGAAGAAGAGCACTAACCCTTATCCAGAAACCACTCTGGGAAAATTACTATTTTTATGAAAATTCGTGGAATCAAAGAACATTGAAAGGACTTTGAGATGATCTAACAAACCTATTTACTTCATTTTATAGATGAGGAGACAAAGGGGCAAAAAGGTAAAGGTTGTTGCCTAGACTAGTGCAGTTAGTTATTAATAGTACCGGAATGAAGTTCAAATTCTCTATCTGGCCATTTGTTATTCATTCTTTTGTTTTCAGAGAAGGCATCCAATCATGTGATTTTTACATCCCCTTCAATCATTCTTTGGAATGCTATGTGTCCTTCTTGCTTCAAATGATGAGATGATTGTCCTGGTTTTTCATTCCAGTACCTAGTTGATATGAGTGTTATGCTTAGGGCCTCAGACTCTTCTTTCATGTCTTTTCCTTCTCTAGTGCCAGTATCTATAAGCAAAGAGTTACATTTATAACATTACAAAACTGAGGAGTATGCTTCAGTCTGCATATCCCCAAGGAAAGAAGCTAAGGTGGTGCCCCTTCAGCATATAAACATGAAATAAAACACATCCAGAGGGGTGCCTGGGTGACTCAGTCAGCTAATCTGCCTTCGGCTCAGGTCATGATCTCAGGATCAGGGCTCCCTGCTCAGTGGGGAGCCTGCTTCTCCGTCTTCCCCTGCTGCTGCCCCTGCTTGCTCTCTCTCTCTCTCTCTCTCTCTCTTTCTGTCAAATGAATAAATAAAATCTTTAAAAAAATACACCCAGAAATTTTCTTTATATTCATATAAAAATGCTTGCAAAGTGTTTTCCCCTTTCTACCATGTCTGTCCTGCCTGACTTTAAATCTTTGACTCAACTGAGCAAATTCCCATATTCTTAGATTCAGCTTGTGCTTGAGTTTTGTCTTGTCAATACGTAATACTAGCATATTAGTTGATTTTACACTCTGCTTTTGAATACACTGAACTACAAAATAGGAGAATATCTTTAAATTTACTTGTGAGTAATGATTAGAAAAATTAACAAAATTTAAGTGCACACTGAGTAGTCACATTATAGTAGTCACATTCTTATAACCACAGCTGTTGTGTTAGTTGTCTCCTATCCAACTTCCTTTCTTAAACATTATGGAAAGTCAATAAAGGTTTCTTTATAATTGAATGTATAATTTTATATTGCATGCGATCATTCAGAAACATGTCAGGTAAGGAAAGTTGAGTAAAACAATTTAGACCCAATGAATAAAAAGTCAGGATAACTAGAAAAAACTAAAGCATTACAATGATAGAAAGATCATGAAATTTTAGGGCAAAGACCATTATTTGGTCCTAGAATTTTGACTCTGGAAGCAATAGGTCAGGGGCTTGTATGAGTTCCCCAGGACTGTTAAACCCAGCCAATGAATTTATCTTTCTAAATTTTCTACTTTTCACTTTTAGAATTTTTAATTTTTTAATAGTTTTTATGTTTCTATGAGAGTCCTCATCTGCTCATTCATTGTGATTATTTTTTTTCTTTAATTCCTTAAAAGTCCTATATGCTAAACCTACTATCTTGGTCTTCTCAAGTCTATTTCTGACTGATTTTCTCTTGAATATGGATTGTATTTTCCTGTTTCTCTGTGTGTCTCATAACTTTAATTTTATGCTGGAAATTGTGGATGATACTTTTTAGGAACTCTGAACTGTAGGGATTCTGTAGATTCCTCAGAAAAGTATTGACTGTTGATCTAGCAGGCAATAAAATCTCTGACTGATCTGGAAGAATGGCTTCCCCTTTGCTCTTATGACTCTGTCTGGCTCTGCTCATCTTCCAATGTGAATTTCTTAGTCCTGAGACAGTCTTAATTTTTAAGACATAGTTCTTTTAGAATTTCAATGCTTCCTGAGGTATTTACCAAGCCATTCTAACTTGGCAGGACTCAAATTTCAAGCTTGGTCTCCCCTGTGATGGGCACCTGAAATCTCTGTTCAGTTCTTTCAGTCTTTCCCATCGCTGTCCTTCACTGGTGTCCTTGCATTTCTTCATGAATACACAGTGTCTGCCAAAGTTTTGCTGAGGGTTTTAATGCATATTTTGGAGCTCCTCTCCTCTGTGTTTCTCTTCTATTTAGATTTCCTCCCTTTAGACATTTATAGATGGCTTACACTCTACCCTCTAGACATCTCAAATCAATAAGACAGCACTTGCTGATTGAGTTCTAGGTGCTGCAGCTTAAGGACTGAAGAACACCTTCAAGAAAAAAGCTATATAAGTATGTTCTATCCCATGGCTTTACTCTGTCAAGAGTTGAATCTCCTCCAATTTCTGCCTGCTTTTGGTCTCTTTCCAGTACCTTCAAGTGGTTATTTTTCTTCTATTTTTTTTAAGAGTTTTAAATTGCTATCTATAGAATGGTTACTTCTTTGCAAGAATTTACACCATTACCTTTTCTGGACTGCTCTTGAATAAGAAATAAACTTTAATGTGTTTTCATCCATTATCCTTGAGTCTCTGTTACTATGGAGCCAAACCTAATCTTAACAGACACAGCTAGGGTCAGAATGCCCACCCTAGAATATGGAATATCAGTCTCATAATGAATTTGAGATAGGAGGTAGAGTGGGTTCCGTGGGAAAACAGGTGCTTCAGATGCCAGTTGCTGGAACTGCAAAAATCAAACAGCAGACAGAGGAAAAAAAACCAAAGGCAGTTTTGCCAGCTTTGGCAGTAAAGGTTCTATAAAATTATCCCATAAGTTTGAAACAGAAAAAAATCTAAATGGGATACTAAGGCAAGCTCTCCTTTTTTACACATTCCATGATCATAAATTCCAAATTGAAAAGACTTTCAAAACATAAAATATGATGTCCCAAAGTTATATGACCTATTCTGACTGTCCATGCCACCTAATTGTTGGCTAGAAAACCATGCTCACTATCCGTCCACACCATTCAGGATGCAAGATGAATTTCAGTTATATTTCTTTATTTCCTTTTAGATTGGATTGATTTTTGGTTTCATTTCCTGTTAGTGGAATGACGACACACAGTGACTTGCTCTCAATTACCTGTGCAGATCCACGAAGAGATACTCATATGCAGACTATCCTTACGTAGGATTCCCACCTAAGACCAGAAACAGAAGCCCGGGCATAGAAAATGATCAAAAACCATTGGCTGGCATTACATTTCTGACACAAGGATAGAGCACTCTCAAAGCTTTCACCCCTTAATTACCTTCCCCTTCTGGCCAGACATCAGAAGATAGGGAAACAGGAGGCAACTGCAGTGAACTGGATGTTGTTGTCATGGATGGAAAACTCTCCAGGTGGTGAGAGAGAAAACAAGACACAGTTGTTTTCATCTCCTCAGTTGCTTTTCTAATCTATTACCAAGTAAGAGTGTAGTTTGGGCTGATTATATGCAATCTAGTTTGTTTTCTGAATAGCTTCAGTCCCTGTTAGGAGTTTGGGAAAGCACTCTTTATCAAACTGGAATCTCTTCATGGAAGAATAATATTATTTGTTGTTGTTACCCATCCCCAAGAAATTGAGAGATGAGGGAATGCATTTCCTATTACACAATATTTTCCCTAGTTTAATTTCTCACATATCTTATTGCTCCATGGTCCTCTAACCTTCTGCCATTATTACCACTTTGGACTAAGGAAAGCCACTGACAGAATTGTGTACGGGTAGTATTTATTGACATCTTGCTACCCACCCATAAGAGAGCCACCTTGTAGCCAGAACATTCCTCTCTCTCTTTCTCCCTCTCTCTCTCTCCTCCCACACATACACTCCACATACATACACACTCCACACACACAGACACACACACACTCCACCCACACACACACAAACACCAAGAGGCCTTTTAGTTTTTGTTATTTCTGTCAACAGAATTGGAAAACAAAGTCCTTGTTTTATCAGGTTGTATAAAATATTTCCTAAACCATTATAATGTGTACATGTTATCATCAGCTCCATAATTCTTCTCTCTGCCCACACTTTCTGCAGCCTGGCAGGTTATCACCTCTGCATGTTCTATGCTTCAGATTCAGTTACCTCTGAATCATAAGCAAAGTCGTCAATAACCTGGCAGGCCAGTCCTTCAATCTGTATGCAAGAGTTGATTGCTATCCCACTCCTTGAAGTACTGCCACAATTCCCTGCTTCACTGAAAAGCCTTTGACATCAACCTACTGCTCTTGGAAGGATTACAACTTGTATATTTGCATGGCTCTAGTGAGGGTGTACAGTACCACCAGGTATGAAAGCAAAATTGCTTTCCATGCAGGTTGTGAATGCCACACTTCTCCATTCTCACGATCGGTGTGCTATAATCTAAGGAGCGCACTTGTCTCTGAAATGTGAATATTCACTTAGAGTTTCAAAGCAAGTTTTCAATCCTGGAGAGTAAATGTCTTGCATGTCTTCCGCAACTTGCTGAGGCATTATGATCTTTATACATGGAGGCTATCGACTCCAACAGTAGGATATGATCTTTGAGAAAAATGGAAGTCATCTGAGAGGGATTTGGCCAGAGTCTGAAGAGTTTTTTTTCTGTCGCATGTGGACATCAAACCGGCCAACTTAGGGTCTTTCAGAAATATGTCAAGGGTGAATAAGAAATATAAGAAAATATGAAAATGTCTTCACATGGTTAAAACATCTGTCTCTGCAGGTTTAAAGTAATTTAAATTATTTTTAATTGCTTGGAAATTTTAAGGGATAAAAAAAGGCCTTTTTCTGGAACAATTCCCCTCTTAAAAATCTCTTTACCATTTGACTGAAAAACAGTTGTAATCATCACATAGTCTTTCTTCAAACATTAATACCTCAACCAAATGAAGACAACAAGCACATTGGGATGGCAATGGAAGCTACACAGTTGCTTTGGTAGTTGACGTTCAGATGTGTGTTTAGGGCATTATTTCTCAGACTGGGGTATTTGGGACACCTATATTAGAATCCCCCAAGATCTTTCTTTTTCAGTGGATTACTGGGCTATTTTTCAAAGCTACTGAATCACAATCTTTGAGTTAGGAGCTCTGAAATCTGTATTTTTAAAAAATAATCAGATAATTCCTATGAAACACCAAACTTTAAGTGTCAGGTCAAGAGACATAGCAAAAAGGGAGGCCTGCCTATAAAATTACACACACACACACACACACACACACACACACACATGAAATGGAAGCAAAGTGAAATTTAGCTGGGATTTTCCAGATAAATGCATGTATAATAAAAGTTGACTATAATACATTTTTAAGGTGCCCAAGTTCTTCGTCTCTTTTTGGTATGCCTGTTAAATTCATATGGAAAGTAAAAAAAAAAATACAACAGGCAAACTGAAGCACAATATATCCTTGCATTCTCATGTTCAAAGCTAGTGATTAGTGATTGCTTTCTTTTTCCTTAAGACCACAGAGAACAGAAATGGGAGTGAGCCTGGAAATATCAATATTCTTTGGGATTTTATACTTCTTTTCATCTTCAAAGTGCCTTACAAAATTCTCTAATTAGGCTCACACGCTCTGGCTCCTAGTTGTATCTCTAATCATAAGACAGCATACCTGCTCTTCGCTGCTTAGCTCTGAGCAACATGCCATTCTTAATCATTACTAAATTAAAGAAAAAAGTGTTTGTAATAATTCCTACTTAATTAAAACAAATCTGGACATTTCTTTAAATGCAAGTCCAATTGCGTGGGCCCTAATCTATATTAGCAAAGTTTGGCCATTATTTATTCGGAGCAAAGATAAGTTTTAATTGTAAAATTATCTGTAATTAAATGTAATGGTTAAAATAGTTGCATTTCTGACCAACCTAAAATATTATTTGAAAGGATTTCATTTTATTCCCTTGGAAAATTTTTAGTTTTACACATCTTTACTATTTTAAAAAATCACTTTTGATCTGACCGTGCTTTTTAATAAACTTTTAGGTATCTGTGAGATAGGTAGGTCTTTAAACTAAGAACTCAAAATGAAAATTAGGAAATCTATATTTTATTTTCATTTCTGGCACTAGTTAGTTATATGACTTCAGGCAAGTCACTTACCGTTTCTGGATCTTGGTTTCCTCCTTTGTAATTAGAGAAGTGTCTTCCAGCTCTGTGATCCTAAGAGTAATCGTGTGCCTCTCAGCATGTCCTGCATGCATGGCTGCACAAGAAGCCCCTCTAGCATGTTCTATTAACATCAGATGTATGTAGAGCTTGAGAGTCAGAAAATGCTACGTGGTCATTGGGCATGTCATCCCTAAACCATAATATGGCCAATTACATAGCAATAGAACAGGTCAGAAATAAAGCATCTGAACATAAGTCTTTACTAAAACATGTCTTTGGTTTGCACACATGTTGTGTGGAGAAAGACTATAGAGTCATCTAAAAAATGTCTACTGAGTCATTGGAAGATGTTCCCTTCCCTTCCCACCCTCCGCCTCTCACCGAAGCCTTCTTCAGAATTAGAGTTTCTTTCTTGTGTTCTTCTTGTTATGGAAAAGTATAAAAATAAATTGCTATTTTGAACTTTATCAAGGACTCACACTTTTGAGTGAAGGGGATGTAAGACATCCTTTTCTGAGAACATGTGTTGAGACGGGGAGGAAGATGAAGGCATTAGGGAAGGGACATGGTCTCCATCAGCTGGAAGAATGAGAATGTGAATGGTGAGAACAGAAGATGCAGAAAACCACACTTCACACATCATCATTCAGGAAACAGAAAGGCCTGCCTGCCCACATGGTGCAACAGACAGTAGCCATGGTCTGGTCAGGAGGACCGCTACTTGTAAACAGGATTCCCTGCATCTGCAACCTCCTGGAGGCATATTCCTTTCAGGTCTAGACTGCATACCAAAAAACTAAAACCAAAAAAAATGTATTCCAATGAGTCAGCATTCCCCACAAGCTCTGTGACTACGTGAATGTGTGTATGCGTGCTGATGGCGTGGGACAAGGAGGGGGAAACAGAACACAAACTCCTAGAACAGTCTCATTTCAAAGTGAACTTGTTACCGAGTGAAAAGGCAGAGGATAGAAGGATCGACTCTTCCTCTTAATAAACATACAACATAATACCTGAATAGATAATTGTGGATGCTGTGAATTCTCCCTTTGATGTGATCTATTTCCTTGGATATCTTGGGTTGGAGATGGTCCAAAGAAATACTAGGAGTAACCTCAGAAACAAAATAGGAATCCAAAAGATTCTGGTTTGATGTTTTACTTATAGTAGAATCTTTTGAGAAGGGAAACCACTGGGATGGATTCACGTCTTAGTAAGTCGATTAAAATGCTGCACTTGTCTTTCAGGGGAATATTCGCATAGGAATTAGTGCTGGTGCTCTGGCCAAACACTTCTCCACAGCGGTTCTATCATCATGAAACGATGACTTTAGGGTAACCATATCACATTCAACAAAGAAAGACCCAGGATGCCCACTCTAACTTGAATTTAAGATAAAGTACAAACATTTTTCTTAAAGAGTTTATTTATTTATTTGACAGAGACGGAGAGACAGCGAGAGAGGGAACACAAGCAGGGGGAGTGGGAGAGGGAGAAGCAGGCTTCCCGCGGAGCAGGGAGCCCGATGCAGGGCTCGATCCCAGGACCCTGGGATCATGACCTGAGCCGAAGCCAGACACTTAACGACTGAGCCACCCAGGTGCCCCCAAGAACAAACATATTTTTAGTGTAAGTATGTCTCATGCAATATTTGGGCCATACTTCCACTTGGTTTATCTAAAACTCACATTTAGCTGAGTGTCTTGAATTTCATCTGCATTTCAGCAGAAATATTTTTGGCTACTCTTGATGGCTTGAACTGAAATACAAAGAGAAACTTTGTTCCTATGACACTTTTTCACATCATCTCGTTACCAAAAAGAACAGGAGACCAACACATTCCCGTAGGTTTGTAGTGAAAGTACTGAGTGTGTGACCATGTGTGGACATGGCTTCTGACCCAATTTTATCATTTTCAATAACTATTTCTAAACAAAGGGGTGGTGCTTGCAAATTGCAGAAAAGTTGCATAATCCCCATAACATCAGGACTAAATCCAGATTAAATAAGTGGAAATGAATGATTCAGCAGTGCTTTGTTAATCACTGTGCGAGTCTAATTGTGTAACACCTTCTTTGTATTTTTCACTCCTGCCCGTCTTGAGGAGACACAATGCATTGTTTTCCCTGTGTGACATGCTCTCCACTGCAAGCCTGCTTCAGACCCAGTCACAGCACCAGCTGCTCTCAGAGGCCCTGAGAACCCCACCTGGAATCCTGAGAGCTGCCACATGCTAGTCATCTAAATTTCAGTTGACCCTTGAACAACTTGGGTTTGAACTGCACAGGTCCACTTATGCACAGTACAGTTCTGTAAATGTATTTTTTACAGTTTTTTACAGTACAGTTCTGTAAATGTATTTTCTCTTCCTTGTGATCTTCATAACACCTTTTCTTTTACATACTGTATAAAGTATATATACATATAACATACAGAATATGTGTCACCCAACAGTTTATGTGATTGGTAAGGCTTCCGGTCAACAATAGGCTTTCAGTAATTAAGTTCTGGGGGAGTCAAAAGTTATATGTGGATTTTCAACTGTGCAGGGGTTGATGGCCCTACCCCCACCCCCCGCATTGTCCAAGAGTCAACTGTACTTCACTCTGAGTTTGCACCATCAGTAGAGCCTTTTAATGGATTCAACTGACTCATTCAAAGGTTGCAGAAAGGTCTAGTTAAATAAGGAATGTCCTTCCACACAAGTCCCCTGGGCTCCTCTTCCTCCTCTCTCTTCAGACCTCCACTCTTTTATCTGTCCCCTCCCTCTTCAGTCTCCCTCTCTTCTGTCTCTTCCTCTCCCATTGGTATGCATTCTCAAGTTTCTCCTCTATTAGAAAAATGGAAGTAAAAATCTTGACTTTGGCCCCTGTTGTTTCCAGTGGTCTCTCTCTCTTCCTTCTATTAAAAGGAATCTTTGTCCTCAACCTCAGCCCTGCGTGCTCCTTAACCTCTACAAACATTGGCTTCTATCCCTACTTCTCTCCCAGAATTTCCTGATGATCACCCCATTGTTCAATCCAGTAGACTTTTTTTTCATTCCTTATTTAACTAACCCTTTCTGCAACCTTTGACACTCATTTTTGGGGGTTCGTGACACTGCTTTCTCCTTACTTTCATTGGCCTAGCTTCCACCAAGTTTGTCTTAAATGTGTATATTTCCAGTGTTTCCTTCTGAAACACTCATAGTAATGGGCAGCTTATCCTTAGCGATTTCAATTTTTCCCATTGTATCAGCCACCGTGTGTGCCAGCTCCTCGTCAGCAGCGTCACGTAAGGAAAATCACCAAATCCTCTAATCAGAACCCAAAGATATTGTCAGTACCTTGTAGCCACAGACTCCTGAGAACAATACTACAGTTTGTTGTAGCAAACAGACTATGAGGAAAAACAGGGTGCCTGAGTAAGAGGGTGCTAGGAAGAACCTACTATAGGATCTGGGTATTGGTTGGGTCATTGAGGGAGGACCGAAGGAGGAGAGCATATTGTCTAAATTGGGTGTTATGGACAATAAACAAACAAACAAATAAGTGTAAATGTCATTTAATTTAACTTGAACAGCATCACATGGTCTATGTTTTCTGGAAGTGTCGTGCAGTTGAAAACGGGAAGTGGTTGGAGTGGTAGTAAAGAATATAATTCTCATATACTTGCTCTGGAGAAAATCAGACAGAGAGATGGGCAAGCTGCCAAAATTGTTGGTCTTTCAGATAAAGTGCAGATGTTTCTCTTAAGTTTATCTGACTTCATCTGAACAATCCAAGTCTAGAAATCAGTTCGCAAATCTACCACAGTCAATTCTCCATCGAGAGTTCCAGTATCTCCCTGTGGAGTCTTTCTCACAGCATCTTACTCCCTTTGCGTCCTTGTTGTCCCATAAAATGAAAAATCACAACAGTGCTGTTAAGACATACTCAATGGAAACAAACTTCAGAAAGGGTTCGCAATGTTAACTAGAACGTAATTTAGAATTTCCCCAATACCTGATCTATGCTCTATTCAATAAGTTGGTTTCAGATTAGGTGAAGATGCCTCTGCCTTAAATTTTTGGATCAATCTCAGTAAGAAATTTAAGCAAGGAATCAGGTATCTAATTTGAATGCCATTATAAATACATATTTTGTAGTTAAAGAATTAATACTCTGCAGAATTTAAATGTTAGCTTCTTCATGATTATTGAATCCAAAACCCTCTTTTCATGATTGAGAATATAGGATGGTTTTTTCTATAGGATTTTAATAAAAAGAGTCTGTTCTTATGCACCTGGGTGGCTCAGTCGGTTGAGCATCTGCCTTCGGCTCAGGTTAGGATCCCAGGGTCCTGGGATCGAGCCCCACATCAGGCTCCCTACTAGCCTCCCTCACCCTCTCCCCACTGCTCATACTCTCTCTCACTATCTCTCTCAAATAAATAAATAAACCTTTTTTTAAAAAAGCCTGTTTATGATGATTTACTTAATTATAACATTTTGCATTTTTGTAGTATTTATTTGGTCTAAATTTGTATATGGTCAGTCCAATCTAGTAAAGATAACTTCAGTGACAGTCTTGATCATTTGCTTATCAAACACCCAGTTATAATAGAAATAATACTTACTGTTTGCTTACTAGGTGCTAAGTACTATGTTAAACATTTCACATAAATTATCACATTTAATCCCAACAGTAACTCCATGAAATAGGTAATATTGTATTTTAGGTTTTATATAGATGAGGAAACTGGATTTAGCAAGTTTAAGGAACTTGCCCAAGGTCACACATAGCTTGTAAAATTTGCACTTGCTTCAATTATTCCAGGGCCTGAGCTTTCAAAGGGAAAATTCTATCACTGAGAACCTGCAAGTCCTGAGGCTGCATCAACATGAATATTTTTAAGTAGCCCCGAATTACTTCCTCAGGTACTTTTCTCACAACCTCAATTCAGTTCAACACATATGCTGGGCCATCTGTAGCCCTAAGACCCTGTACCAAGTGATTGTGAGCAGGCATCACCTAGAGAAGTGAAACTGGGCGGCCATTCTCAAGTTCTCAGCTCAGGGTTTGAAGCTAATGCAGGAAGAGGGCTGTGCTGTGTTCTCCTTCTGAGAGTCGGGTATCTCAGTAACGGGGAAATAGTCCAAGCCAGCAATGCACTTTATACTGCATGCACAGGTAACCCAACCGGCTGAATGCTGTTTGACAGTATTACAGAAGGAAGATCAGAATGAATTTGTGGCTGGAGCTAAATCCAATGGTAAAATATTTCAAGGAGTTCTCTGACTACTTCACAAAATAATCATCACATTTAGTTACTTTTTGGAAGAGTCCATCAGTATGTTTTTTTTCTTTGGGCACGAAGAAAATTTGAACTGAATTTCATTCCCTGTTGAAATAAGGATCAAGTCTTTGTGCTCCTGGACAATCATTTTTTTTTTTCTTTCTGTTTCTTTTTTTTTTTCAAAATGGTTTCCAAACTCCATCTTCCACTTACTAAAATCTGTCCTGTTTTTTTCCATATACTTCACGTTGAACAATATGACAAAGCCCTTTTTTAGTCCCACATAATTTCTGAATAAACAGCCAACTGTGGACGTCATCAACAGACCATATCTATTTCCCTCTGTTTGTCCTTCATTTTCTAAAAATTGTGAAAATCAGAATAAGAACATGTTCAGTTACAGAGAAACTTCTAGAATAGATCCAGATAGAATATCCATTATCCCCAATTAAAGAATTTAATTTCTGAGTACAAGGGGTGAATGGAAAAAAAAAATCACTATTTACTCAATGTTGACAGTAACAACGAGTACCATTTATCATCTACCTACCCTATACCAGAAATTAAGATACTTTGCTTTATCTCACAATTCCTTACAACATTAAAAAAGTAAATATTACTCCCATTTTACAGATGAGAAACTAAAGCCCAGAGATGCTACACAAAGTGAATGACAAAAGTTATTCACTAGTAAAAAGTCAGATTACATTCCAATATTACTTTAACAAACTTTTTTTTTTTTTTTTAATAGAAAGAGAGAGAGCTTGAAAGCTGGGGAAGGGAAAGAGGGAGGGGGGTGAGAGAGAATCTCAAGCAAGACTCTGCACTGAGCTCAGAGCCGGACAAGGGGCTCAATCTCAGGACCCTGAGGGCATGGCCTGAGCTGAAATCAAGAGTCAGATGCTTAACTGACTGAGCCACCCCAGCGCCCCACTTTAACAAACCTAATTGATACTTTAAATCGCAGACGTCCCTATTGTTTCTAAGCCCTACTAAAAAATAAGCACCATAAAATTGGCCACCGAGAGCATTAGTCATAGAATGTAAACTAAATCATTAATTGAACCACACAGATCTTTTAGTTTTGCTAAATAGCTATTGCTCTAAAAAAAAAATCACAGATGCTCCCAGGAGGGTGGGTGGCGGTGGGGAAGGAGAGTTCTTGCCACTTTTCATTTCTGCTACTGCCAGGTTGCCAGGCAGAAGCGTCTCTTAAAACTCTGACTTTGGGATAAGATATCCCCCCTCAACTCTTATGCTCTACTTCTCCACAGTAAAACATTGCAAATGGCAGGTACAAAATCCAGCTTCAATGGGAGCCATTTGGAGTCACTGGCAGGCAAGTTATAGGGATATATGAGGATATCATAGGAAACAGAATCCATATCAGTCATTTCTGAAATAAAATTAGATGTGTACTTGAGGCAATATGTCATCCCCGCCCCCCAAGTTTAACTCTTTTCAACCTCCATCTCCTTTTGTTGACTGGCTTCTTAAGTTCCCCTCTAAATCAAGCCCAGAGGCCCCCTCTCCAACTCTCTTGGGCAATGAAGAAGAAAGATTTTTCCTGCCTAGTTTCCTTAGGACTTTCCTCAAGTGAAGAATGGAAGAGTCTCACATTTTCCAGTCCCCTGACACCTGAGGAATCATGCTCCCTGGAGATCTCCTCAGAAATGTTTGTTAGTTCTTCTGTTCACTAGCAGTTACTAGTACTCTGTCTGCTCCTGGACTTAGTTAATTCTGTTTTTTAAAACCCTTTTCTGGGGCACCTGGGTGGCTCAGTCGGTGAAGTGTCTGCTTTCTGCTCAGGTCGTGATCCTGGAGTCCAGGGACGGAGCTGCGCACATTGGGCTCCCTGCTCAGCGGGGAGCCTGCTTCTCCCTCTCCCTCTGCCCCTCCCCCGCCCCACTCTCCTCTCTCACTCACTGTCTCTGTCTCTCAAGTAAATAAATAAAATCTAAAAAAAAAAAACAACACTCAAACCCTTTGCTGATTCATTTTCATTTCTTTTTTAGTGCCTCACATTTCTGCCCCAGGTGCTGAATTAAACCTATCTTAAACCCGAATTAAATGTGCCTTATTCTACCTACGATACCTTCCGACAAACCATGCTATGCCCACAACCAACTGACATTTAAAACACAGAATGTACACACACGCACCCCCACACCCACATACTCACACCTATCTATTGAATATCCAGGAGACAAGAGCTACAGCTGTTAACTATAAAGTGAAATTCATGGTACACCCGAATTTATTTATTTGTGTTACTTTAGAGCTTTTTCTGACATAGACTATGAGAATTCTTTAATATACTATCATGCTTCAAGAATAAATATTCATTTCCGGGAAAATGCCTTTCTTGAGTTATTTATTTGAGAATAATAATAATAGACCATTGGAAACTGTAAACCTGGAAAATGACTCAGAATAGCAGCAGGAACCTGCCCAAATTGTCCTGTTTCCTTCCTTTCAAACTTCTGCATGCTTAATCCCAGTAAGTCAATTTTTTACTTCAAATGAAATGCCCTCTAATGATAACATGTGACCAAATGATTAAAATAAAGCTAGTCTTTCCTGCCTTCCTTCCCTTCTTCTTTCCCTCCTTTCTTTCATTTTCCCTTCTTCATTTCTATTACTAAAATTCATAGTAGAAAGATGTTTTAAAGTTTACCAGAAGAATTGAATTGGTCTTTCTAATCATCCACTTAGTACCTGTGAATTCGTAAAAAACGATCGCAGGCATTAACTGTACTCATTTGGGTAGCAATAAAAAAAAGTAATTCTAGGATAATTCAAAGCTGTATCTATCAATTCCACTTAACATAAATAGAGAATTTTCCTTCTTTAGGTTGCCTTCTTGATAAGTCAATGCAAGCTGCCACATAATCAACTGAACTGATTGTAATGATAGTCAAAATTAAGAAATTTGCTATCGCTCATTTCTTTTTTTCTGAAATGCTGTAATCTCTGAAGAATGAAGATAAGCAATTCATCTTTACCACTGAGACTGTCAGAATATGTATTCTTGGAACATAAAGTCACACTTTTCATGCTATAATAAAACACACATACTTTGATGTTGCTCCAAAGCCAAAATGATGCTGCCCGCAGATAGTAAAATTCTCTGGGGGTTCATCTGTGAGAAACTGAGGTCAACCTTTGACCCCGGTGTTGCATCCAAATAACAACAACCAAAATGTAACTTATTACACATTGTCAAGTGTGGAGATACAACATCAGCAGCATATGTAGAAATGTCAAATAGGTATGTGGGAAATGAAATACAGGTATATCAGTTTGTAGTAATAGAAAATTATCTCTAATTCCCCTTATTTAAAGCAGATTGCTCTGAAACTGTAATTGACTTTGCAATTTTGCACATTTGAACTTTATTGCTCTGCTTACCATTTAAGTAAAAATATCTATATCTGTATCTTTTTAAACTAGCAATTAGCTTCTCACATGAACAAATATCCCTCCTTTGACCAATCGAATATAAACATAAATACTTGACCTGATTTGACCGAAATCACGCTACATGGAAAGTCCTTGAAACACCCACAAATGTGTAGAAAATAAAAATAGTATGGATTTGGAGAGATTACAATTTAAATATTTTCCAATAGGATGCAAACCAACCTTTTCACTTTTGCGAGAGCATCGGGAGGCTATTTTTCACCTTGTTGGCTTCCTCAATAGTGTGAGCTTCTTGTAAGTCACCTGTGAAACAGTAAAAGGGAGATTGTAATCTCTGTGTCCACTCCCGAGCGTGTTTACAATCATACTCACATGTCCTCAAAACGGGGACTCGTTTTCTCAATCTCACTACTTGTGCAGGTATTTACTTTAAAAAACACTGTAAAAACCTAAGACATAATAGTAAAACACAAATTAAATTAAACAGCAAAACAAAAACATCAACACAATCAAGAAACAAAAACACCCCAAAACCTTATCTTTTATTTTTTTAAAAGTTATTCTTGAAGAGTTTTAGAATTTGAAAGCCACTGAAACAGGGGCACTGGTCAGATCCAATATATTAATTTCCAAAAAGGTGTTTAATGGGCCTCTCAAGGAACATTTCTTAAATCCTAAACATAACCATAATAGGGATGACTCCATTAATAGATCATGACTAATGTTTTAAGCCATGCAAACTATTTCTAGTGTTCACCACGACTCTGTGAGGTGATAGGATTTATCTCCCTTTTCTAGACAAAGGAGCCAAGACCCACTAAATTTAAATGTCTTGCTCAAAATCATACCACTAGTAAAGGGCCGAGCATTGGTCTGAATCCTGCTCAGCATAGCTCCAAAGCTCTTTACATGTTCCATGTTGTTTCCAGTTCCCTTCAGGCAAAGCATTCCTGGTCATCACAGATCAACAACGATTATCTGCAAGTGAGCAAGCTAGAAAAAGGGAAAACTGAAGTTTCTGGCTTGTATGTTTGGTTGCCACCATTATAATTTCTTACAGTTCCCTACTCCAAAGACCATATTATTTCCTAACAAAATGGGGAAAAATGTAATCTATTTTGTGAGTTCACCCCCTGTTTGGTTAATAAAATACCTAACTTGAATTGATAAATTTATTCCTTTAGGCATGTCAAAGCTCTATATTTGAAAAGTATAAAATGCACAAAGGGGCCATTTTTGTTATCTTTTAAAATAATCAAAACTTGCCTCACTACTTAGAATTTAAACTTAATTTTCAATCATTGGTTGATAGAGTCTTTATGTCAATTAGATACAGATACCTAACCTCTGACTCTGTTGGAACCTATTTGACATCACAAGTTCCACGTCTCTCAAAAGAATACTCAACACCCTCACCCAAACCGTAAGGGAAGTTTTTAATTTTGATTATTAAATTCCTTTGGCTACAAGAGATGAGACACACCCCTAAAGAAAATGAGAATAAAAGTATGTTCTTTCCAAGAAAGGACAATGAACATATTTCCACAAATACCCAAAGAGTGAGTCAGACACTAACTTCCTGCCATGGCCACCAGCTTGGTGATCCTCCAAAACTTGCAGGGTAGGTATAGATTATTGCTAAATGTAGCTCCTGCTCAATAAAGTTTAAAGACTTGCTCCAGATATCCCCACTCTCCAACACACTCAAATACACATCCATGTATTACATTTTGTCTTAAGAATCATGAAGACATAAACTATAAGGACATAATATGGGGAAATTTTGATCTAGGTTCTCTATTCCTGGCAGAACCAATACATAATTATTGGGTGGATGCCCTATGAAAAAGTTGTTCAAGCTCATGCTTTGGTGGTAGAATGGAAATGATTATCACAGTACCTGGTAACAGTAAGAAAGAAAATGAAGACACATAGTTATTTCTTTCCCTGCTGTCTACTTTGGTGAGGAACACCATCTCCTATCCTACAGTTTAAAGAACAACACTAAACAGTGACACTCCAGCCAAATTCAAGTTATCCGTGTGTTTTAATTGGCTAACCTAATGTCATATAAAATTTTGAATTTGCTGCCAATATTTCTCAAGAAAGATCATCTTACACAAAAATCCATATTCTAATTCTTTTGAAAAATCAAACATCTGTGCACTGTCACCAGAAATTCTTCCTGGATCAAAGTGAGAAATTCATTCATTTATTTTTTTTTTAAGATTTTATTTATTTGACAGAGAGAGACACAGCGAGAGAGGGAACACAAGCAGGGGGAGAGGGAGAGGGAGAAGCAGGCTTCCTGCTGAGCAGGGAGCCCGATGCGGGGCTCGATCCCAGGACCCTGGGATCATGACCTGAGCCGAAGGCAGACTCTTAACGACTGAGCCACCCAGGTGCCCCAAGAGATTCATTCATTTATACCAATGTTGAAATGTACCTAGCATTCTTAGAAGAGTTGAGTAAAATACTTAAGAAAGACCAAAGATGAGATCATTTTCTAATTTCTTTTTTTGTGCTTTTTTTATTTCTTTCTAATCTGAGATTGGGGGAAAGACAGGTCGGGGAATTTGAAAGCAAGGCAGGAGAAGAGGTAGCAGCAAGTTTAGCTTGATTGCTCTCTTCTTAAGAACGTATTTTGAAGCAATTATACACATTACATTTTATTTTTATTTATTTACTTATTAAGATTTTATTTATTTATTTGACAGAGAGAGAGCACAAGCATGGGGAGTGGGAAAGGGAGAAGATGTGAGGCTCGATCTCAGAACTCTGAGACCATGACCTGAGCAAGATGCAGACGCTTAACCGACTGAGCCACCCACGCACCCCCATTACATTTGATACGTATGCCTAGTGATATTCCAATGTATCCATTATATAGAAAGTTCCTTACCTTCTACAGAGTCTCACATGGTGAGAATGCAAGCTTACTTCCCAATTAGAAAATAATCTCTCAGTGCATCTACCACGATGTATTGCCATATAAATGCTCAAAACTAACAAGAAAATTAATGCAGAAAGGGATAGAGAAGTGTTTTGGGTTGCACGGAAGATTGTTGTGTACCTGTGTCAAACTGCTTTCACTATTTAACAGTGCTTTAACTTTTAGGAAACAGGTGCCTTTGGTTAAATGTGCCGTAATAAATCATCTCTGTGAAATCAAAGTAGGATTGCAGTTAAAAGCAAAATTTTCCAGTTTGTTAGATGATGGTAATTGTACCCATGTCAAAACCCTATTATGCTCTGGAGAAAGAGACTACGTGTTAAGGTAGATAAAAATCAGTATAAATTGATTACTTATGTTTAAGTGAGAATAACTGTCAAAAACTAAGTTATAAAAATGGAGCTATATGGATAGGAAAATCTATCTGCAGGTACTTGTCCCAGGGTCCCGAGTCCAAGTTCCCCTGGACTTTAATTGAGTGGTTGTTTACCTGTGGTTCATGGACCCTTAGACATTCACAGGAGAGCTTTAGGAGGTCAGACCATGAAGCCCAAAAATTGAAAACAAAACATGGTATGTATTCGGTTTTGATTTTTTTTGTTTTTAGGAAGAGGACCTATAATTTTAATCCATTGCACAAACCTTATTATAATTTACTCATAAACACTGAGAGGAATATAACAACTATAATTTGGCTCATTTATTTAATAAGGTTAACCAACGAGTCAGTTATAACTTGGATCATTATTCACTTATGTCAAAGGGCCAAATGACAGCCAACATTTAATCGGGCTGCTACAAGAGTGGCAAGTTTCCACCTGCAGCTCGGCATCCACAGCTCAGCTGCCTACATGAGGCGTTGAGTTCATAGCTACGATATCAAATGACCTCACATTTCATAACTGTGAAAATAGACCTAGGGTTTTCTGAAAAAGGAAAAATCTGCTTTTTCTCCCAACAGCTTGAGGGGCATCAGAATGGAAAGGGTATCGGTGGAGGAAAGACTGTTGATGAGAAAGAGGAGGAAATAGCTTTTGTGGGGTTATTTTACATGTTACAAAACTCTGGGTGAGAGTTGATTTATAGAAAAATCTGCAATAATAAGTGCATTTTCTACAGCAACAATCTTTCCTTAACAAATTCATAGTCTTAAAGAATTCGATGAATTGTATATGCTACTTCAGGGAAGAAAACTATAATGATTCAGAGAAAACAATACCCTTTCCCTTTACTGTCTAAAAAGTACATTTTGAGGATTCTCTACTATCTACTCTTAGACTGATTGTATATCCTGTGGTTTTCTTTTTCTTCTTGAGGCAAGGAATGGAAAAAGGGGGGAAAAACATTTACAATGAGGCTTTTCCTTCGAATTGTCAGCTGATAAATATAATTTCTCTGTATTTTTGCTTCACTGATCGGAAAGGCTGGTCGTTAATAGCCTTTTATTACAAACTTCCTTTAGTACGCAGCCCAGCAATTAGACATGGGCACGTTCTGTGACCCCTCGCTGCCTTGCCACCAGCTTTGATCACAACTTTGCTCAGCGACACACATCTAATAACCAGGAGTGGCATGAACTGAACCATCAACACCTCGATTTATTCCTCAACCCACATCCTCGGCCAAATAGGGGTGTAATTAACTATTATGCCAACTGCCAATATTACCCAATCCTGTGTTCAGGTTAGGGTAAAAAAAAAAAAACAAAAACAGAACAGAACAAAAAAACACAAAAGCCATGCCTCAATACAAACAAAATCATGAAGACAGCACAGCAGGAATTTCAGCATCAGTGATGAGCTGGTACAGCAGCTTGGAAGCAAAGTAATATTGTAATCAGTTTTGTTGCTTTGCGTTGCCTTCTGTGAAGTGTTTTAAATCTAGTAGAGTAGAACTTAAAAGAGAAAGGACGCTTGGGAAGGAATGCAGTCAGGGACAAGCCAGATTCTTCTCCAGTAACAGTCTAAGCTGTAGAATCCAAAATTATGAACGTTCAGCCAGGCATAGCTCTTAACATAGAAAAGAATTGAGAAATGATCACCAAACTTTTTTGTGGTTTTTTTTTTTTTCATCTTCACTCATGGATACAAGAAATAGAAATGGCTTTGACTTAACAGTGCCTGCCCCAAAACTGCAACCCCAAGGGCAACATAAAACAAACCAACTAAAATTCCCGTAACCAAAAGTTCTACATCAGTGGTCTCAGACTGTAATGTTTCCCGAATCACCTGGGGATCTTGTTAAAAATGCAGATTCTAATTTGGTGGGTCTAAGGTGGGACCAGGGTTTGAGCATTTCTAACAGCGCTCCCGCCCCCACCCCTGCCCTGAGGTGAAGCTAATGCCACTGGTCCTTGAACCCCACTTTGAGTAGCAAAGTGCTAGGTAACTCAGAGTAACCATTTTTAGCCAGATTAATCCTCAGCATGGTCTGTTTGTCACTTCATTTTCATTTAAAGATATTCTGGACTGTCCTGCTGCCTCCTCCACACAGGATTCGAAGTATCACGTGACATTTAGAATGAGCTCTGAAGACCATGAAATATTCTTCCTCAGAGACACTAAAACTTCATGACATAACTGATAAAGATTTGTTTTCTTATTATTGTGGTAAATGTGGAATATATAAAAACATTGTAATCAGGAAAACAATAATCACCCATAATCTTGTTTTTCAGAGATGGGCTTCTAACATATTGATATATATTTCTCATTAGAATCAAAGGTACTTGTGGGGCTCCTGGGTGGCTCAGTGAGTTGAGCGACTGATGCTTGATTTCAGCTCAGGTCTTTATCTCAGGGTTGTGAGATTGAGCCTTGTGGAGGGCTCTGCACTCAGCACAGAGTCTGCTTGTCAGTCTCCCTCTCCTCTGCCCCTAATGCGTCCTCTCGCTCTCTCAAATAAATAAATACAACCTTTAAAAAAAAAAAGAATCAAAGGTACTTACACATTTTGGACCTAATTCTTTTCACTTAACATGTTATTATGTACTGTTGCTGTTTCATTCAGTCTTCTTCTGAAAAATGAGATTTAGTATTCTGGTACTTTGGAGGTACTATAATTTATGGAATGGTTTCCTTTCATACAATTGTTATGTTGCTTCCAAAATTTCCTTATTTAAAATATCACAGAAATAGCGTGATAAAATTTTTCAAATACCTATCGCAGGGCGCCTGGGTGGCTCAGTTGGTTAAGCATCTGCCTTCGGCTCAGGTCATGATCCCAAGGTCCTGGAATCAAGCCCCACGTTGGGGGGGGGGTCTCTCCTCAGCGGGGAGTCTGCTTCTCTCTCTCTCTCTGTCCTCCTGCCCCTCTACCCCACTCCTGCTCTCTCTCACTTACTCTTTCTCAAATTAATAAATAAAATATTTAAAAAAATACCTGTCACTGATTGTGCAAGACTGTTGAATCACAGATCTGTACTTCTGAAACAAATAACGCAACATATTTTAAGAAAAAAAAAAGAAGAAGATAACAGGAGAGGAAGAAAAGGGGAGTATGTCAGAGGGGGAGACGAACCATGAGAGATGATGGACTCTGAAAAACGAGGGGAGGGGGTAGGGGGATGGGTTAGCCTGGTGATGGGTATTGAGGAGGGCACGTTCGGCATGGAGCACTGGGTGTTATGAACAAACAATGAATCATGGAACACTGCACCAAAAAACTAATGATGTAATATATGGTGATTAACATAACAATAAAAAATTTAAAAAAGAAAAAAAAAATACCTGTCACTGTTATAACTTCTTTTCTACAGGTCTTTTATTTTTTTTTAAGATTTTATTTGAGAGAGAGAGAGACAGAGAGATGGAACATGAGTGGGGAGGAGCGGGAGAAGCAGGCTCCCCACTAAGCGGAGGGCCCCATACGGGGCTCGATCCCAGGACCCTGAGATCATGACCTGAGCCGAAGGCAGATGCTTAACTGCCTGAGCCACCCAGGCGCCCCTACAGGTCTTTTAATGGGGAAGGTTGGTCTTTACCCACAAGGAACTCCTCTCATGCACTTTGTTCTCTGCTCTCTAAGAGAATGTTTTCTGGAAGCCAAACCCACTGCTTTACTCTTCTGGTAGTTCAGTTGAAAAAACTCATAACCGTTTCCCACCTGCAGTAACCTAGGTACATCTTAACTGAAAACCACTAATAGCACTTCCATTTCTTCCCCTTGTTATTGCTTACATTCCTTTCCTTTTGGAGGTTATCTTTTTAGCTGTTATTTTTCTCTAATTTACGTTTCAAAAACACCCCATTCTCAATTTAAACACATGGTACTGCATTATTGAACCCTTTTTTTAGAATGAAATTAGGATAATGAAAGTGAAACTCACTTACCCTTCCCGTGGCTCAGAGGACTGTCACCTAATTGAGTTTATCATGTCTCCCATCTACTCCTCCCCAAACACACGTAGCCTTGCCTTCTCACCTCCTCCAACCTAGGGGAAGGGTATAGTAGTTTTGCCATAGATACAAACTAAATGGCCTGATTATTTTAATAGGAACTACAGTAGACCCTTGAACAACTTGGGGACTAGGAGTGCCCACCCCTGTGCAGTCGAATATCCACATGTAACCTCTGACTCCCCCAAAACTTAACTATTGATAGCCTACGATTGATTGGAAGCCTTACTGATCACGTAAACAGTTGATGAACACGTATTTTGTGTGTTACGTGTATTATAAACTGTATTCTTACAGTAAAGTAAGTTAGAGAAAAGGTCATTAAGAAAATTATAAGGTAAAGAACATACATTTACAATACTGTACTGTATTTGTTTTAAAAATCCTAGTATACATGGACCTGGACAGTTCAAACCCATGTTGTTCAAGGTTCAGCTGTACATCAAAATAGTTGATATTAGACAGGATTCTGTTGTCCTCAAATCATTAAAATACAATTCAAACTAGCTTTAAAAGGGGTAGTGGTGGAATTTACTGACTCCCGTAACTGGGATAATAATGTGTATATATCCCTGTGAGTAACATGACTTTTGTTTAGATCAAATAACTATTTTTCTAAATTAATTTTGCTTATTTTGAATTCCACCTTTTCTTGTACACATCCAAACATGATAGCTGCTAATATTTTGGCTCTGTTTGCAAAAAACTAAAAAGACATCTGAAAAAGTTAAACAACAAAAGTTTTCTGTCAATGTCATCATGTGTTTTAAATAAAAGTTATTTCCAAAAGTATTTTAAGTTTTCCTCCCACTTATAGATGGAAGTTTATTTAATTTATGGAACAAAATCAGATATTATTATAAGTGATATCCTAAGTTCAGTTGAAAATTTCAACACTGAAGGTCAAGTTTTTGTTTTTAAGGCGATTATAATACAAATACAGATTTGGGTGGAGTGTAGAGTCATGGTAACGTAATGCCTCACTAATAAGAAATCTAAAGACCAATGACATCTACTAAATGAAATATAAGCTATTTTCCTTAAGATGTACAAGCACCTTTATCATACAGCATTTTTTTTCTGATGAAGCCCACGTTGAACACACGCACACAATTTAGGATGGGTGCGAAACTTTGATCCTTTTTGTTGCCCCCATCACAAGATTCTCAAAATGTTTAATTCTTTGAAGAACCACTTTACAAATCAACACAAGTGTTCGACAATTACATTGAACTTTCTGTAAATGAGTCATCTAAATTTTGGTTGCCTTTTGTTCAAAATCAGTTGGAAAATCTTTCAAGTAGTGGAGCCACAAACCAATTCACCTTCTGAAGATTTTAGCAAACTACAATTCTTGATAACAACTTTTGTAAACAGGTGGGGATGATTAAGTGAGTTGATTTGGGAACTAAATTGTGTGCGCTCCTTACCTTTGAAGTTTTATGATTGTGCTTTGTAATGCCTCAATGTGAAGATTATATTTTCAGGTGATTTTCCTTTTTTTGTACTGAAGAAGTATATATTTTACACCAGCATAGAATGAAACTGAGAAGTCCTAGTATTGTGTAGCATCTAATTTAGTGAAACATTCAACTATAAATAAGGACAACTTATTTGATGAGTTTTGACTTATTAAAAATGATCCTATTTATGTGTGTGGGGTTTGTGTGTGTGAGAGAGAAGGAGAGAGAGAAAAAGAAAGAGAAAGAAGGAGAAATCTTTATTTCTTCAAAGAACCACAAAAGGTTAACCACGGCTGCCTCCAGGTAGTGGGACAATGGAGTCTGAGAAGTAAGGAACATAAGTTTCATTTTGCATCTTACTATTTGAAAATTTTATCTTGAGCATATTTTGCTTTTATAATGATAAACCTTTTTGTGAGTCTAAAGGCATAGATTAATATAATATTTTGAAAAACAGTATTCCACCACTCTTCATGGGTATTAGAGGGAACTTCAGAAATCTTTAAAAATCCAAGTTCATTATTCTAATGGTGACAATTTTGAGAACTGTGCCTGGCCAGAGAAAGAGATGTCTAGACATTGGCCCAGGTTTTAGGTATTGTCAAGGCCACCATTCTAGTTAACAAAGACAAACACATCTTGTTCAGAGGGCTGGGATTTTCGTTGATAATTTATTTTCTTTCCATGTCAGCCAGACCCAGTCACAAAATCCAAGGTCTTTTCCATTGAAAAAAAGAAACGTATTAATCTTGGAAGTAGGTAATTGACTATTTTAAGGCTGGAGAATTAATAGATGTTACCTTCATATATTTTACCACCAGTGTAATCTCAAAGGAAAGAATGAGCAGAGTAGTTACATTTGTTGAACTTACCTTGGCAGCAAAGAGCACTTTTTCTGGCACTGATCATGTACTTAGCTGATAAAGGAAAAAATATGTTTGGGAGACCACATGTGAGCATTAGGAGCCATTATTTTCCTTGAAATCTTCTTGGCCCCAAAGAAACTGCTAGTTGCCATCCAAACGGCAACCCAAGCAATGCTTTTCTACAAGACATTTTAGATCTTTCGATAGATACAGATGTAAATAAAGATACTGTGCAATATTTAGGCATTTGATACTAGGTAAATAGAATTTTCAACAGACAAGTGCCTGATTATCTTTTTTTCCTCACACCAGATGGCTTAGCATCAGGGCACAACCATAATTTCTTTCAGGATACAAACAGTTTTGAATCTGCAAGTGCATAATTCTAGAAAAAGTGTCTGGTCTCAGAAAAAAGTTAAAGTTAATCTCATCTATCCATACACTCAATTCGAAGAGAATGTATTGTTTTCCCAGCTTTAAGAGGTATCAGGTCTCTCTGTGACACCATCCCAAACCTTTTTAGTCAGAAACAGGTGAAGCAGAGAATGTTATAAAATAGCCATACTGGATGAATTTCATGAGCCATTGACAACCATGACACAATCCAAAACTATTTTACAAAACATTTACATTTCTCAAGAATTAGTTTCATGAGTTCAGGAGGTTTCTACTGGGAAACTTGCTGAGGATCGGTCATGAACTTCGAATAATGTCAAGAGCTTGACCTCCAAATGTGGTTACCAGGTCGACATTCTGACATGCTCTCATTTGCTTAGTCACTAGGAAAAGGAACAAATAAAGGTAAAATGTAATGACAACTAAACTCAGTGTAATCATCCATGTGAAATAAAACAAAATCATACGCAAAATTGTTTTATCCTTTAGCGCACCTGGACTCAAGCTAAAAGTTCCTTTTTCCCTTTTTAAGTCTAAATCGGGCATTTAGCTAAATACGATCTTTTCTCTATTCTCACGAACAGGTGTCCCCAAATGCAGTGAAGTACTTTTTCTCATTTTGTCACGGTTCTCTAGGACAAGGAATATACATGACCAAGAGAAGAATCAGCTTACAACTTACGTGTCATCCAAGGAGGAGTTCTTTATACAGCTGCTTTTGCGGAGCCAAGGGAGGGGTCCATATGGAAGAGAGGAAAATGGGGTACAGAGTTAATACGCCACCGGGAAGGATAGGACTTAGGATGGTGTGGTAAGCAAAATTTTAAGACAGCCTTCAAGATTTCTGCCCCTGATATATACACACCCTATAAATCTCCTCCCCTGGAACATGGGCAGGACCTGTGAATACGATGAGAGATAACTCCTGCATTAGAGCATCCAAAGAAACATAACCAAAAGGAGAGGTTACAGATAGATAAATAATGTAGATATAGATATAGATGATTGGAGTTGGCTCACATGGTTATGGAGGAGGCTGAGAAGCCCCACAACCTGCCCTCTACAAGCTGGAAAACAAGGAAAGTCAGGATCATTCAGTCTAAATCTGAAAGCCTGAGAACCAAGGGTGCCAATGATCTAAGTCTCAGAATCCAAAGGCCTGAGAACCAGGAATTCTGATGTCCAGGGCAGGAGAAGATGGACATCCCAGCTCTAGAAAGAGCGAATTTCACCTTTTCTTACCTTTTTGTTCTATTTAAGCTCTCTATGGATTGTATGGTACCCATCCACATTGGTGAAGGCAGATCTTCTTTACTTAGTCTACCAGTTCCAATGCTAATCTCTTCCAGAAACACTCCTAAGGTCACATCCAGAAATAATGTTTTACCAGCTATCTGGGCATCCCTTGGCCCCGTCAAATTGACACATAAAATTAACCACCGTAACTTGCACAATCAGTGTGTTATATGGCAAAGGGAAAGGGCCTTTTTAGGTATAATTAAAGCCCCTAAACAGTTGAGTTTGTGTTAATCAAAGGGGAGATTATCCTGGGTGGGCCTGACCTAACCAGGGGAGCCGTTTAAGAGAAGATCTGAAGGGTGGAGATAGAACGAGTCAGAAAGACATGAAGCAGCGGAGATCTGAAGAAGCAAGCTGCCATATTGTGGAGTGGACCACACAGCTAGGATGCTGGGTGAACTCTAATTGCTGACAGTCTCAGTCTTACAGCCACGAGGAACTGAATTTTGCCAGCAGTCACTGGGCATGGAAGAGGACTCCAAGCTCCAAATACTCCACAGCCCAGGCTGCTACCTTGATTTTGCCCTTGTGGGACACTGAGGAAAGCACCCAGCTAAGCTGAACCCAGACTCCTAGCTGGTGGAAACAGCGAAATAATACATTTCTGTTGTTTCAAGCGGCTACATTTGTGGTGCTTTGTTCTATAGCAGGAGAAATACAGCAGTGGAAAACAAATCTGGAAGGAATACAGGACAAGGTGGGTAGGCAAAAAGTTGATCAGCCTGGGGCCTGAGTCCTTCCAATCTGCATCCTTCCCTGCCTTTCCCCCTGGAGACATTATATTCTTTATTGAGAAGAAGGGAGTATCTACTCTACCCATTTGTATAATGTATTGTGGGAGTTACGATACATTCTGGGAGCTAAGATTTTGAAGTATGAACCAATGTATTTCTGGTCTTCCCGTTCTAGTCAAGGTATCCTGGACTTTCTGTCTCAGGGAAGGACAGAAGAGAGTCAATTCTCAGCTCTCAGGTGTCACACTGGGCATTCAAAAACTTATGGCAGGACCAATAGTTTGAGAGTAAGTATTTTGAATAAAAAAATCCTAAATTTTATTCTATTATAAAAGCTGGAGTTTATGCTGTAAATAATAGATGTGGGAACTGTATTTGATGGTAGCAGAAGAGCCAGTTTTTCTGCCCTCGCCATGATAATTATTCCATGCTCTGAGAAGATACAGAGTCAGCAAGGAGCTGCCTGGTGAGGTGCCTGAGAAAGTTCTTTGATCTGTCTCCCCCGGTGAGTCCTCGACTCAAGGGAAGCAAGCAGTAGGCTTCCCAAGAGGTTTGGGAACACCTGAAATCCATCTGTGCTTCAATTCCTACGAGGGTCTTTGGAGGAAGAGGGTATGGAGGGGAAAATGTCTCACAGAGACTCTCCCCATCTGTGTGGTGTGGCTGCAGAACAGAAACAAGCATGGCGTCTGTGAGGCTGCAGAACACACAGAGAGAAGCTTCAGGTTGATGGTGGAGAGCTTCCAAATTTCTCACAAAGAAAGAAAGACGGGACTGGTTGCATTCAAAGGACTTATCTCCCCTTTGCACCAGGTGACCGCCAATGCCTCTTCCAGGTCTAATTTTTTTTAAGTATAATGAATATACAATGTTATATTTGTTTCTGGTATACACATATTGATTCCATAATTCCTACTTTACTCAGTGCTCACCACAATGACTGTTGTCACTGCCACCATGTGAGGTTAAATATTATCAACTATATTCCCTTTGCTGTACTGTTCATCTCCATGACATATTAATTTTATAACTGAAAGTTTGTACCTCTTAATCCCTTTATCTATTTCACCCATCCCCCATCTACCTTCCCTCTGGCAACTACCAGTTTGTTCTCTGTATTTAGAGTCTGCTTTTTGATGTTGTTGTTGTTTCTTTGTTCATTTGTTTTGTTTCTTAGATTCCACATATGAGTGAAATCATACGGTATTTGTCTTTCTCTGACTGACTTATTTCACTTAATATTATACCCTCTAGCTCCATCCGTGTTGTTGCAAATGGCAAGATATCATTCTTTCTGATGGCTGAGTAATATTCCGTTGTGTATATAGACCACATCTTCTGTATCCATTCATCTATTGACGGACACTTGGGCTGCCTCCCTATCTTGGCTATTTAAATAATTTTGTTATAAACATAAGGGTGCATATCATCATTTCGAATTAGTGTTTCTGTTTTCTGTGGGTAAATCCCGAGGAGTGGGAATCCTGGATCGTATGGCACTGGCACAAAAACAGGTCAATGGGCTAGAATAGAGAACCCAGAAATAAACCCATGCTTATATGGTCAATTAATCTACAACAAAGGAGGCAAGAATATACAATGGGGCAGAGACCTCTTCAATAAGTGATGCTGGGAAATGCCCTCAGCAAGGTCTAGGAATGAAACCAGAAGTTAAGTTAGGTGACTGGGACAAATACCAGCTCATCTTCTCCAATTATATGGCACATATCACCTGCCATGGCTCTTAGCTGTTCGTTTCCTGCCTTAAACACCTGGTAGAAATTTGAGACAGTATAGACTTCTTTCTTCACGTGCCCCTCTATTTAATTTTCCTTTGTATTGTCATCCAGTATATTGTGACACTCCTTAGCTGGCAGTTGGAGCCCTCATTTCTTTCCTTCCACACCTGACTTCTAGGAAATCTACTAATGCCCCATCCCTTTGGCAGTGCAGTGAGCCACATAAAGATAACCTGCAGGCACATGGTACCCTCCCCTTTTGATAGAAATTTCTACAGTGATCAGTGATGAAGTGGGATTAGCACTCTGTGGCAGGGCACCAGAAATGCAGATCCACTCAAACTTGTTAAAACAGTGGCCTAAATCCCAAAAGAGACAGTTGGCCTTTTGTGAAGCAATTTGCAAGTATCACATTGCACCGTTAAAACTTCCTATGCTCTGTTATTATGTGATTAGTAGAGTCAACAGCACTCAGATTTTTACCTCTCTCACATTCTTCTAGACAACCCAAATCAGGCTTTGCATGTGGTTCTGCAATGTAACAGTGCCTCACTATCTACCAGTTAGTAATCTCCCTAATGTGGAGCACCATGGTGCTCTGATACAGAACATCACCACGTATAGTACATATATATATGCATTCACAAGCACCCTAGAATATGGTTCATGCAATATATATTGACATTATGAATGACAGATATTAACTATATATTACAATAAAGGAATATTACAAAAATGTGCAAGGTTAAATATGTCCCTGGCTCTGTTTTTCTTTTCATGCACAGAATGGAATGGTCTGCTGTTTTGGACTACACTTAGGAGGTGAGTGTTTAACAAGCTAGAGAGATGCTTCTCCAGATTTGTGCAGTGCAGTGGGGATGCAGAGGAAGGTACCCATGTTGATAGTGCCCTCTTTGCCCTTCAGTAATGTGTTGAGAACATCTTAAGTGTATATATTATTATCAAACATTTATTTCCATATATACCATAAATACCAAGCACCACCCTCAACTTTCCCAAATCTCTTTAGCTCTTTTTCATACAGCTTTTATGACCCTTAGAAATTCCATCTGGTAGCAGGGATATTTCCTTTGCCTGACTTATAGCAACATGAACGCAATGACATTGAACTTGTAATTTATTGCATATCACTGTGCAGTGCCTAGCAAGGATATATTTGCTATATATTTCTGGCTCAATAAATATTTTTGAATGAATGGTTGAGTGAGTGAATGAGTGAATCAATGAACTTAAATGTAAACCAGAACCACCCAGTGAGCTTTACCCTGGCTGTCACTATTCTTCACGAAATGTGTCTTTGGCCAGCCCCCATACTTGAATGTCCCATGTATAACACTGATAGCAAATACACTGTGGATGCTGAAGACAATGTTCCCAGATCACTATTTAGTAAGGTTGGATGCATTCTAGGCCCACCTCTGCCTTACTTTGCATTTTATACCAATGACCCCTGTCAGCATGGAAGAATTACATTACATCATCAATGTGCTAGTAAAACAAATTTCAGGGCCCCTGGGTGACTCAGTTGGTTAAGCATCTGCCTTTGGCTCAGATCATGATCCCAGGGTCCTGAGACTGAGTCCCACCTCAGGCTCCCTGCTCAGCACAGAGTTTGCTTCTCCATCTATTCCTCCCCTTGCTCCTGCTGTCTCTCTCTCAAATAAATAAAATCTTAAAAACAAAAACCTACAAGCTGTGTGCTTAAAATCCTAGTGGAAGTGAGTAGGTATCATCAAACTTAACTTAAAAGCAGAAATTGGGTTGCCATGTCGACAGGGAGCAACAGACCTGAACTTACTACGGATGCCTTCCCCAGCCAACTCTTGCAAAGCTGTTCATTTCTGATGTATACTATCAATGCAAATCCAAGTGCCATTCAATTCCCTTCAAATTCAGGGCTGCCTCTTCCTGGTGTTTCTCTTCAATATTTGGCTTAGGCTCCTATGTCTACAGAGAAGGGCAAGATCAGATGATGGTTTTTTGCTTTTTTATATATCGAGGCAGTTGGTCAAGAAAAGTCTTTTGAATACCTTCTATATGACAGACATATGCCAGGTGCTGAGAAAACAGCAAACATCCATATGCCACCCTCTCTTATGGTCACTTCAGAGACACATGGAGCTGAATACACTGCAAATCTCTAAGATTCCTAAGGAAACTAGTACTCACAGGTTTTTTTTAAAAAAATGAAAATTTTAGGGGCGCCTGGGTGGCTCAGTTGGTTGAGAATCTGACTCTTGATTTTGGCTCAGGTCGTGATCTCAGGGTGGTGAGATCAAACCCCATGTCGGGCTCCATGCTGAGTGTGGAGCCTGCCTGAGATTCTCTCTCTCTCCCTCTCCCTCTGCCCCTCCCCCGCCCCCTAAAATAAGAAAAGAAAGAAAGAAAGAAAAGAAAAGAAAATTATATTTCAGACCCAAAATGTGAATGACAACATTGTCATTCCAACAGAGGATCTAAAAGTTTTGGGTAGACTCTGGTAATGACAAATAAAAGGACTCCATTCTCTGGTACTGTTTGATGCTTGTAGTTGGAACAGCCCTTGCAAATTTGGTTTTACCTTTCAAAAATAATTAAGGTAGAAGCATAGGAAGAAACTCAGGAGTAGTGAGATCCTCAGACAATGTGTAAGACTTGAGTGGTTTTTTTTCTTCTGAATGTATTAAGTGACATTAGGACACAAAATGAGTGGTGTTTTTAGCAATGAAAAAAAGCTTTTATTTGTCAATTGACAGGAAGCATTTTTCAGTCTCACTCAATCTGTGATTCAGGAACAAATTACACCATAATTACACTTTTGATACAGAGTATTTTTCAATGAGTTATGTTCATGTGATAAAACTTTTATGAAATTGTCATTGTATTTCTTCTCCTTGTCGTTGTGCTTGTTAAATTTATTCTTGGCCCTCTTCATCATGTTCCCTACCTTCTTCTTTGTCTCTGGTTAGAAATAATCTTCAGGCCTTCTTTAGATCCTCAACAGAATCATCAGCTCTTACCATGGAGGTGACATGTGGGAAATGTGCATGCGTCTGATGGGGCAGAGGCACATATCATTGCCTCTAACACTTCACTGCCTAGAACTTGGGCACGTGGCTCACCGGAAGCAAGGGAGCCTGGGAGGCATATTCTAGCCTTCCAGACATATGCCTGGTGGCTGTTTCACCTCAAAATAAGGTAAAATTGATTTTGGCAGACAACTGTGGTCCCCACCTCAGCTACCATACTTATGGTATCTCAGGATACATATTTTACTCAGAAGAGCAGATAAGAAGATAAAGAACAAATGGAAAATATGTTTTAGAAGGTACATAATAAAATAGATTTCACATGATGAATCTATTTCATTAACCTACTAGAAATTGTAGTCTTATATGGAATTAGGATGAGATACGGACCCAAAACCGAATTATTTAAGAATTAATGTAACCCATGTTAATTTCTTCCCCTCGACGTTGGTGTTGAAAAACCTTGACTGTTTCTTCCATACTGATAGCTATGTGATTTAAAATTGAGAGGAACAAAGGAATGTCACCTTCGAAAGTCAATTTTTTTCTATTCTTCAATGTAGATTTTTATTCTCACAAGTAATACTACATCACTGAGTTCAGCAATCCCGGGAAAGGTCTCAACTTCTTTTATTGTTATAACTTCCTCCTTTAGGCCACCTTCATCAAATATACAAAGTGCTGTGTGCACACAGAAATGATGCTGTCATTGTCACGGCCCTGTACATCAATTTTGTTTTCCAGATAAGTGCTATATGAACCTACCGGAAAAGGGCAGTTTTTTCAATGACAATGTGTGACAGAAGCCAAAAGGTTTTAAAGCAAACATACAAATGTGTCATCTAATAGTCCATCAACCAGCCCTTGTCACACTGATAAACCTTTTATCTCTCTTCCCCAGATTTTAATCAGTAGCTTGGTTTGCATGTTCTCGTGTCACTGCAGCAAACCAACCTAAAGGGGATTCTTTATGCCCTGAGAAATCAACTCATTTGGGCCTAAATGAAACATTTCACTGTCTTGTTTTATCTCTCTCTCTATTCACATTAACATAATAGCTTTTAATTGGATTGTATTTGTGATCAGAGTCAGCAAAGGTTGCATTCTCTCCCAGGAAATTGACCGCGAGGCAAACAGCTAAGACTCCATCTGGGGGAATGTTCTCAGCTCTTCCCTGGGGAGTGAGGCTGCAGGACACACAGCCTCGCCAGTCACCTGACAACTCACTTTCCCTAAGCAGTGCCGGTCAGCTATGCGTCTCATGAAGGCTTACAGGCTCAAATATCTGAAATGTTTGATGAGTATTCAAACGCATGTCCTCAAAAATAGCATATTTACAGAAGGACACCATAAATGGGTGAATTGTGATATAATCAGAAGTGGAGGAGGCCTTCCCAGGTCTGACACCTAAAGTTGAGGCTACAGATCAATCGACTGCTGGGTATGATACATAGACGTATACTAAATGCATCTATGTATCTGAAAAATGATATAAATGAAATTACAACAAACTGAGCAAAGAGATGTGTCATTTATTTCATCGCCAAAAGGCTACTGTTCTTAATATATAAATTCCAACAAATGAATAAAAACATACAAATGGCACATGTGGATAAATGATATAAGAAGGAACTCACTAAAGGAATACAAATGTCCAGGGGCGCCTGGGGGGCCTCAGTCGGTTAAGCGTCTGCCTTCAGCTCAGGTCATCATCTCCAGGTCCTGGAGTTGAACCCTGAGTCGGGCTCCCTGCTCAGCGTGGAGTCTGCTTCTCTCTCTCCCTCTGTGCGCTCTCTCTTGCTGTCTCTCAAGTAAATAAAATCTTTTTTTTTTTTTTTTAAGAAGTACAAATGTCTAATAAGCACATGAAAAAAATTATTCTTCAGGACTGGAAGATGTTTCCATTAAGATAACATTTCTTACCTTGCAAATAAACAATTAAAAGTTGTTTAATGTTTCCAGAGAACAAAGTGTGAATACTTTTCAACATTCAGCATACTTGAAAAAATTCTGGCAATTAGACCACAAAAGTGAAATGAAAGGAACACGGATTGGAAAGGAAGGAGTAAAACTATTTGTACATTTCTGTATATATTTATGTATGTAGAAAATTCTAAAGAATCCACCCAAAGCTAATAAATCAGTTCACAAGCGTGCAATGCAAGATCAATATACAAAAATCAGCTGTATTTCTAAACACCTTAAATGACCAATCTGAAAACAAAATTAGGAAAACTATTCAATTTATAATAGCAACAAAAAGAATTAAATACTTGGAAGTTGATTTAACAAAACAATGCAAGATTTATAAATCGTAAACTACAAAATGTTGCTGAAAGGAATTTAAAAAGACCTAAGTAAGTGGAAAGACACCCTGTTTTCGTGGGTTTGAAAATGTACTATTATTGAGATGGCAATGCTCCTCCACACTGATCTACCAATTCAGTGGAATCCATGTCAAAATTTGAGCTTTTTGTAGAAATTGACATGCTGATGCTAAAATTCATATGGAAATTCAAGGAACCCAGGTGCCGAGAATAAATACATAAATAACTCAAAAGGAAGAACACAATGGAGAACTCACCCTTCCTTATTCCAAAATTGAGCACACAGCTAAGATTTTCAAGATAGTGCGGTACTGGCATCAAAGAGAAACACATAGATCAATGGGGTAGAATTGAGAGTCCAGAAATAAACCCTTACATTGATACTCAGTTTCCTTTTGACAAGAGAATGCAGACAAGACCAGGTAGTATATCACATTTTTAAAAGTAGTATTTCTAGGTTAGCCCCAAATGCCAGGGCAAACTCCTCCTCCCTTTTTTCTAAGTAACAACCACAAAATCCACCTCAGAAATCAACTCATGCATATTGGCCTTCCTATTGGCCTACCAACCCCAGCATCATATCAGACACACTCAGGATAACCCCTGTAGATAATCATCACACAAGGAAAAACTAGGAACATCCAAATTACTTCCTGTCCCACTGAAAGATTAAAAGCCAAAATGTAACAAATTTAAGAGTCCAGTAGTTTTCAAAAGTAATTATGACAACTCAGTTCAATGCTTTGCTTTTATTTTTTAAATGTATTCCCTTACTTATTTAACCCAAATGCACATGCTGGGTCTACTATGTATCAGATGCTATGCTAGACACTGAGAATGTAAAGAATACTACTCATTCAAGCACATAGCTTAGTCAGGGCCGGAGAATTCATTCAACTAGGCACATGCTGACTTTCGCCTAGATCAAGAACTGGGTATTGTGCTTATTTTTTAGGATATGAAAACATTTAGGACACAGTCCCTGCATGTAAGGGATATACAATCCTCTGTAAGAATGGATAAACAAATAGGAAGAAAGATTAGATAGATTGATAGATGATAGAAAGATGATAGATGGATGATAGATGATAGATAGATAGATAGATAGATAGATAGATAGATAGATAGATAGATGATAGAAATAGATATGTACAAATAAGTATAAAAAATTGTACAAATGCAATATAAATATCCTTACAGGATTTAGTATAATTACAAAGGAGAGCACGGTCAATTCTTTTTTTTTTTTTAAGATTTTATTTATTTATTTGAGAGGGAGAATGAGAGAGAGAGAGAGAGAGAGAGAGAGAGAGAGCATGAGAGGGGTTTGGGTCAGAGGGAGAAGCAGACTCCCTGCTGAGCAGGGAGCCCGATGAGGGACTCAATCCCGGGACCCCAGGATCATGACCTGAGCCGAAGTCAGTCGCTTAACCAACTGAGCCACCCAGGCGCCTGGGCACGGTCAATTCTGTGGAGCAAGAAGAGGCTCAAGGAGTTTGAACATGTGGTTCAATAGGCATGTGGTAAGTCTCCAATCCAGAAAGGGCAGTTTCATTTTGCTCTGGCCTGTGGTCCGGAGAAAATAAGTACCATTGATTTGATGTCACTACAAGTGCAAGCGACATTATTTCTACCCTGTAAAAAATAATAGCGGCTATTAGAAAGATTTTTCCTAAGCTTTATTTGCAGTTGTAAACTAAACAGATATTTATAAAAAATGGCCACTTAAAATGTTAATTTTATGAATGTTTATAATAATCAAAGTCAAAAGGATTAACAAGCCTATGAGGAAGGTGGTGGGGAAAGAATGGAAAATTAATTCAGTGTCTCACAAAGTACGAACAAATCCTACATATTTACAAAATAATAACAATAACAAAGACCAAGAATACAAGATACTTGTGTTTTTATTATATTTTTCAAAAAAAATATACATTAGGAAGTGTACTCTAAAAAGGCAAGAGTCAGACTATGAATCAGTGTCTCTAACTTAGCCAAAGCCAAATGGGAGTTTTCCACCGAGGGTCCCCTCTTTCTGCTTTCTCACCAAACGCTCTGTCAGCTTCCCTGTGTGAGTTTCTCTGTATAAGACAATATCCCTGATATTTCGAAAGAATGCCATTTCAAGTGTGTTTTAACAGAGCCTAGCCTCTCTATACGTGATTTGCAATTTGACTATTCCCCCCAAAAATTATAATTTGTGATTCTCCAGTCTTCCGATCCTACACATTGAATTTCCAGAAGTCCTTCTGATGAATACGGTGCAGGCGTGTTCAGGAACCCTGTCAGTGGCTGCAGCATTACCAAGCATCACGCATCCATTCCCCGAGGATGCCATGCCCAGCCAACCACACAAAGGTAGGGTTCAGCTCCTACATGAGCAAATTCCTCATGTTCAAAATGTAGAAAAATGGCAGCAGAGTCTGATGGTGATGATAGGATTTTCTTAATATTCTTAATATTTCTTAATATTGTAAAGAAGACATCCCATTTCCTACAAACTGAATGATGTAATTAAGGAAGCATGCTTTCTGAAACCCACAACCCAAGGGTCCAGCTCTGTTGAGGAGAGGCTACCATTATGGAGACAGTCGTAAGTACCACCATCTTTCTGAGCATCTGTTACTTACTTGGCACTCAGGTAAGCACTTTACCTTCATGTATGTCTCAGGCAATTCCATTTTCTCCTTAAAACAACTCTTAAAGACAGCATTACTATCTTCCTGTTACAGAAAAGGGACTGGGTTTGGAGCATTAAGCTTAAAGTTGTACAGCTGAGCGTCAGAGAAGAGGTTCAAGCCTCGACCCATCAAACTCCAAAACAGGTTTTCAGAGAGCTCAGATTAACTCTGAGTGGTTTTTTGGTATCAGTATTTTGCCTCTTTTAGCCTGAACTCTATCATCTGAAAAGTAGGTGAAAAGTGGAGTCAGTACACTAACACTCTTCAAAGTAGCAAAAGAGGAACTGGGGTGTTCTTATCACTATATCATCACTGAACGGTGGCGAACACTATCCCGCGGTAATTATCAATGCTTCTTTTAACATCCTAATACCTAGAATCGTATACACTTGGCCATAAACTAAAAGACAGAGGCTGGGTCTGTGCATGCTCAGTAAGGCCATACAGTATGTTCTATGTAACGTTATCTGCATGCTTCTGGAAGACACTAACCACAGAGTGAAGGGTAGTGATGCATGCCTGCTACCATTGCTATTTAGGAAAGGCCCTTGATAACCAGGTCCATGGACATGGAAAGCTCTCTAATAAATTCGGCATGCATGTCATCCTGAGACATCTCTCTACTGGTCTTAGGTCTACCTCCCAGAGCAGTTTCCTTTCCTACCTGACAGTGTAGCAACAATTTCAAGACTGGTTTACCTGCCATCATGTCACTTGGATCTTTTATTTTCCTATATAGATTTCTCCTTCAAGTAAACAGCCTTTTGTCAACAACCAGCCTATTAAAAACAAAAACAAATAAAAACAAGAACAAAAACCATAAAACCAAAAAACCCCAAAAAACCAGCAAGCTTAAATTTGTCCTGCCACTCTGTTTTCCTTTCCCACAGGTAAAAGTTGTTCCCAACACAGTGGCCACTCTGTTCCCAGCAAACTTGTGTTTGCTTTTATGAGACTATTTTTCCTAAAAGAAGAAAAAAAGAAAAAGAAGTAGAATGGAGAAAATATGGGTATTGCTAGAGGGGTGATAAACTCCTAACATTGCATCTCGGAGATCCATTTGGGTTTCCCCCCAGCAGGTGGTCAGCGACCCCCTAAATCTCTAAACCTGTGTGTCTTAGAGGTTTTAGCGGTTGCTGCATCACATGAAAGTTGAACACACGCATGCCCCTTCCGTTCATTGACTAATTTTTCACTGGAAAATAATTCCTTGATACTAATAGGAAAAATCAGGGCTCTGGAAGCTTTTTCCAGGTCTTTTTTTTGTTCTTGCTGTAAAACAAAATATAAAAATGTAAAATCCAAGGTTTGACCTCTAAATCTTTATAATCATAGGAATCCTAAATTTTTTAAAACTTATCTTTAGATGCTTTCCTAGTTTTTCTACCCTTGTTTTCTATCATTTTTGACGTCAAAGCTTTTTGTAGCCTTCTCTGAAATTACTTTTTTGTGGTTAAAATACAACTTTTGAAGACTTCGAAACCACCATGTGTTTTATTTTGTCAAAAAAAAAACAAAAACAAAAACAAAAAACCTTTCACTTCCCAAATATCACTAACAAATCAATGGGGCCAAGAGAATTGTAGCTCCTTTCCCTATAAGTCTACGTGGCTTTCCAGGTCACATTTTGGGCTTCTGAAACTAGAGTGCGGAATAAAAGTCTGACAGGGATCCAGGCTAAGTGAACTCTGAAAGGGGACCTGTTTCTTGAGTGGTAGTCTATTTTGACAGCAAATGCAAAGAGCAGAAAGGAAGATTTTCATGTGTAATAAATCTTTCCCAAATGGTCCATTGAAAGGGATCTGGGCAAACAGGTTTAAGCAGTAAATATCACCAGACTACAAAGTGAGTAAACATGCCAGGTGAATTGCCAAAAAGATGTTTTCCTCCAAGGAAAGAGTGGTGTCGAGTCCATGTCGAACTTTGGGTCCAGGGAGGTGCTTTGATTTGAGGTGTACATCAGAGATGATTGAGAACTGAACTGAAAACACTATCCTGTTTGTTTGTTTGTTTTTATTTTTCTGACTATAGATTACTACTGAGGCACTAAAAGAATCATAGAGTAGTGTGTCAATGGTGGGAGTGCACATCCTAGAGGTAAGAACGTAAATACCGGAACACATTATATCATTCTCTTCCCGTTAGTTTATTTGATCCTGACAGGACAGTAAATGTTGATCCCACAGGTCATATTTCCAGCTCGCTGAGTAGAGCAATTCTATCCAAAATGATGTCTACGTACTTCCAGACAAGAAGAAGATGATAACAGAACCAAAATTTATTGAGCACTTAATATATGCTGGGCAGTGTGTTAAGCACTTTACATACATTTTCTCATTTAATCCTTACAATACTGACGAGAAGGAGGTATCATGCATCCCACTGACAGATGAGGAAACTGAGGGGTAAGACATAGAACCATCAGGTATCAGAGCTTTATCACGTGTGTTCTCAATCACTGTAATTCCTGTCTTCAGGGACTCTACAATCTAGTTGAAAAAAAATAAGACATTGACACCTGAAATGCTGGCCAAAAATACCTCCCAAACACAGACACACACAGAGGAAAAAATAGCACAACTAAATAATATATTGGAAGGGAAATACAGAGTCACCATTACTAAGAGTTTTGAGGAACGTGAGAGGAGAAATTTTTAAAAATCACTGGACTACAGTTTATAAAGGGGAGAAGAGACTGAATTGGTTTTGGTCTGACAGGTAGAACTGGAAGGTCAGAAGAGTTCCCAGTGTCGTACAGAGGATCTTGAGGTCATGTTTCTATTATACAATGTGTATATTGCCATTTACTCAGCAGCTTCAGTAACAATATGTCATTGTCCATCAGCGCTCGTGTAGGTGCGAAATGCAGGTCCCTCTATGAAGCCTCATCAAAGTTTATTAACTTTGACCCTGTAATTTCATTCCCAGAAATCTGTACCAAAGAAATAAGAAGAGATGCAGAAAAAATATATATTAATTCATTCAACACTTGTTTATGGAGAAATGCTGAGTGCTGGCCAGCCCGCTAGATCCCACGATATGGCAGAAAACCACACCAGGAAGCTGCGCTTTAGAGTTTCCAAGAGTGTTCATTGAAGCATAACTTACAATAACAAAAAACTAGTTCCAAACTAAATGTCCAATAACAGGGGGTAAGTTTAAATCAACCATATTATGTCCATAGGACTAAACACTAAGCAGCCATGAAAAATCATGTTTTCAAGTACATTTAAGAGCACCAGGAGATCTCCGCAGTAACGCATAACAAACAAACAAACAAAACCTTTCCCTCTGGGACTAGGTAGCTTGCCAGGTCAAACTGTAGGCTTCCCTAATTACAATGGCAATACAAATCTAAGTGATGCAGGCAAAGGAGGTTTTTCAGTTGGTCCTGCTGGCATTATGATCCCAGCTTTCAAAATACATTTGCTAGTACTCCAATTTTAAATACATATTTATAGCTATCACTAAATGAGTGTAGTTATTTCCTGGGGACAGCATTACATTTAATTTTTATTTTCTTATTTATACATCTCTGTTTTCTAAAAATGTGCACTTTTTTATGACCAAAAAAACATTTTTTTTGAGACGAAAGAAGAACAGGTATGAGCACTGAGCAATGCATAGAATTGTTGCCTCATTATATTGCCCACCTGAAACTAACATAACTCTCTAAGTTACTATGTTAACTTCAATTAAAAAAAAAAAAGATGAAGGAAAAAAAGAACAAGAATTAAGGCAATCTCCCCCACATCATTCGTGGTCCTTCTTTCAAGTGGCATCAGGATAACTGACTGTGATATTTCCTTACGTTTGAGATCTCTCCCAAGTGTCTTCAGAGTTACGGTGCCTGTTGGTGGAATTCAAGCCTGTGCTATAGAAATGCAGCAGAATTATTTTCAATGGTAAGATCTAGTTAATTCCATTTCTCGTCAGTCAGTCTCATCTCCAGAAACTGGAAACACAGGTTCTATCTCTAAGGTAGCCTGCAATGAATCAGGCCAGTGGGATTTTATGGTTCTGTGTCCATCATGTCTGGGCACTTCCAGTTGGAGAGACAAACAGCCCTTCTGTGAATTTACAAGGTGGACCGCAAGAACCTTGCAAAGTTCAGGAAACCACCAGCCACATATGAAATAAGACTCAGGGTGCAGGCTTTCTAAACCCTCCTCTGAAAAACAAAGTGACTAATAGTGAAGGCATTTCTATAAACGCACACAACACATAGTAGGTGTTTAATAAACATCAGTTTCTGTCTTCCTTCCTTCTCTATTTTAACCCTATCTTAAGACAACACATATTCACAAACTTTTATAGCTGAGTCACATTGTCAGAGAGGTGGAAGGCATGTTTGCACTGCCACTGTGATAAATAATATCGTTGGGGAAAGATTAGGCCATGAAAGATTGGGATTTCTTTTTTTCCTTTTTAATGACCTAATAGTCAACACAGTTGAAATACATGACATATATGGAAAGAGATGATAATTGATAAGAGTTAGTACTTGGAGTTGACAAGTGATTTTTTCCCCCATTAAATGAAGAAAATCTAAGCTAAGGATGTATGAGGGGTGGGCATGGTTACTTCACTAAAACTAGGGTTAGAAATCTTGCTTCAGAAAGGAAATTCATTATGCCTTGTTTTCCTTTTCATATTCAAACATGGGAGCCAGGATTGAAATCCTGGATTTTTCGGATGTCTGCATTTTAAAAGATTTTGTTTATGTTAAGGCTTAGGTCACTTTAATAGGTATGTTTTAAGGAAAACATTACCTTTGTGTGACCTCTGGGATTTGAAGGTGAAAACTCAGTCACCGGGAAAAAAAAGCATCCTAGTTGTCATGGATGAAATCTCTAACTTTAAAGACTATTGTGTGTCATCCTGTGACTGTCGTCCTACAGCAATAAAAAAACAGTTGAACCACAGCTGGGGCAGAGTAGTTCTGATGGATCATGATTCTTAACTAGAGAAACACACACTTGTTTAAAAAGAAAATGTTAAAGGAAAATAAATAAACTAGCGGAATTTTATAGAAGCAGCAAAATATTTTCAAGGAACCTTCAGGAAGCAGGTTCTAACCACACCCCCATTCTTAAATTGTTATTATAAGCTAAGCATTTTACCTCCAGAGGGAAGAATGAATTTGTGCTGGTTATCATATATCAGAATTACACAGGACATCATCTGTTAATGATCATTTATTCCTAGCTACTTGAAGAATAATACCCAGTAATTATAGCAAATGTAAGTCAAATAGTAATAGCATACTTTACATAGTATAGTAATTATAAGTTATGTCCATGCATCTGGGACAAGGGTCTTTTATGCTCGGTATTAAATCTGAGCTGCAATTTATTCATAATACCATGGCTGGGATTGAAGAAAGGAAGCTTGCTTGTAGAAAGGAAACTTGTCTTCCTTTTACATTTCCAATAAGTCATTTGAAGAAAACTGCTCTCTGGATGCTTTGCTAAACCCAATTACCACCAAGACATCATAAACAAATATTCATTGCATTTATAGCTGGTTCTTTATTGCACAATGCAAAATGTATTGTTAAAATTTAAACCATTTAAAAGCAGTAAGCACCCAGATTTCTGCATTCATTTAAAGTTTAATTGAAAAAAAAGAAACCTCAAGCATGTGTTGAAATATTTTCTTCTTTAGAGACTGCTGCTAAATGATCAGGCATCTAATACTCTCAAGTCCGGCAAAAGTCAGATAAAAATTGGGGCATCTCTGGCTTTGATATTTGGTAACACTGGAACGTATCCGTTCGCTTACGTGAAAAGAAACTAAGTAAAAGTTTTATAAAATGTTAGGATAAAAGGGGACCATTAAAAATAACAATCACTTGATTCATTAAAAGAAAAAAAAAATTCTTCAAGTCCCTTCAAAATTTGGGCTCTGCCAGTCTCCCAGGCCTAGCCTAGCCAACAATTATGGCAGGGACAGCTCCAGCCAAAGGGAAAGAATCTCCCTCCAGGCCTTCTGTCCTGCAATGAAATTGCTCTTTTGTAACAGAAACCTACCACTCAGGTTTTAGCTTAAATCCTTCGCCTTAATTCCTCCTCCAAGAAGCCTTCCATGCTCCCCTCTCTGGTCATTTTATATTACTCCCCACCTATGTCCTCTGTTAACATCCTTTACTTTTCTCTGATTGTCATCTGTATCGTATTTCATTGCAACTGCTTGTTTATTTCTCCACCAATCTCTTCTCACGGAGGGCGGGTGGAAGCCATCGATCCAGCTCCCCGTCAAATGTCTGGTACCTATCCCAGTGACTGGCACAGAGTATGAGTCCCGTAGACATTTGTTTGGTTAATGAATGACCCAGGCCTGGCTTCTCATCTTGCTGTCCAGAGAAAAGCTTTGGAGATGGGGTGGGGAGGGCAACTTTGCCAGCAGGGGCCAAAGAATAACAGGAAGAGTCCTGGGGAAAAGTCTACCTTGGCACAATTAAGTTTGATCATTTAATGGGTAAGCAGGTTTCTCTCTTTGACTTTTCTCCATTCTCTATCTCTTTTCTTGTCCGGTTTTACATATTACAGCTTCTCAGAGCCTTTTACCATCCGTTAGTGTTTATTATTAAATTCCACGAAAGGCATTCACCAAACTTCTTTACTCATGGAAACTTCTGTTGTGAGAGCATCCACTAAGATAGGACATATGTGGTGCCCAGGAAACACAACTGGAGATCTGTCCTGATTAACCCTTTCTGTGATATCATATTTAGTGCTCCACCTATAAAATGGGAATAAAAATGGCCTGTAATGATCTGATAGGAACAATAAATATGTTATTATGAATCAAAGCATCTACTGATCTCACTGATCTGTTGCATAAGGACTTGGCTGACACCACACAGACAGAAGCTATTTCTCGACTGAAGAAAGGAAAAAGATCCACATAGAAACATCTATGTCTGTCACGAATTTTAATTCTTCCAGACTCTCATTTGTTTATCATCAAATAGTATTTTTAAGCATGTACTTCATATATCTGTGTTGAATATTTAAGTAAGCCATCTTCAAATGAATGCATAAATCAATACATGATGATGATCTTCAACAATTTATGTCTCTCTCATTGTCTTTAAGACCAAACTTCAACACAGAAAGTGTAACCAAATGCAGAATGCACTTGGGAAGACTTCCACAACCCCCCTTCCCAGCTGTATGCCCACTGCACTGATGTGCTCTACGCAATACAATTCAGGGTGATATTCTGTCGATTCATTTCTTTGTGTTTCATCAAGATTTGTCTTTCTAGAACAACTTCAATATTAGGACAACTGAACCAATATCACTGTGAGTAGCCAACTTCTAGCGTTTGGGGCCGAAGAGAGGGAAGAAAAAGCCAGCTGAGCAATGCTGTTATGTCCAGCAATAAAAGGAATAACAACCATAAAATTAACTACAAGCCTATAATATTATTGAGTAATTTTGTAGAATCAAACGACATTCTCATAGTTAATGCTGATATGATGACTTTGTGTTTCACCATATTTCTGTTATCCACAGGGTATGAGGAGACTGGCAAAGACCGTTAGGAATTTTTTAACCAAAAAATTAGTGCTACTGAGTGAATGGCAAGGACATAATTAATAACTTTCATAGTTGAGGTGAACTGTATTCAAACTAAAATTTTAGAAAATTGATCTGAAAAAAAGAAAGAAAAGGGGCCAGGGGCTTGTCATAAGTCCTATACGCTTGAATGACCAAAATTAATGAAATGAAACAACATTAAATTAAGTCAAAAGGATACAGCCAATGCTTTTTATACAGTTAGTTTTAAATGTAGCCTATACTTGACACCAAAACGTCAGTTTAAACTAGGGAAAGATTCTAACATACCTATCCAAACCAGCACCACTGTGAGTAGTCAACTTCTAGCATCCTAGGCAGCCCAAGACGGACTCTTCAATTATTGATATAATCTCGAGTGGCATCTATCATTGTCACCATATTCTATGGGTTAGCAGCAAGTCACAGACCCTGCTAACACTCAAAGGGCAGGAATTATATGAGCCCATGAACACCAGAACCAGGGCTGTAGGGCCACCATAATACCTATCCACCACAACCACTAACCACCTGTGAACTGTACACCCTCAAGCTATTACTACTAGCTGAAAATGGATTATTTTCATTGGTACCAGCTGGGAAAATCCAAAGGAAAGATTCGAATTGGCCTAGCTAATGTCAGAGGTCCATCACTGGACCAGTCAACTGTAGCCAAAGATGTACAGTCCCCAAGTTACTCAGTAAGACAAGTAGGGCAAATGGTGGATCCCAAGAAATGGGGGAGAAGGGTACAGGTTTACAAATCCTACTTATTCCAAACTGGGTAGCCACTGTTTTAGAAAACCTGACCCACTATACTGCTTTGTATGTCTTTCGCCCTTGGAAGTCTGGCTTTCCTCACAATTTCAGTCAGACTGAGGGAGGAAATAAAGAAATACCCTGTGGGGCGCCTGGGTGGTTCAGCTGGTTAAGCGTCTGCCTTCAGCTCAGGTCCTGATCTCAAGGTCCTGGGATTGATCCCCGTTTCAGGCTCTCTGCTCAGCGGGAAGCCTGTTTCTCCCTCTTTTTCTGCCCCTCTCTCCTCCTTCTGCCTCTCCCCTCTGGTCCTGCATGCTCTCTCTTTCTCTCAAATAAATAAAAACTTTTTTAAAAATTTAAAAAAAAGAAACACCCTTTAACAAACAAAAATGGCCACATATGTCATAGTTCTTAGCCTTAAGATATGGTGGTAAACATTTTAAATCTAACATCTGAAATAATTCTTCTGTAGTCAAATAAAATAAAATACTTTAGAGGGGAAGCTCTGGGTATATTCATTTTACTGTTTGCTATGGTTCAACAATATTCACTCTCTTCCTAACAACCGTTTAAGGCTTATCCATACTATAATGAAATCGTGTTGCAGAGGTAAAAAACTAGAATTATAAAAACACTGCTTATTTTTTTTCATATTTTCAACCATGTCAGATGCAAAGTGCAAGATTAAAATTCAGAAATGTTTTTTATAATATATTTGACCTCCCTGGCCTAACTGAGCCTACATAGAAGTAGATAAATCATACCGTAATTTTAATAAATAGGGGTCAAGAGAACGTACTCACAAATATAATTAAAATAGAAACCCACCACTTAGAAACCAGTCTAGAAGTTCTTTCTGTACTTGCAAACAATACCACAATCTTGACCCCTTAGTGATTTTTAGTTCATAGTATTTATTTTTAGAAATCTAAAGCCTAGAAGTCTCTCTTCCTAATCTCAATATTTTCAATTTCCACATCTAACACATGAAAACCACTAAAACACAATCTCACCAAGCTTTTAATGATGATAGGAAATGCTCCCACCACAGCACGTTCAAAAATTAAGAAGGCATTGGATCATTTGATAAAGAAGCACAAAAATATATAGAATCTGTGATGCAAAATTTAAGAGATAGTATAAAATGAGGACAGTGAAGAATTTCCAGAAATGCTGTTTTTGTTTGTTTGGGATGTCAAACCAGGAAAGTAAATTGCCAAATAAGAACAGAAACATAAATTAGTTCACGAGACAGCTAAGACATCTTTATGGAAAGAGAAAATTGATGGATCCAGCCTCAGAGCCTAGAGGTGGAGTTAAAGGGCATGAGCTTGTCTTCTATCATTGAAGCCAATGAAGAGTAACATCTCTAAAAAATGTCACTTTTCAGGATATTCCTTTTTATATGCATTTGCCAAGCAGAGGTGAAGTGGAAGGGCAGCCCTTTATTGGGGAATCCAGTCTATCAGAGAAAACAAGACATCCTGGAGCCAGGATCTCAAATATTACCACGATGGACCCAACCCCTAAGGTTTCCACGTTGACAGGGTCCTAGAGTTAACACTGGGTTTGGGTAGGGTTTTTTGTTTGTTTGTTTGTTTGTTTGTTTTTGGTTTTGGTGGGGGAGGGAGCTGTTTTTGCTGAGATCTTAAAAACAAGCCACATTCTGAATATGGTTACTCCCAGGAACGTTTATCTTTATTGATTTAAGCAGATTCTAAACATCTTTATGACATGCACAGGCATAAATTCTGAGCTTATGGAGGTAGCAGGCAGCTTAAAAACCAGTACTTTGGGGGAAAACAAAACAATCTTCTGATTTGTGTGTTGTGAACAGTCAGTTTTTGCTGACTTCATGAAGACCACGTCATCACCGAGAGATCTTGACAAACTTGGGGTACATGGCAACTTCAAACACTTCCTGATCCCCAGTCTCCCAAATGCTATGAAGTTGATTATAGTCACCTTTTAAAACAAGAATATGTGATGCAGTAATGTTTCATAAGATATGTACACACTACGATGGTGATGTTGGTGATAAGTACTCCCAACTCCTGACTACCTTGTAAGGAGGAGGCATGGGAAAGTGGTGATGGACGCAGACCCATTACCGAAATCTGGCTAGGAAATAACCCCGCTGTAAGTCTTTGTTTTCCTCTGTAAAATGAACCTAAATAGAGTACCTACCAGCTGTGGGCATTATCTGAAATAATGTGTATAAAGTGCCTAACCCACAGGAAAACTCAACAAGACGGTTATGATTATTACTGCACCACAGGTATTATTTGACTAGAAATGTTTCATTTTTGTCTCATTTTGTCGCCCCAGATCAACCCATTCTCATCCCAGACCTAGGAGACAGACTCAGCGGGGGTCAGGCATTGGCAGAAGGTTCCACGGACGACAATGGCAGAACCAAAATTTAAACTCCAGTCTGTGTACCTTCAACGTGTTGTCTCCCCCTCAGCAAGGTGGGAAGAGGACTACAGTTTGGTTGTTTCCTGAAGACCAAAAATAGGGTATTCCAAAGAAAAGGAGGCAAGGAATCCCCCAGGGCTCTCCTGGTAGACTGTCTTAAAGCTAAGCCTGATGCTTGCATCTAGCAGAGAAAATTCTGACCAGTGAAAGGACTTCCTTTCTAGCCTCTTTAACATGACCTGCTTTTTCCTAGGAAATTTAATTATGCATCTGTTTGTTCATTCATTCAACAATTGTTAAGTATCTACTATGTACTCAACCTGGACTCCACTCCATGCAGATGCCACCGAATGGAGGAGGGTGACTTGTATATTAACTAAAGGCATAAACGCCAAATTGATGTGAGAAACAGAGAAACTTTGAAAGAACTGTAATTAAATCAAGTTAGGAAGCAGAGGAGCAGTTCAGTTAGAGAGATGAGCGCCATCGAATGAATTCTTTGGACAAGTCAGTCAGTGGATGAAAAATTCAAGACCCATGAGGGAAATCATGATAGAAATTCAAACAGAGTTTCTCAGCCTAGATTATCAGTTAGAAATGCAAAGAAAAAAGTGATGGATTATTTAAAGAAATATCTCCTTCTCAAAGTCTAATGCAACACTGGTTTACTAGTCAATAAATTGGAAGACCATACCCTTAAAAATGGGTGCGATTGCTCTACCAGATGGAAAAAGATCAAGTATAGTTACAGAATCCGAAGTCTGTTCCTAAAATCTTAAATGTATATGCATCCGTTGTATTTTGAGATGAGAGGATTGCATTTCTCTCAGTACACAAGGTACTATATATTCTAGCTATTAGACAATCATCAGTGTGGATGTTGAATTATACTGATTTATAATCTTTAGCTCTATTTTGGTGTGGCACATTTTCTCAATAGATATGTATTGTGACCGGTTGTACAAGAGTCATCCATTAGTCATGATAACAACCTATAAGGCTATACCCGAAAATCTGGCTCTTCCCTTTACCTTCTCATTTCCCAGCAGCCCTGTTGCTGCAAACTCTCAACTAATTCCTCAAGCCAAGACATCTGTGGGTTTTCCACTGAGTTGTAACCGCTGAACATGATGCAGACTGGGGACGGCCAACAGTCTCAAAGCTGTAGGAAAAGGAAACTCACACCACATGGCTCCCTTCTCCCGGAATCAACTTGCCTCCTGGATCTGCCTGCTTTGGGATTTCTTCCAGTGCCCTCCCATAGTAATTTTTTTTATGTTTTAGCTAGAGTACATAGTTATCAGCAACAAGGTTAATCCAATTGGAGCTTACTTGACTATAAACAAAAGCAGAACTCCAGGCTTGAGGGTCATAAAGTCAAAATTGCACTAATTAGTATCATTTTTCAAGAAGCACTTTGAGACTATCAAAGTGAAGGCTCCCTCAGTATCTTCTTTTTTTACTGAAATCGGAAAATCTTCATCTCCTACAGAGAATTTCCATACAAAGTTCACAGATCTTCAACACTAGAGAGTCATTCTGCAATTTCAGAACGATTTGTTTTAAAAACTCAATTCCTAACAACATTGGGTGGCAATCGCTTTGGCTAATGCAAGCACTGCAAAAGAGTCTTAAGCCACATCTGTTGCAAATATCTTGCAAAGGTAACGCAGAATTCAGGGAGTTCCAATCATCTCATTTGCCTAATATGTTTACCAGGAAAGGTGAAGAAGTTGACTATACAGAAATAGCTATCTGTAGGTCTTGAGAGAATGAAACATGCTTACACTTGTGTACTTCATAGACTTCATAACCTAAGATTGACACATTTGAGTATGAGATTAAGAATCGGAAGATAATCACTCCCCGGCCTTTTGGCTAAGATGAAGTTCTTATGAGTTTAATTATCTGATACATCCTCTAGTCAAGACAATAAATTCAATGGATTTTTGGAGCAGGGAGATGGAAGAGGAGCCTGCTCCATCCACACCATGTGTGGACCTGGTATTGCAGGACTTCCAGGAATGGTGCACCCCCTTCAGGGGCAACAGTAGTGGTGCAGATGGCAGGCTGGGTCTGTTTTTTGAAGTCATCCCATGGACCTATGTGCAGAGGCGATCCAGTAGCTTGCTTCTTATCCTGCAGCAGAAGCCAGGCAGGAAGCCAAGTAGCCAGGCTCTAGCACCCCTGGCCTGAGCACCTAAGGCCTACCTTCCACATGGGATAGCTGACCTGTGTGTGTGTGGCCATCAAGACCAGCCTTGCCACACTCCATCCACCCCAGGAAAGTCCCAGCCTCTGTCTCTTCTCTGTGTCACTCCCAACCACCACTAAAAAAAAAAAAAGAAAAAGAAAAAAGAATTGGAAGATATTGGATAGCAGATGGCAGAGGACAAAACAGTTAAACATATTGGTCAGGCCATCCTTTTGTTGCTAGTTTAAGAGACTTCAACCAGTCTCAGTTTAGACTTCTGTTAGTTATTGTAGTATCTAGTATAGGATCATAACATCTAGAAATTTGCCATGGATCTTATCAGAAATATGACCCAGTAAATAAAATTGTATCTCTTTTTGTGAAACAAACCTACCTTTTTAATTCCTCCTCATCATTCACAAAGCCCTAGGACAACAATGTATATTGTTTATGAAATTAGACTTAAGTATTGTATTTATCGCTACAAATAGATCTGTGGTCTAATATAGACACACTAGTATTGTTTGTGCAAGAGACACATTGAAACACCTATTTCTACCTCTTAAGCGATGGGAACTGGCATCTGAGAAACTTTAAAATTAAAAGTTAATGAATCAGGGGCACCTGGGTGGTTCAGTCGGTTGAGCGTCTGATTCTTGATTTCTGCTCAGGTCATGATCTCAGGGTCCTGGGATCAAGCTCCATGTTGGGCTCCACGCTCAGTGGGGAGTCTGCTTCAGGATTCTCTCTCCTTCTCCCTCTGCCCCTCCCTTACACACGCACACGCGTGCTCTGTCTCAAAAAAAAAAAAAGTTAATCCGATTAAAATACTCAAAGTATTTTAAAAGATAAAATGAATTCCAAGCCAGCAAGATTAGATGGGAAATGGAGTGCATCCATTAATTCGCCTATAGGGAGAATGTGGAGACAGAAAGGTACCGCCTGGCTCCTGAACCAAAGGAAAAGGAATCACAAAAGCAAACCTTAGCAATAGCCGTTCAAACAGGACAAGCTTTTCAGCAAAGAAAAGTTAGGATTTAATTTCAGGAAAGACTGTATTTTAAAAAGCTCACATTGTCAGCCCAAGGCCATAACTAGTAAGATCACCCTGCTGCCAGGTGCAACCCTACTGTAAGGATGGGTCTTTCAGAAAAATTCATTCAGCCATTCACTCATTCATTTATTTAACTAGCTTCTACTGAGTGTCAGCAAAGTGCTGACACAGGGCAAGAGTCTGATAGAATGATGGCAAGCTAAACAGTCGGGACTCACATTCATTAGCTTTCACTGTAATACGAAGGATAAGCAACATTGAATATTCACAGCTAGAATATAATGACAAATAGTGATAAGTTCTGTAAAGGAAATGTTTAGGAGATTATAAAAAACATTAAGAAATGGGATCAGGGAGGTTTGGACACACACCCCAAGATCATACTATCCTAAATTGATGTGCTGGGATGTGATCCCAGGCATTCTGATCCCAGAACCTACCTTTCCAAATTACATAATAAGTCAGCAAAACAAACATGCAGAGAATACAACTTTATTCTGTTTTTAGATAAATCTTTCATTTTCAAAGGAATCCTTGCTAGCAGGCCAGCTCTTAAAGAGTTGCCTATTCTTTGTTCCTTTACCCTCACCATTCATTTACATTTTCCTTCCCACAAGCAAATCTTGAAATCCAGGATAAGACTCTCCTGCTCTGGCCATGCCAGTTCATGACCTGGCTCGCCACTAAAATATAGAAAGTCCATATTGAAGGGCTCAGTCACAGTATTTCCTCTATAATGGTTTTATCTGTGTGTTCTGATACCAACATTATAAAGGCTAGGGGAAGGCCCATTGTACATGGGAAATGAGCAAAAACAGTGTATTCCAAAAAAACGCAACAAAATCCACTGCTTCTCATTCCATGTGTAGAATTTTGATACTAAAATAATTCTTTGAAAAACTCAAAGAGAAAGCAGCCCATTAAGTTTCTAAAAAAAGGACAGTCCTTTCTAGATTCACTGAAGTCTGATGTATGACAAGCTTCATTTCAAACATGCTTTAAAAACATGATGTAACTCTAACAAGTCAGACTTTGTAACTTGGCAGAGGCCAAGTTTTTGAAATGTATTTATGTATGTGTTGGGTGTAAACTGTTACTGTACTGGAAACTTCTTGAAAGGGATTTTTATAAGTCTCATCTTGTCTCTCTCAAGTGGCTGTTAAAAATAGAGAGTTTATTGGCAACTGTTTTTCCTTGTGTTGGAGAAGGATTAACTTAATCCTGGTGAAATATCTTAACACTTCACTATATTCAATTTTATACAACTAAACTTTCATTACACATAATACTAAAATAACTGCATATATCCTAAGTGATTCAAAAGTTATACGTTTGTCAAGTTTGTTTTTACAGACCTATGAAACTTAAGCACTATTCTCTAAGTGAAGTAACTTTTCGTCTTCCTACCTACCCCTGAATTATTTTAATTTTGGAGTAAGGTTTATTTCTTTCTTTTTTTTTCTGTAAAATGTTAGAGGCTTCCTCTGTGTATTTAACACAGCGTGATAGAATGAGTCAAGCAAGCATTGTGATCTTCACTACAGTGCCCAATTTACAAAGCTATTTGAGATCCTCCGTTTTAAAATAACCCCATTTAGATTTAGGACATTTGTGTTACATACTAGAGCTGTTCTCCTTTCCAATTATAAAAAGTCCAAATGTGACATTTTTCCCCCTCACTCTCACATTTTGGGCCAGTCCAAAGCTAAATTAAATGGGCGAAATGTGTCCTCATTCCCCATCAATACATTTAGCTTCCTTTTTTCCCCCCTTCTCTGGTGTTTCCTCTGCTTTTCCCCCTCATTTAAAAATATCTACTGCCCTTCCAGGAACAAAACCCGATATCAAGAAATAATCTGCCTTTGTTTCTGATAGGACAATTTGCATTTCCTCTCATAGGAGCATTTGTCTTCCAAACTTTATCTCTACTCTTCAAATGAAAGAATGTGTCCTTGTTAAAGAATTTCAGTTACTTCTCGCTTGTGTGAAGGCATGCACCCCTGCACCTTGTAGCCACATGATCTGGACCATGGAGCATCCGCGGTCAGTGACAGGGAAAGAGAGACATGGCGGAATCGCACTGGCTCTTTCTCACCCCAGAGTCCTTTCTTCCTCTCCCGGTGCACTGACCAGCACAAGTCAGGTGCCTCGACCCAGTTACCGGGGAAGTTGTGAAATGTGGGCAGCCTGTGGCTTTTTGGCTGAGCAAAAATGATCTTGGCTTCTTTGGGTACCCTTGGCTCCCTTATTCCCACACAGAAAACACACTCATCTCCCCACAGTAGATAACCCCAAATCCTGGCCAGCATGTGACTCAAAGCCTAGAAAATGCTCGGTGGTGTCTTCATCAAAATTAGATAGGACTCTTTTTGATCTGGAGATGTATGAATGGAACTGTTTTTGTCCCCCACATTTCCCCCCACATACACCCAAAAAGCCACAGTGATATGATGACAGGAGAACCCCGATGGACATTCCCATTCAGAAGGAGGAAGACCAGAAGGCAGAGAGCAGCCATGATCCACAGCCCCTCTGACATGCTGCTGGAAGACCCAAGAGGGCTGCCACCATGAGGCCTGAAAGTGCAGTCAATTCTATCCCTTGCTGCATCCCAGCTACCTCTGGGGCTTCTTTCTTGTCCATTTTCCAACTTGGCCACATAGGAAGTGACCTTGAGAGGACAGGCCCCCTTGGAGGACTGCTCAGCTTTTCAGCTCAGTTCCAGCTTCGGGGATTTTGATGACACAAGAGTTGTTTGCAGTGTATTTTTTTTCCATGCTCACTTTCATTGACACTTCATTTCTCTCCAAGACTAAGTTGGTTCCTGATCTTTGTCTGGAAGCATGTCTCCTCTAGAAAAGGAGACTTGGTGAACAGTGACTGTCCATCACCGTGAGGCATAAATTAAAATCCTTCCAATAGTCCTGAGACGGAAGTGTTGCCACTTTGACCTTTTTCAGATGGAGAACGTGGGAAGATATTTTGGGAAGCAAATTGTCCTTCCTAGGATGCCTCAAAATAGGCAAGTAGGTAATGCTAACCTCGCCAATATGACATTATTTGGGGCCTATTGATGTGCCCAGTTGGTCTGACTGAGGCAAGCCTAGAGACAATAGGACATAAAATTTGAAAATTGGACTCTTTCCAAAAAATCCAAGACTTGGGGTCACCACACCAAGGTTGTACATATGATCTTTGTTTCTTTCACTCCACATGCATTAAGCTTTTGGTTAGTTGTTTGCTTTTAAACTAATAGCTAAGATGTTGTTTGGTCAGACAGGTGCCTGTCTCTGTGTTCACCAAGAAAGACTGGATAACACTTATTTGCTAAAACACTTAAAATCTCGAATTGTGCAATTGGAACTTAGTAAACACCTTTTGCTGATTGTAAGAAACCTAACATTTTTTTTTTTTTTAAACCATGTTATTCCTTTTTTGTCCCTTTGGCTTCATCTGCACAGCGCATTTGGATGTGGCAAATATCTGCTTATTCTGATTTCTCACCATGAGTTTTAAACAGCTCATGCTGTGGGGACTGACATTTCCAGGTCACACTCAAAAGACATAGCCAAGGCTTTTGGTCATGTCTAATTCTACTTTGTATGTGTGCTACCTTTCCTCAGAGCATAATTTTGTCTTAGACATGAATTACATTAAAGACATCTTAGAAGAGACGATGGACCCTGAAAAACAAACTGAGGGTTCTAGAGGGGAGGGGGTGGGGGGATGGGTTAGCCTGGTGATGGGTATTAAAGGGGGCACGTTCTGCGTGGAGCACTGGGTGTGATGCACAAACAATGAATCATGGAACACTACATCAAAAACTAATGTAATGTATGGTGATTAACAATAAAATAAAATTTTAATAATAAATTTTTAAATAAGACACCTTAACAATAAAAAAATTTTAAAAAAAGACACCTCAGAAGCACTGATTTAAAAACTCCCCTGCCAACCATCTTGGGGGAATTTGGTTACATCTCTGAATTGTTTAACCAAAATCTCCACTTGATTCCAGTGAGTTTTAAAGTCATACGACCCTTGGAAAAGTAGACCCTTCCTTTCCTTTTCTTCTTCCTCTCCTTATTTTTTTTTTTTTTTAAATGTGATGGATACTGAAGATCTCAGAACATTTCCAAATGTAGATTGTCTCTGACCTGGGAGCCACCCTCACATAAATGGTGGCAGGGCCGGGATTAGGACCAGGGGAGCCCAGAGCTCCCTTGAAGCACACGATTTAAGAGGATGCCCAAAATGGTTAGTAATCAAGATTAGCAATATTTAAGTGCAGTATATTAAAAAATAAAAATGAATGCAAATAGTCCCTGATGAACAAAATAGCACATTTTAGACTGAAGACACGCAGTGGTTAGCTTTATTCTCCTGCACTATTGTGTGAAGGGAACAGTCATTTCCAAGTGGCCCTGGACAGGTAGTGAGAGGCCACGATGTTCCTAATGGTGGAATTATAAAAGGTGACAAATGGCAGAGAGATAGGGCAGCGCAGGGCTTTCTAAGTAGCCATGATGTTTTACTCTAGAGTTTGTGTTACTGTTTCTACTTGGTTCCAATTAGGAGCGGGATTTTGACAAAGGCGTAAAGGTGATGCACATTTTCCCTTCTCCTCGGGCTCAGGGATGGCTTGGCCCGCACTGAACCACTGCTTGTGCATTTAGTCCCCACCCCATCTTCAGCTTCTCCAGCTTCTAACGTGTCCAGATGCTGCTCCCCATCTAATCTTCAGCTCCTTTCAGGCAAGGGTCAGGCGAGTCCACGCTGTGGAAGCAGAAACGTTTAGCAAGGACTCCAAAGAATCTAGAACCTGGGGTCAGAAGAACTCACAGCTAAAGCTGGATCAAAATGAGTGACTGTGGTGAAATTCAGCGTTACTGAATTTCCGTTTCTAGTTCAGCACATCCACATCCTAAACTCCTGCAGGCCACACTGGAGAGCTACGTACCATGGATCCCATTGCTTCTCTGGGACCGAGTGCTCCTGGTGGGGTCCTCCCCACTGACTTACAGATGAGCTGTAAGGGGGCAGCCGCGTCCCTTGAAGGCTAGCCAAGCTTATTTAGGAAAACTGTCTACTTGATGCCAACACAATCGAGAAAAATGCAAATAAGGAGATAAGGAAATAAATAAAAACCAATCAAACAGATGTCTGATCTACTGAGCAAAATTTTAAAAAGCTAGTTAGATTTTGTATGTTGATCAGCTGTTTGGTTTTTATCCATCGCCAATTATTCTTCTTTAACAGAATGTATAAACCGTCTGTTGTTTAAGGATGCATGGAGCTGTTCTTTTTCAGTGTTTCTCTTTTGCATTGGCAATCTGCAAAATTCTCTGACTTCATCCTCTTTTGGAGCCTTCTACTTAGCTAGATTTCATAAATGATTATTATTATTATTATTTTTAATTTCTGGAAAAAAGGTGCTTGCACACCCAGGGGTCTCGTTCATTCTTCCCAGTTCACTTAATGCATATCTATCAAAATAAAGGAGCATGCAGTGAAGTATGTTTCTACTACTCTGCAAAACCCCTGATAAAGAGGAACGTTCACAGTAAACCTACACCTTTGTTTCACAAGTCATTTGGATGACTATAGGTGAAGATAATTATTTAGTAGTAACATATATTACCAGAGACCGGTTCAGTAGCTCCTTCACCAGAACAAGCCCCATTTCCAGAGCATACCCTTTCCTCAAGGAGGACACTGTGAGCCACTAAAGAATCATAGTAATTGACCTGGGTCTATACATCAAGTCTAAATAGACACAGAGTAAATTGCATAGCATTTGGTAAAACAAGTTACTCACTGTTCTTCTTTCAACCCATAATGACTGTAATTCAATTAGGCTTATTGCCTGTTATTCAATATGATACTGCTGTAAAATTGTTCCTTTGCAATCCAAACTTTAGAGTTAAAGAGCCTGCTTTTCTTCTTAAAGCACACAGGCTCTCTTGCGTTGGAACAGGATTTCATTATATTTAAAAACTTTTCCACTGTTTACTTTATCACCGAGGTCAGATAAAGGAGCCAGAGTCAAAATTAGTCTCTTGCTCTGGGATGGGGAAAGTGAACAGAGAGAAACCCCAGTGGAAATAAATGGTGGATTTATTTGTATTTCCATAGTGCCGAAATTACAGGAACATTAGCGATGTTAGAAGAAAAAACATGGGGGAAGGGGGATTTCTATAATTTTATTATTGTTTTCAGTATTATTCCTAAAAGACACTACAATTAATCTGGGATATTTTGCACGGTTACTTATGAATCATAAGTATTTTCAATCAATTTCAAAATTTTTAACCGTATAATAGAATATTTCCCAGGCTGAGCCTACCAAAAGGAATTTATAAATAGTTTTCTTTATCTAACCACGAAAAATGCCTGGATATAAAGTTGATTTTCAGATTTAAAGGTTTTATTTACAGGTTTGAGGAATTTGCATGCAACCTTAAAAATTAATCCAATCTGAATAGAGATGAACTAGAGGATGGACTTCAGTTATTATCTCTGCGACAAGTTACTAAAACTCTCTCTGTCTTGTAAGTCAAAGAGTATTTTGGGGGGGAGTAAATGAGTTAGTATATGCACAGTACTTAGAAATATCCCTGGTGTGTTGCAAGCCTCAAAACAAAAACACAGCTACTTCACTCTTATCATCATCATTATTATTATATGAAATAACATGGAACTTATGATGATATTGGATTCTTTGAAATGAATCTAGTGAACCCATGATACAATTTAACACATGATTATGTAGCTAAACCTCTGAGTAGGAATGGTCTACCTGTGAGTATCCCATAGATACAGACTACTGCTCCTTCCACCAACCAGCTGAAGCTCTGTGAATGCTACTTGCACTTTCCTAACTTACAGTTAAACCCTTTTGTACACACACACACACACACACACACACACACACACACACACACATACCCCTAACTAATTTACATAATCTGGGGAAGGAAGGGTGATGACTTGTATCACTTGTACCTCTTAGAGTGCATAGCACCCATGAGAAGCTTAAGAAATACTTTATTAAGTTTTGACTTGACTACATTGGGGCCAACTCCATTAGTCCATATCACCATAGGATCTAGATATTCAGATCTAGATCTAAATTAATACAAAATGTTTAGAATATTAAAAAATATCTGTTATAAACTATTGTTTTTCTTCTTACATTGCTTAGAAAATGTCCAAATGACCCTTGTGTTACTATTATTCCTGGGCAGTGGAAGCTAAGACTTGTTATTTTGTTCAAATGTTCAGATGTTCATATGACTTGGATTTCTCTAATATTGTATCTGGTTGACTTAGCTCAAGGTCGCTTATTCTGAAATCACATGAAGTCATATGGGATGGAATTTATACGGAACAAAAGAGCCCAGTTGTAACTTTCCCTTGACATTTGCACTTTGTATACAAGCATCTTTTAGATTTACCATCATGGAGAAAATCTGTCAACTTCACCTTGTCAAGTTTCTTCACATGTCAGACGTCTTGTTAAAAGGGATACATTCAGTTAGTTTGTTGACTTTATGAACGTCAATCAACTTGACACGTTTCTATTTCTTCACCACAGTAAATAAACTAACCAGTTTTCTTTTCTACACTTCCCCTCAACTCCCCACCAACCAGGCATAGCATCCACTTTGGAAAAACTTGGGTTCGGCATATTCGTTGACCAATCACTCGCTCTGTTCCCTGAAATGGCCCCCAGGTCCCGCTTCATGGGCTGGTTATCAGTATTAAATGAGATACAGAACGTCAAGCACAGAGCAAGTGCCGAGCACATTGTAGGACCAAGTGATCAGGGAAAAAGTTTGCTTTGAGGTCACAACCTAGGTTCTGGGTAGTTTTGAAGATGGTGGTGATGGTGGTGATGACAAGGACAAAGATCGGACTGGTTACGGGTCTGGGAAGAACGGCAATGACAGAACATAATATAGACAAATCCAAAGAATATTTTGTATGATTTTATTTATTTATTTGAGAGAAAGAGAGAGAGATGAGCAGGGAGAGGGGCAGAGGGAGAAGCAGACTCCCTGCTGAGCGCAGAGCCCAACACAGGGCTCCATCCCAGGACCCTGTGATCATGACCTAAGCCAAAGTCAGATGCTTAACCGACTGAGCCACCCAGGTGCCCCTCACAAAGAATATCTTATAAAAAAAAAATGACAGAGCACAAATGAAAGAGTCAAGAAAATATAAGAGCCAGAAATTTTAATATGGTCAAATGGCTTTAAGTTCTAAGAGTCCTGGGTACATAACTTCTTTATAGGAACAACCCAAACAGGCCCACCCGTGGCTAGGCTTGGCTCATGGAATGCAGTTTTCCAAACCAGTATTTTCAGTGCTTCCTACTGTCAATAGCAGAGAAGAATGGGCCCTTAATCACAGAGATGCAAGCACTTCAGCCACCTGAAGTCAAGCTATATCTTAGAAGTATCATATTTTATTTTAAAAGTTCATGTACAATTTATATGTTACTCCATAAAATATCTGTGTTCATTTTAAAGATGTTTTTAGACAAAATTTGGAGAAAATTGAAAGCTCCAGGGGCTCCAGCCTGTCTATCTCTGAAGCTTTGCAACCCCCTGGCATGCTGCCCTGAACTTCGCAGGGGCCATAATCATGGTCTTGGAGCAAAGGGTAGAACAGATTTTCAATACTGCTGCAAAGCAGATGATACAAGTGTTAAGGGGGAGAAGACGATCCTTTGAGGTCATCTGCAAGTTCTTTCAAGGTTATCCCATCCTTTAAGGGTGGTTACAGAGCTCTAAATCTCTCCTGGACAATTTGGATCAAGTCTTAAGAGTACCCAAGGATTGGACTGACGTTGGGGAAAGAGATGATGTGCTCACTAAAGAAGCCCCCAATTGACCATTGACTGTCATGTGGTGTGAGCAACTGCGGGTCAACCCGTCCCTTTTCTCAGGACTTTTTTTGTTTGGACTGCTTGGAATGAGGACCCAACTGTGCTCCACATCCAGAGTAGGAAACAGTGCATGTCTTCTGGATGTACGTATGCCCATGCACTGCCTAGAGAATCAGATTATTCTTTAGTTAACTAATGAAAAAAAAAGTTCCTTTTTTGACAGTTGACAGACTTATATACCCCCCAATACCAGCCAAAACGTATGCCTGATTATTTTATAAATTACGTTGTGTTGTCACAGACCTCAGGGGAATCAAGCACTTCTAAGTGTTCTCCCTCCCCTGCCTGAGGGAAACACACAGTTGCCACCAGTCTTGTCTTGCTCATCCATCCTTACTCCCGTGGGGGGTCATGTTTCTCTTCCCATCGGTGGGTGGTCCCTCTCAGTCTTCCCTGGATCAGTGTAACGGGGCACCCAGTTTGACTCCCATGAGATACAAAGATCGTTCTCAAAATGCTTTCTTCCCAGAAAGGTGTTAAACTTCACTGTGCTTTCTGTTCTGTTCTCTTTCTGCCAAAATAACAGGGGAAATAATTTTTCAAAACACTAGATTTATTTCTCATTTTCAATATGAAACATAAGCAGTTTTGTGCATTGGGAATACAAGCTTCGACTTGAGTGCTGGATGTTAAGATTCATCCTTGAAAATGCTTAGTCTGAGGTAAGCGTCTGGCATTGCCCAAATGGCCACCTCCAAGTCACTGTAGGTGACTCCCACATTCCCACACACAAGTACACATACAATCACTGTGGTGTAATCACCACCCCCCCAATTCCTATTCTGATGTTTCAAATTCCTACAACAAAACACATGAATTTCATGTGGATCTAAAATAGAGGATCTAAAATATGAATGCTCTTGAGAGAGGCAAAGACTGCCCTAAAATTACACTGAAGACTGAACAGCCTAAGAGATCCTTCCTTGGCCATGTGTAACAATTACCATGCTTTTGGCTGCAGTTAACAGAAAACCTGGCTCAGCTAGACTACACAATGAACAAAACGTTTCAGCTCACCGATTCGTGTCCTATGTGCATCCTACACCAATCACGGTCGGGGAGAATGAAGTTATCATGATTACCTTAGACCAGTGGTTCTCAGACTCGAACTTGCATGACAGTAGCCTGGAAGCTTATGACAACCAAATGGTTGGGCTTCATGCCTTGGGTTGCTCAGTAAGTCTGAGATGAAGCTCAAGAATTGTCATCGTGAAATGCTGATGTTCCTGGCCTTGGGAACCACAGTTTGAGAATCACTACGTAAGCCTACTGAAACTGACCTACCTCCTGGGGCTGGGGAGGTATCCTGCCTTCCCTGATATATATGGTGACCTGAGACTTGAATAAAATTGAGCTTCTGTTAGGAAGGAAGGAGAGAGGGAGTGGCCGTTTGACATTTCTCTTGTATTAAAGTATGAAAAATAGGTGCATGATCCCAGGAGATAGTGATTAAAAGACACCACTCTCCGTGACAGAAAGAGTTCAACTGGACTACAAAAAAACCACAAGTACTCCAACAAGAAGTTTTGGAATATTTATGTATTCAAGCAGGCTTCCACATTGCCTTGGAGTAGAGAATTCTCTCCTCTTCATGCTGAATCTGAGACTCCGTGGGGCCCTAGGCCACTTCATTTAAACTCTCTGCCAGGGCAGCTAGGTGGCTCAGTTGGTTGAGTGTCTGCCTCTTGATTTCTGCTCAGGTCGTGATCTTAGGATCTCAGGATCATGGTTTCGAGCCCCGTGTTGGGCTCTGCGCTCAGTGTGGAGTCTGCTTGCCCCTCTCCTTCTGTTCCTTCCCCATTATCTATCTATCTAAAATAAATAAATAAAATCTTGAAAAAAATTTAAACTCTTTGCCACCTAGGGTTTATGTGAAATGTATTGTGGCTATGTGTGATCTTTTTCTACCTCCGGTGCCATTCTCAGGCTTGAGGGTAATAATTCTACTAATCTCTGATCCAATGCTGGGGGCCAATGAGAATTCTATGAAACTATTTCATCCTACCTAAAACACACTGAACTCACAGTTCTATTTCATTCTGGGATCTGTTGGTCTCCTGGTCCCCAACCAGAAAGTTTACAAAGATCTTTTCTGCCTTCAGGTCCCCAAACCTATCATTGTGTGATAGTTAATTTTATGTGTCAAGTTGACTTGGCTAAAGGATGCGCAGATGGCTGGTAAAACATTATTTCTGAGCATTTCTGTGAGGTTTCCAGAGAAGATGAGCATTTGAGTCAATGGACTAAGGAAGGAAGATCTGTCCTCTCCAATGAGGGTGGGCATCACCCAGTCCGCTGAGGGCTCGGATAGGCAGAGGAGAGTCAATTTGACTCTCTCTCTCCTTGAGATGGGGTATACATCTTCTCCTGTCCTGGGACACCAGAGCTCCTGGTTCTTGAGCCTTCAGACTTGGACTGAATTACATCACTAGCATATCTCGGCCTCTATAGTCATGTGAATCAATTCCCATAATAAATCTACTCTTATCTATTTATCTATCAATCCACCCTATTGGTTCTGTTTCTCTGGAGGACCCTAACTAATACACGCGGAATTCTAGTATTTGCTCCTTTGCCCATCACAGACCTGGCTGAGCAGAGGGGTATCGGGACAAAAGCCCATATCAAAAGCTGAGTGTTTTTCTCAGTCCTTTTCCCTCTGGGTAGTCTCCCCTTCTTCCCTACCTGGGAACGTTTTCACCAATCTGAAAGAAGAAAAACTACTCTTCTAATTACTTCCATTTTATGGCCAGATTTGAAACTTGAAATACAGTAATTTCAATTTTTTTTATTCTCCAGTATTCTGTGTAGGAAACTTTGGGTAATAGGATTCGGAAGAAAAAAGCAGAAACATAAAATAGATTCATTAAAACTGAAGAAAAGAATGCCACAATAATAAAATTGAAAATCATAACCTGTCTCCTGTCCCCGCTCAGCTATTCTTTCAATATGCCATACTTTGTCTTTTAGATTTGGGAGATCATTGAGCATGGAGTTGTGTGTTCACTAGTGGGAAGATAATGATAAAGTGAAACTTGACCTAGTCAAGACCCTTATAAAATTATCAGTGTTTTCTACCATAGCAATGTTTTTTTTACAACATATTCTGATCCTTCAGCTTTTAGACAGATTCCTAGAACCCAAAGATAGAGCATTTTTTTCTCCTTGACTGGAAGTGATTCATGGTGAAGGGGATGATTTTGGTAGCTCTCAGAAGGAGTTGTATTATAGGTTCTGACAGAGGACACTAGCCATGGATGGAATTTTGATGAGTTTTGGTGAAGTAAAGCCAGGGACTTTGGTAGCAGCTTAGCTTATGTTTGTTTTAAATGGCCCTTTACTTAATTGATTAACTATGATAAATATCTAAATATACCAGGAAGATACACACTCACCATTCACAGTATTCTATGAAAGGTTTTATAGTTCTAAGAAATAATATCAGTAATTGATTAAAACATTTTGACAGTGAGCCAATTGGAATGGTTATATAAAGTTAAATGAGATTTTATATATATATATAATACACTGCAAATATTTAAATATAAACTATTAACAGCATCATAGCCCATGGAATCTGTTCTCATTTCTCCAGTTAAGAGCAGGAATTGAGACATTCTGGTTCAAATGAAATTAAGGTAGTAAATACAAATGGCCAACAGACACGTAAAAAGATGCTCAACATCACTAATTATCAGGGAAATGCAAATCAAAACCACAATGAGATATCACCTCACACAAGGCAGAATCGTTGGTATCAAACCAGGAAATACTAAGTGTTGGTGAGGATGCAGAGAAAAGGGGATCCTCATGCACTGTTGGTGGGAATGCAAACTGGTACAGCCACTATGGAAAACAGTATGGCGTTTCCTCAGAAAATTAGAAAATGGAACTACCATATGATCCAGCAATTCCACTTCTGGGTATTTATCCAGAGAAAATAAAAACACTAATTTAAAAAGATGTATGCACCCCTATGTTTATTGCAGCATTATTATTACAATAGCCAGGATACAGAAGAAAACCAAGTGTCCATTCATAGTTGAATGGATAAAGATGTACACACACACACACACACACACACCCCAGAGTATTACTCAGCCATAAAAAATAGTGAGATCTTGTCATTTGCAACAACATGGATGAACCAAGAGGAAATTATACTAATTGAGATAGGTCAGACAGGGAAGGACAAATACCATGTATTTTCACTTATATGTGAAATCTAAAAAACAAAACAAATGAACAAGGTAAAGCAGAAACAGATTCATAAATACAGAGAGCAAACTGGTGATTGCTAGAAGGGAGAGGGTGGAGATGTAGGTGAAATAGGCAAAGGGGAAGCAGTAAAAACTTTTAATTATAAAATAAGTCAGAGGGATGAAAAGTACAGCATAAGATATATAGTCAATAACACTGTAATAACTTGGTACAGTGACAGATGGTAACTACACTTAATGTGGTGAGTATTGCATCGTATAGAGAACTGTCAAACCACTATGTTGTACACTTGAAACTAATATAACATTGTATGTCAACAATACTTCATTTAAAAAGAAAATTTAGGTAAGTGGCATTGCCTCAAACTGTATTCTGGACTACCTTTGTTTAAATAATAGTGTACTATGAAATATACAACTTTAAAGCTTTATTTATTTATTTTAGAGAGAGAGTATGCATGCAAGCAGGGGTAGGGGTAGAGGGAGAGGCAGAGGGAAAAAATCTCATGCAGACTCTCCTCAGGGCATGGAGCTGGACCCGGGGTTCAATCTCATGACCCTGAGATCATGACCTGAGCTGCTTAACTGATTGAGCCACCAGGTGCCCCTGAATTATACAACTTTCAAACTCTTTTATACATTGGTTGTAAAGATATTTTCTGTAGACCATTTCTTAAGGCAGGTCACTTTATAAGATATGCATACTCATGGAATACTATGTCATACTTCATTTCACTTTGCTATTGAACTTCATTTTCAGACATATCCTTTTGATTTGCCATACATAAATATTCTTTTATATATAAATGCTACTACTGTTTCCTAACCAAGTAAAAATATAAGAAATTATGTAGGTTGTTTTTCAAAGTCACATAAACTTGGACTTTAATAATTACTGTAGTCCATAGACTTAGAAGAATTTAGAAGAATTTCTAAGGATTTAGAAGAATTTCTCTTCTCAGATCTTTTAGAGAACTGTTTTGTGCAGCGGGCAGGTCAAGACTTGAGCAAAGTATCACAGGTCCAAAGGTTTCCACATCTCTTTCAATGTTGACCCTTTATCAAGAGCTCTCTACTTTCACCACAACTCGAGGTGTAGGGCAGCGAAGTGGAGACCCAAGGCAATTAATGAACCATTCTCATTTCCACACCAATCATTTTCTGTCAACTGCTTTTTCAAAAACCAAAGAAATCCCTGACTCAACTATATGGACAATTGTAACAGTTCTTAATCCTATGTTTAACATAAAACATGCAAGGTGACACTAAATAACTCATCTGGAGCTATTGAGTGACAAATGTCTTTGAAAACAGAAGTCGCCAACTACCTTCACAAACCCACCAAAAATTTCCAGCTTTCCATTAACCAAAAGACATGTGGGAAAATGTTTCAAAACACAAAGAAGAGAGAAGAAGAAGAAGAAGAAGAAGAAGAAGAAGAAGAAGAAGAAGGAGGAGGAGGAGGAGGAGGAGGAGGAGGAGGAGGAGGAGAAGGAGAAGGAGACGAAGAAGAAGAAGAGGGGGAGGAAGAGGAAGGAAAGAGGTGGGGGAAGTAGAGAGGGGGAAGGAGAGGGAGGAGGAGGGAAAGGAGGAGATAGAAGAAGGTAAGTATATATTTTTACTACCTTCTGTCCACTATTAGTTTTAAAACACCTTTCCCCACCCGTATGAAATTACTCCAGAGAGGCCAAGTGATTATTTTATTTATCTCTAGAGCCAAAAGATATGATATGATTTCAAACAATAGATTCATTTAGAAAAAAAAACTACATTATAACAAATGTTTAATAATGCTTTTTTGTATCAGTTACCAAAAAGTGATGGATCACTCATGTAATGTGGGGGCGCTTGCTCAGAATTATTTATTTTCATTCTACGGGTTTGGTATTTAGAGTTATTGTAGTATATTTTTAAAATAATATAGAGGCCAAAGATAAGGAAAATTTAATTAACCATAAAGGTCAAAATCACTTAGAAATTTAAAAAAAAAAACAGATGCGGGTGCTAAAGTAAAGTTTTCTTTGGTTTAAAGGACTGGCTTTATACCAAAAGTCTTCTTTTAATATTTTATTTTTGGGATAAACTTTGAAGTTTTTCTTAGACACCTAAATATTGGAAAATCCTATCAACATACTGCCCCCACATTTATATAAAATAATTAACTGAAGCAATGTCTTCTAAATGGAAATATTTCCTGTAACAGCTAGTAAAACAGAGAAGAAAGAAATATAAAAATTTGATAGTCAAGTACAAGTTTTTTTTATGGCTTCAGGACACTCCATTACAATAAAATAGTTTCCAAAACAAGTTTTATCTCCAACAAGTCCTTTTCTAAATGTGAACTTTTGTTTCAGCGTCACAATATCTTTAACATCCCCACGCGTTATCCTTCTTAAACAGCTATCCGCTATTTTAACTGGACAGTCATAACTGAACTTAAATATCCTACCATTCCCTTCTATAAATGCTCAACTTTTGATCACGTAGAAATACAGAAATACAATGCAGGCCACAGAGGTCATTTCAAATTTCAAATTTCTAGTAGCCACTTAGAGCACAAGGCAATTGAATTTTCACTAGAAACCTTTGATCTGGGCTCAGATGTCATAAAATTTATAGTTGCAACAGTTGAATCATCCAGGTTATTCCACACATAGTTTAAAAAGTCCCAATACCTCAATTCAGCAAGTTTTAAATGTAAATTTAAATTTATAAAAATTAAATAAAATTTTAAAATTCTATTTCTCCCACTAGCCACATGTGGGGAGTGATATCTAGGACTATAACGTACATTCTACTCACCTTTTACCATGCTTTATGTTTGGAGGCAGTAGACACATGTGCTATTAAACTTGAGCATAGACAACACAAATATACACACGTGACATGTATGTATAATAAGTAGTGATAACAATTGTTCAGGTTTAACTTTAGGGGCTACATGCAGCAGATTGCCCATGTAAGCCACCAGCAACCCCTGACTCTACTATACCTACGTGCCTCTTCTTCCCACCAAGAACCTAGACTGTATCCCTTCTTTTGAATCTGGGCCAACCCTGGCGTTGCTCCCATCATCAGAATGCAGAAGAAAGGATTCTGTATGACATTTTTAGCCTCGTATTTCCAAGCAGCTTTCATTTTTGTTCTTTTGGAAACCAGCCACCAGGTAAAGAATCTCACATTCAACTACTCCATGATGAAAGACCACAGAGGGAAAGAGGCCACATGAAGAACCAAGGCAAACCTACCAACAGCCAGCATCCTATGAGTAAGGCTCTTCCAGGTGATGAAGGGAAGGACAGCTAAACATCGCAGCCAGACTGCAGATGACCAAGCCATCCTAACTGATGCCTCGAGCACTGTGGGATAGTCAGGCCATCCAGGCTGGGCCTTTTTCAAAAGCTCACCTCACAAAATCATGATCAAGCTGAATAGTTATTATTTTAAGCCTGTCATTTTGCAGTGTTTGTATGCAACAAGAAACAACTGATGCAGAAATTGGTACATACAGGCAACATGCTCCTGTAACAAAACCCAAAACGTGTATTTGTCATTAGGAGTGGGGAGCAGAAAGAGCCTGGAAAAAAACCAGCAACAAGACTATTCAGCGGAGCCTTGAAAGGTAGTAAGGAAACTGCTTTGGACGCTGGAAAAACCAGAAGCCGGTTAAGTAGGGGTAGAAAAACTAGTGAAAGTGCCACCCGTAGTAACTCATAAGATGAAACAAGCACCCCAAAACGTGTAGATTTGGCTGAGGAGATTCCAGGAAGAAATGTTGATGCTGCCAGTTGTCTTCTTTTAACTACATATAAGGTATCGCAAGAGAAAAATGAGCTAAAAAAAGAAACTGTTTAGTTTTTTTAATCAAAATTTGATGGAAATGGGGAGGTCTCTCCAGTTAGCAAAATATCCTCAAAGTAAAAAGTGGCTTTAAGGAAACAAACAAATACAAGGCTGCCAGTAGAACTCGGTCAAGACGAATTCAAGGATGCAGCTGGAAGTTCTTTGATAAACACCTCAAACTGACTGAAGTCAGCCCCTCGAAGATTCTCTCATCTGGACAAATGGGCACCTAAGAATGTTAACAGTCTTATCCCACTCACAGGCCGAAGTAGAGAAGGGCCTGTCTTGAAGAGGTCTGTGACTATGGCTTCTCTCTAATGTATTTGACTATAATCTGATACATAGGAAACCCACAGTACTTTAGAGGAGATTTTAGCTAATAAACTGGGTCATTCCAAGGTTCAATAAAAGAAGAATGGCAAAGAATCAAAATTTGTCGTGTGAATATTTTAAAAGTACCAAGTCATCATAGAGATAAAATCACATGGTCAAATGCAGAAGCATAGTACAAGGATGTTTTTCCTTACGTTTAAGTTGTAAAGAGCCTCTGATTTTTATACTTAAATCTAATATGAGCAATTGATGCATGTTTAACAGTGCTGTGCACATATCTGTATGCATGTACATGCATATCCATATCTTTATCTAAATCTACCCTTATATCTATCTGAATTGGTCTGTGTTTTTTTTTTTATCATAAAATAGCCAGCACGTTGATGATAAAGTTAAAATGGAGATTTAATTTATCCAAAGCAACTGTTTCAGTAATCCTTATTCACGAGTTAACGTCATTGTCCTGTTTTCCTGACTGCCATAATTTGCTCTTTAAGACACAAATCGTCACTTAGAAATGTATATATTCATACCAAGTAAACAGAAAGGAAAAAGTCGATGTAAGGGTCAGCCATTATGAGCTCTACCTGTTGAGCTATTTGTGGTTATTATACTCGACAGTGTCACAACAGAGCTGGAATGTTAACGCCTATGTCATGATCCCTTCTCTGTCAGCTATTTGACTGAGGCATACTGATTTTAAATTATATCTTTGGCTTTACTAAAAAATAAATAAGCCAAAAATGCCAAGGACTGTGTCTAATAAAGAATGGCAATTTTATTCATTAGACAATTTCCTTCATGTAATCCATCACTGCCACTACAAAACAGCATTTTAAATTTCTGAGGTACAGACATGCCTTCTTTGCTTTCACTTGCACCCATGTTCAATGGCATTATAAGGTGGTTCCTTTCAATTCTTGTTATCCATAAATAAACATATTATGTGGAAGCACTGGATTCTCTTTTGGATTCCGTAACTGGAGGTCCAATTTTTTTGTCCCATCTTCAGGCATCCTCCCCAAACTATCAGCTCTGTGAAGTCTCCATAAATGTATGGAAGTTTGTGTATCAGAGAGGGGACAGTGTTCATATGCACATGTGTGTAGAAGGGAAAAGGTGGTTGGGAAAATGAAGAAGAAATCTTTTCTATTTTAATGGCCATTACGCTTGACTCATTATTTGTAAGCTATTCCACACCATATTGGAGCCCCATCAGCCCCAATTTTAGAAGTTCTTCTTCACCACTCACCTCCTTAGGGCACATTAAGGTGCCAAGATTTGTTACATTCCTTTCTGTGCGAGGCCACTCTTGTTCCCTTATTAGAATCTGTGGCTTGTCAGAAGCGTTTAGTAACCTAATTGGAACACCCGCCCGTTCTAAATCAACTAAAAATTCTCAGCTTATATTTCAATTCCATTTCCAGGCAAGCCTCCACTAGCCCCTGGTTTCCTCCTCTTCTAGGAATACATGATTGTTTTCTTTCCGAAGCATGTGGCTGACATTATAGCATGCCCCTCAGGGGAGGATAATTTGCTCATTGTGGATTAGTTGCCTTCAGCAGGTAAGTCTCACCTGGGTCACATCCTTTAAGGGTACATCCGTGGACAGAACTGCCTGAAAACTTTCACTGGAATGTGCAAAACTCTGCCCTGGCTTGTCTTGCTTGATGACACACTTTCTTTCGTGGGTGAATTTTCTCTCAGAAAGCTAATGCCATCATAACTGGATCAGTAAACTTTTTTCATTTTATTCCATGCTTTTTTTGGTTTTCTGTGCTGCCCATCAGACAAGCTATACCTAGAGGAATGTGAACTGAGATTCTGAAAATTTCTGACTCCATGATTACATAAAACCTCTAAAAGAAGGTTAGCTTAATCTGCCCAGCCTCATTGCTACATGAGTAGAATAAACTGGATAATTAGTAAATATACATGTATGGTGGTGTAGGAGGAGTGTTCTCAATGCCACACAGAGAGTATGCCCCTAAAATAAGAAATCTGGGCTGTCTGGCCAACAAAACAAAATATTTTGTATCCCATAATCTGCTCAGTTTAATATTAATGCAGAGGCTAACTTTTATTATAAAGGACGGTGTTGGGTTCTAGCACATTTCAGCCTTAAAAAATAATCTCTCTCATGGTGCCTGGGTAGCTCAGTTGGTTAAGCATCTGACTCTTGATCTTAGCTGAGGTCTTGATCTAAGGGTCCTGAGTTCGAGGCCTGTGTTGGGCTCCATGCTGGGCATGGAACCTATTTTAAAAAAGAAAAGAAAAGAAAAAGAATCTCTCTCAACAATAATATCACCAGGAAATAAGTGTTACCCTAAGTGACCCTCCTCACACTCAATTAATAATTTTAAACCTGAAGTCTATGGCATATGGAAGTATAATACATTCTACTTAGGGCTTCAGGAGATCCACAGATTGTATGAGTTACATATGTGTGCATTTTTGGGGGAAAAGCAGTCATAACTTTTATGACATTCTCAAAGGACACTGAAAAATAAAATAGTAGTAACTGGTGCTCTAGGTTGACTGATATTTTAGAAGATACTGAAAATATAGTTGCAACAGTAGTTTCAATAATTAAAAATGATACCAGTTTTTCTTTTTTTATTATCTCTCATGATTGTCTTTGGCCTTTCCTTTATATTAATTTCCCATACACATCCATCATCCCATTATTCATGATCATATAGAATGAATATGAATCCCATATTCAATGAAGCTGATGTGCTGTGCTTTTTAAGGCTCACTAAATGTGATGGTCACTATCTGCTGGATGGAATCATATGAAAAGGAATATGAAAGTGAAAAATAGTGTAAAACTACAGACTTTTTGCTGCTTTAATTGGGAGTAATTTGTAAATGATTGGGGAATACACATAGTTTCTGGTAGGAAAGTGTTTTTGCAATAAATTAGAACTAAGAAGTATGAGAGGAAGCAAACCTTTAAAACTCACAGGCCAATAAATTAGAAGTTATTCAGTATGTTTGCCTAAATTAGTCAAATTAACTAAACTAATTTCTAAAATTCATTAATACTTTTCATAAAAGTTTTATTTCATAATATGTTTATAACTCCTAACATCAAAACATGTCTTTCCGGTGCTAAGTGTATCATTAGGTTTATTGGGTAGTTATGAAAATCCCATTACAAATCATGCAACTAAGCCATTTATTTTTCAAACTAGGAGGCAAACTCACTTCAACTGTAATTTTATGATTGCTGTTTCCTTAGAGGAACATTCACAATTCCTTAAAGAACAATAACCAGAAAAATATTTTTTCCAAGACTTAGCATCCAAGATGTCCTCCAATGATCTCTGTCTTCTTGAATACAAACAGTTGCAGAAGGAAATCAAAGTGTGGGAGGAACTGAATGGGTTGTTGCTGACTTTGAAGATGGAAGAAGAGGAACATGAGCCAAAGAATTTGGGCAGCCATAGAATCTGGGGTTGGGTTACCTGACAGTGAACAAGGAATAGGGAACAGTCCTGTAAGTTCAAGAAAGTGAATTTTCCAACAACTTGGATAAACAAGGAATTTTCCAACAACTTGGATAATCAAGAGTCAGTTGCTTAGCCAACTGAGCCACCCAGGCACCCTGAGAGACTACAGTCTTCAAAAAAGGGACACATTTTTTCCTGCTGACACCTTGATCGTAGACTTCTGACCGACGGAACTGTAAGATAAATTTGTGTTGTCTTAGACCACTGAGTCTGTGGTAACTTACTATAGCAGTGATAAGAAACCAATACACGTGTATTTTGCATGTGGGAGGGATGGGAATTATTGAGTACTGGTTAAGGGTAGACTGTGGCAACCTATGGTCTCCAGTGATCGCTGCCTCCTGGTATTCACACCCTGAATAAGCCCCTTTCAGAGTGTACCAGAAATAATCTGTGTGACTAACAAATTATGGCAGCAGTGATGGTATATTACTGTGCTGTTGATTTATCACTTCTCAACTCCAAAGTCACCTTTATTTGCCTGCTTGATGAAAATGTATTCTGCTCTTTAAATATACTTCCTTTGCCACCTGGCACTATGTTAAGCTTTGCCAATAGAGGGCACTGTAGAGACTCTACAGGAGGAAAAGGTTTTCTCTCCCTGGTTCCACCGGGCTCACTTGGCAGGCTCCTGAAGCTGTGGTTCTCTAGCTCCCATCTCCTACAATAAGGCCAGCTTCTCTAGCACCAAGCTCCTCAAGAGCAGGTGACTTCTGAGTGTCTCTAGTGGGACATGCCTGGAAAGAAATTTACCCAGAAACATTGGGGGTAGATTTCCACCATGTTCCAGAAAACAGATTTCTAGCAACTTCCACAAGAGCAAGACCATGCAGACTTCTCTGACACTCAGTGAGTGGTGGTCACACCTTCTACAGCAAGGGGTGTATCTTAGTCCTGAGGAAGGGTCTCTTCCTTGAGTGTTTTCTTGGTCCTAGAGGTAATGGTTGTTCTTATTTCATCTATTCCTACATTCTTTAGAGTTTATTTTTACTTAGCTAATCCCTCATTATCCTAGTTCTGTATTATGATGAATGGATTCTTTATATTAAACTTTCCCTATTCAAGTTGCTGTGCATTTCCTCTTTCCTGGTTGGACCCTGACCCACTCATTTCTGGATTTGGTTATAAAAGTCACTGTAGCTTCTGTCTTATCATACATTCTCTAATCGTATGCTTTGGGGAAAGCTGACTATCATGACCTGAGAAGCCCATGTCACGAAGAGCTGAAGCGTCTGGCCACCAGCCACATGAGGGAGCTTCGACATGGATGCTCCAGCCCAACCAAGCCTTCAGATGAGACTTCAGCCCTGGCTGACATCATAGCTGCAAAACTGCAGAAACCCTGATGGAGAGTCACCCAGCTAAGCTGCTTGCAGATTCCTGGCTTCAGAAACTACGTGAGATAATGAAAGTTTGTGGCCTTAAGCCATTAAGTTTGGGGACAATATGTTATGTAGCAATAGACACCTAATACACTTGTCTTAAAGTTTATTTTAAAAATAAAGCAAATTATTTTTATACAAAGTCTTTACAATGAAATGTTTTCGTAATCAAGAATTTTGATCAGTCAACAGAACTTACTCCATCACACACTAGAACTGACTCAGAAAGCTTATATAATATAGGGTGGGGATCACTGGTTCTGTCAGATAGCTGCCAAAATGTGACCAGGGGGAGCTATTTTACCCTACTCAGCTTCAGTCTCCCAAAATATGACTAATGCCGTCTACTTCTTCAAACAGCCATTGGTGTGAGTTAAATGGGTGAATCAATGGAAAGGACTTAATAAGGTGCTTGGCAAAGGGTAGAAACTATTAGAATTAATAAAACTTGAATCCACGTAGAGACTTAGAACAATTCATAGCAGTTTGTTTAAAACTAATTTAATCGGAAGCACTCATTTTTATGAACTTGTCTTCCAAGCATGCTATGCCAGACCCCCATCACCATGTTGTATTAACTGCTCATTTATTTCTTCATCATTCTCACTAGACTATAAGCTTCAGGAAGGCAGATATTATGTTCCTCTTATTCATAATTGTAGCCTCAACAGCTAGAATAATATCTGACATATAATAGTCAAATAGTAATATCTGTTAAATAAATGAGGACTCTATGCCATACAATAATATTCCTGCAGAAATTTTAGTTACAACTGTCTCTGGTAGTGTTGAACTGCATTTAAAATACCCTAACTTTTCAAATAGTATTAATATTAAATATTTGTAATACCATCAGATTATTCAATTAATAGCAAATGCTGCTCCAAGTGAACTTTATAATCTTTATGGAAATAAAATGCAAGAACACTGCATGCTTTACCAAAATTTCAGATCTCTTCCCACAATAATCGATAGTTTAAGAGACTTCCTTGGTACACTGCTTATATTTTATAATTCCTCAGCCCTTAATACAAGAGTGGACCTTTCTTTTTAACCAATAATTTTCATTGTAACAATTACCAATATTCTAGGACAATACTCTTTTTTGGTCGATAATTTCTCTCCTCACTGCTGGTTGTACAACAGGTAGCTAATGATGTCACCTCTTTCATCTTATAGAAGTTAGTACATTCAAAGTCAAGGACAATGTGTTCCATATTTACAATAAAATTATGGTTTCCTCATTAAAAGGCAAATCCTTCATTTCAAAAACTTGCGTTATTCTTAAAATAGAATGCCTGATGGCTAAATTCAGGTGCTGAAGAAAGTCTAATTCAGGAATACTTTCTGGCACCAGTCCCGAAACATTTTCATTTGATTATGGATTGAACATATTTTCATTCATTTTAAACTCTTGCCTCTGTATGTCGTTCTGAGATAGGCAAACTCATGTTGGTAGACAAATTGGCCTCAAAAAAAGGCCACTCTGTTTAAATGATCTCTTTTTGTTGACATATTGGAAAGATGGCCTTATGTTGGGTGACACATTTTCAGGGAGCAAGGTCACATATGGCCATAGTAAAATGTACAGAGGTTGTGCTCAGCTTCACAATGAAGAGCGATCACTGATCAATTACAACAGGTGAGCTACCATCCACAGGGACTGTAACATCTAGAAAACACAAATCACACAGAACTCAGCTTTGCCTTGATATGTGTCATTGTCCTTTACTTTTTGTTTTGTTTTTGCCATATTCATCTTTCTTTCTTCTTCTTTTTTTTTTTTTTTTAATCTTTCTGGTGCATTTCTTCCTAGTTTTAGGTTGAAAATAATTGTTAAAAGAAGTTTATCTTTTCACTAGTTGTGGCCATAAATCTATGAGTTATTTCACATAATGCTTAGGTTTTTCTATTTTTAATTTTTTTTAAAGATTTTCATTTATTTGAGATAGAGAGAGAGTGAGAGAGAGAGAGCACAAGTAGGGGGAAGAAGCAGAAGGAGAGCGAGAAGCAGGCTCCCTGCTCAGCAGGGAGCCTGACAATGTGGGGCTGGATCCCAGGACCCTGGGATCATGACCTGCGCTGAAGGCAGACAGAACCACGGAGCCACCCAGGTGCCCCTAGACTTTTTAAAAAACTCATTTCTTCCCATTTTTGTATGAATTTGGGCTTCTTTAGCCATTGTGCTGGCTGATGCTCTTTCCATTAAGTTCATCCGCTATAGCATTTCTCACGCTACATCTTTGCTCTTGCAGTAAGCCAGAAAGTGTCAAGTATGTGTGTTTGAGATTCAGCTCCAGCTGAACTACAGTTTGCACGTCTCTTCAACTGTGTAATACCAGCAACTGTCCCACCTTATTTCACGTTATTTCACCCAGTTGCACTAAGAATTATATGAGATCCTGCACATGAAAATGTTCCATAAGCTGCAATGTGGTATAATTATGCTCAGCTAATCTAATGTTTGCCTTCTTTCCTAGAATCGCATTTTTGTGCACAAAGATTCTCTCTCCAGCGTGTTGCAATTGATACCTCTTTAAAAACCCACTCAGACTCAACTTTCTCCCAGAAATCTCTGAAGAACCTCCCGCTGGGCCTTCGAGCTCGGACTTTCTGACTCCGAACTTCTGAAACTTACCAAAGTGTGTTCATCTATTTCAAATTCATCATCAGATCCCACGTTGTACCATGACATTTACCCACTGGCATAAGTTGATCACCCCACACCCCCATCAACCACATAGTAGACTCCACGTGCTTACCTCCATGCCCTCCTGATCACCGCACCTCTAATACAAACCTCACAGTTCTCTTGCACTCACCTGTACGAGATGCATAACACGCTATATTTTTATTTCATGTGGCCTCTCCCTCTATATGGCTACTAATAACCCTCTTTCCCCTCTCCCTCTCCAAGCCTCTTGGCATGGGATGCTTCCTTGTGGTACATGAAAATATTGAAAAATGACATCAGTAACTTAAATTTTTCAAATGTAGTTTATGTTAAAATATTTCTATTAAAACGTTCACTTGGGAGTTTTTAAGTTGAAATTTAAATGTTTATTTCTTGGACTTTCTCTATATCTACTCAAAATGAATACCTCCCTCCCTCTAGTCTATGTGAACAAAAAAGAATGAAATTTGCCATATACCTGTTTAACGGAATTATCTCTCTAAAAACTCGTTCCTAGCAAAACTTAAAAGACAAACCCCAGTTCAAATTTGGGTGCAGATGCTGCTTAAAATAATGCTTGTCGATTCATTGTTTTTCGCCGAGTACTTGGGAATATTTTTCAGGCCAAATAATTTCACCACCAGTGAGAGGGTATCTGGTGGTCATACCTGCTTTATCTTTGGCAGCCTCCTGCCTGGAGCCCCACCGAAACAATGAGTAAAGAGACAAAGGAGAGCAACAGTTTGCTCAAGTTTGATAGTGCTTTCCTGGGATTCATGTGTGTCAATTAGTTGGGTTTTTTTAAAATCACATGAGAATGGGCCTATGTGTAGTAACAAAAAAGTCAAGAACTTGCTGCTGCAATATTCATTATCTTCTAAGAATCTAATGTGTAGCCAATGAACAATAGGTTAGAATATTTTTTATTTCCTTTGTAAACATCTTATGAAAAAACATGTTGATTTTGACATTCAAGCATTGACTAGGCCTCCTGTATCTCACCTTCTTGGAATAGGATTTTTTGCTAAGCAAAATATTATGCAAAGAATTTTTTTTCGTGATAATTTACCTCTCTGCTTCCCAAGTTATATGTTCTCAAAATGCTTCATGAAACATAAGTTTTAATAAAGTACCTTGTCTAAGTTTGCACAATCCAAGCAAACTTCATAAAACACTTTGCAAACTTTGTTTAATTAAACACAATACCACACCTTTGCTCTAAATGTAATGATCATAATTTCGTACAGACAGTTTTTAATGAGTTTGCACTTCGCTATACCCCTCATATATTTTCCTCTCCTTCCAGGCACAGGTGATGAAATTGTGATCAACATTATGAAATTGGATCACAATTATTTCTTTAATCAAAACAAACCAAGCCTTATGCCATAGGTGTGGAAATCCATATTGCTATGCTATCCAATTGCAGTCCTATTTTGTAATCAGCACTTTTGGCCAAACACATGGTATAAATAATATGGAAAAATGAGAAGGCATGTTCTGTCTCATGCTGTTGCCAGGTATGTTTCATATTTAGACATAAACAATGAAAGAAATTCCAATTTCACAACAGTTGAGTCATTTCTGCCTCTGTTAATGCTTGTAGTTTATTTGTAGTCTCTCATGATATTATTAACAGTAAAGCTGTTCTCTTGTTCAGGAGGTTTCTGTCCACTAAAATTATTACACTTGCACCCTGTTACCCGTGCTTTATTTCACTTGTTACTGAGCAGTAATTCAATACAAGTTTCTCCCAGAGAGAGACTCAAACTTCACGTACTTGTCAAATGCCTTGTATGCCCAAAGCAGGAGTCACTGGGGGAAAATATAAGACATGATCACGAGGTTGCTAATACCTCATGCACTTTGCATCTAAAATCTAGGATGCGTGTGTGAACTGCCCATGAAGTGTCAGAGTCTGATATCCTAAGTGGCCCCAACAGAAACACCATCCTAATAGCTTTGTTACAGACATCACTATGGACAAATTACAAATAAGCCAAATTGGTTCTCTTTCCTTTACAATCCCATGAAGGGCTGGAGGTCCTAACAATGACCTGAGGATGACATCTAGCTGAGTGGAAGGATTGCCCAACAGCCCAGTAAGATTTTCTGACTCCTACATTAGATACTAGAAGCCACCGGAGAGAAATCTCCACTTCTATATGATAAAAACAATATGGAGAGAATGGGTTGAGCATATATTCACCTTGGCCATTCCCATTTTTCTAGCCTTTGTTTCCTACACTGATTTATTGGTCTCTGAGTACTCGAGGAAGATGAATGAGGTGATATTAAAAGAATAAATATCCAAAAAAATCACCATCAATATTTTTATTCATTTCCAATTGACTTTTTTATGTGAATAAATATTCCAAACACCATGAGGAAAACAGCCAATCCATGGTGCTGATATTAAAGACAGACATTTTTATATGGATTTTCTTCCTGCCTTATTCTCTAGCTCTTTCCTAGTCTGGAAAATATATCTATTAATGTACCATCTTTCAAATTACATTCTTATTTTAATAATCACAAATTAATGATGTGTGGTCACATGTCCATTTTCTTGGAGGAAAATAACCATATGCTTCAATAACTAAAACTTCTATTTCCACAAACTAATTAAAAGACCTTGTGGTACAGTAATCAGAAAAACAGGTGTTTCATTTAGTTTCTCTCCCTTCAAGGTTGAATAGCTGCAATTCAAACTTCCCTGCGATTCCTTTAAAGTCAAGGGACGTCACATAGCTCTACACCGCCTATCACACGACAATATCCTTCTGTACCACCCCAGGATTGAGACAGAATATAAATCAAGAAAAGAAAGCAAACTGTTTTTATAGCGCAATGTGTTAAATTATGACTGGGATTTTCCACAATAGATTAGGAGATTTTTAGCTCTGCAAAAGAAAAAAGGCTCGAATCCTGTTTACTTTTCTCTTTGATAGATTGAGTACATATATATATATTTTTTTTAATCTTTGAAGAGATGTGGCCTGCTATAGGAGATATAGGAGATATATTCCATTCTTCTTCCCCCAAATGTAATCATCTTATCAAAACCACATCTCTAGGACATCTTCTTGTGAGTACAGAGAGCATTACATACGATTTTATAATACACACAGTAACTTTGGAAGGCTTCGGCCTTATTCCTGCTGTTAATTATTTAGACTCTGACATATTGCAATAAAACATTTCATCAAGCACTCCAGTCCAGGGAACGATAGGCATCAAAACTGTATTGGTAATGCAAAATAAATGGATCGGGGTTGAAAATAATGAGTTTGGTGGATTACATCTGTCACTGTGAATTATTATTGTTGAACATAATAGGGCAAAGCACTACAAAAATAAAGCTTGTCTTCTCTAGTTAAAAGTGAGACAACTACCTCTAATGAGATACAGAAACTCAAGTGTGAATTATGCACACTTTATTAATTATTAATCATGCACATAAAAGGTTTATCTACATGCCCAATCTTGCATTTTTGTATGTATATAACCATAGAACAAAAAAGTCCCCATTGCTAAAGCTGGTGATAGTTCACAGTGGCTCTTGCCAGAAACAGGAGGAGACGTTCCATTTGGCCACATCTGACCATGCAGGAAAAAACAAAAATTTAAAAACAAAAATTTGATCATGTGACAAGGCCCCAGCAACAGCCCAGATTCTGGCCCTAATTCTTCTACTGATTTGCTCTGTGATACACGTAACCTACCTCTGAAACTCAGATTCAGCCTCTGGAAAAGTAGGGCCTTAAACTAAATTGTCTTTAAATTCAACTCTAGCTTCAAAACATGCCTTGATTCTTTATAGAAAGATTTTTTTTTTTTTTTTTTACTTGAGGGAAACTAGTAGGTTTTTCTTTCTATAGGTAGAAAGCTTGGTGGAGAACTTACTTCGGGAATAATCTAAGTTGCCTCTCCTAGGAATGCAAACGTGAGGAAAGTGGATGCTCACCGTTCAGGAGAAAAGGTATAACAGAATATTTTACTTCACTAGGCAATGTTGACTGGTCAGAGTCAAGGGGAGAGGACAGTTGGGGTTGGGCCAATTTGCACAGAGAAGTTTCTAGAAAGGGAAGAATAACAACCCACATGCTTCAAACCCCACAGCTTTTGAAGTTAACACAACCTAGTTGAGTGGACTTTGAGGACACCTTCTCCTAAGTTCCCCTGGCAGAAAAGGACACTAACATCCCTGAAGGGAGGGAGAATCTGGGCTGTGGATCAGGGCTCAACAGGTAAATCTGTGGGGAGACTAGTATCATCTACAGTGTAATTGTATAAAGGTACCTAATTGTATTTATGTCTTCACACTAAATAGACATAATATTTACATTAACCCTGCTTGTATTATTTAAATAAAGTTGTAGTTTATAAATTATTAATTAATTAATTCTCACAAATAGGTATTTCTAACTGAGGTATTGGTCTTGGACCCATGACATCCTATCTTATGGTCATACCATGGAGATGCATGTGGAAGAAATAACAATAAAACAAACTGAATGTAAATATTATTTAGCATTTTTTTGTACAAAAGAAAAATTCAAATAGTGGAAAATGAGGAAGGAGACGTGGACTCTGATGTCATGAAGTTTCTGGTCTGGCGAGTGATACAAGTCAACAGACAAGAACACACAGTGTGATAGGAACTCTGATGGGAAACAAAGCAGAATGCTTACGGGCCTCTAGAGAAATGTTCCCTAATGCAAACTTGGGGCCCAGAGGGTCCTCCTCGAAGAAGTGACTTTAAGCTAACCTTAAGAAGCAATAGGAATAGGGCACCTGGGTGGCTCAGTTGGTTAAGCAACTGCCTTCGGCTCAGGTCATGATCCTGGAGTCCTGGGATCGAGTCCTACATCAGGCTTCCTGCTCAGTAGGGAGTCTGCTTCTCCCTCTGACCCTCTTCCCTCTCGTGCTCTCTATCTCTCATTCTCTCTCTCTCAAATAAATAAAATCTTTAAAAGAAAAGAAAAGACCAGAGGAGAGCAAGGACGCTGCTGCGGTGGATGCAGAGAACCTGTGAGGGGGGAGTGGGGGACAAAGCCCACATTTAATGGGGTGTGTTAGAGACGAACACAAACAGATTAATGCAGTTCTGATCCTGAAGAACCTATCGGCCATGCAAAAGAGTTTGGACATTTTTCTGGTCCCCATGGTGGCACTTGAAGATTGTAAGGTTTGATTGCAATGGTAGCTGGTAGCAAGGTCCCTCCAGCTATGTGTGCTTATCATGGGGAGGTGCCAGACAAGGGAGAATGAGGCAGCACTGAAAAGGCAGTTTCTTCCACTTGCCCACTTCCAAAATTCATGCTTCCCTGCTCTGCCCTCAGAGACTAGCCAGTCCCATGCTCTTAAAGAGCCTGGGTTTATAAAGAAAGAAGCTGGGATGGGGTCTAGCACCTTCTGCCTTTGGAACCTACAAACAGGATCCCAGAGACTCAATGAGCCCAAAGTCTTGGATAGGAAAGGAGGGGAAGTTATACCTATAACTGGTAGGTCTAAAACCACAAGTTAATGTTGTAAATGATCTATACAACCTAGATGTCCAGTTATAGGATGATAGATTAATGGGTTATAATATGGCTTGTTATGAGTTGAATGTTTACATTCAAAATTCATAAGTTCAAATTTCATTCCAATGTGATGGTATTTGGAGGTGGGGCCTTAGGGAGGGGATTAGGTCATGAGGGTGGAGCCCTCCTGAATGGGATTCGTGCCCTTATGAGAAAGGGTAGGGAGCCAGCTTGCAGCTCTCTCCTGCATGTAGGGATAAAAGATAAAAGACTGTTGGCAGTCTATAACCTGGATAAGTGCCCCCACCAGAGCCTGAACGTGCTGGCACCCCGAACTGTACTTCCAGTCTCCAGAACTGTGAGAATAAGTGTTCATTGTGTGCGTCACCCCATCTACGGTATTTTGTCACGGCGGCCTGAGCTAACGTAAGACATTCCCTAATTGGAAGATCTAGTTTTGACCTTTTTATGGACACCAAATGAGGAGCTGTATTCAGCTTCCGAAGTATGTCTCTGTTCTTCTCCCAAAACTTAAGATCAAATTCCCCCGGGAGTGAGTGGAAAGACATCTGAATGGCTTCATCCTATATCATCCTCAAAAGTGTCACTCTCTGCTTCCTGTGAACCAGTGGTCCAGCACACAGCCCAAGGTTCTCCTTTCGGAGTAAACTCCCTCTTTTCTTTGTGCACTTCCCAAAGAGGCTAAAGCAGACTCTTCTACTCCTTCTATTTTGAGCCTCTTTACCCTGCGACCTGGAAAAAAAGTGACAAATAGGTTCTTTATTCTTTCTTTATTGTATAGGACCAGAAGACCTATTGGTCATCATGCATAGAGTCTCAAGTGGCCTAATTTAGTGACCTAATTTCCCATGAGTGGTATACAGATTAGCACCCCAGAATGAAACTAATGATAACACCGTATTTTTTTTATATGTCTTATTTCTCCCTCTCTCTAAACCAAATTACTTGAGGACAGGGCTATTTTCTTATTCATAGGACCTATGCTCCTATGCCTTCTAAATAAATATTTGCTTCTTGACCTTCAAGAGACAAACAAACAAAAAGATTAAATACATCTGCTTTTCACTATGAGGAATTCATGTATATACGTATATGTAAATGAGTTCCCATAGAGTGAACATACAGTGTTGTATCAGTTTCAGGTGTACAATATAGTGACTCAACACTTCCACACAACACCCAACGCTCATCACAAGTTCACTCCTTAAACCCCATCACCTATCTCCCTCATCCCCCCCACCCATCTCCCTTCTGAAGAAACCAACAGTTTATTCACTATAGTTAAAGAGTCTGTTTCTTGGTTTCTCTCTCTCTTTTTTTCCCCCTTTGCTCATTTGTTTTGTTTCTTAAATTGACACATGAGTGAAATCATATGGTATTTGTCTTTCTTTAATTCATTTCACTTAGCATTATACTCTCTAGCTCCATCCATGTCATTGCAAATGGCAAGATTTCATTCTTTTTTATGACTGAATAATATTCCTGTGTGTGGTGTGCGTGCGTGCGTGTGTGTGTGTGTGTGTGTGTGTATCAGTGGATACTTGGGCTGCTTCCATATTTTGGCTAGTGTAGATAATGCTTCTATAAACATAGGGGTGCGTGTATCCCTTGGAATTAGTGTTTTTGTATTCTTTTGTAAATACCCAGTAGTGTGGTTGCTGGATCGTAGGGTAGCTCTATTTGCAACTTTTTGAGGAACCTCCTTACTGTTTTCCACAGTGGCTGCACCAGTTTACATTCCCACCAACAGTACATGAGTGTTCTTTTTTCTCCACATCCTTGCTAACACTAGCTTTTTCTTGTGTTTTTTATTTTAGCCATTCTGACAGGTGTGGCTATAGTGATGAGGTGAAATCTCATTGTAGTTTCGATTTGTATTTCCCTGATGATGAGTGATGTTGAGCATCCTTTCATGTGTCTGTTGGCCACTGGGATATCTTCTTTGGAGAAATGTCTATTCATGTCTTCTACCCATGTTTTAAATAGATTATTTGGTTTTTGGGTGTTGAGTTGTATCTGTTCTTTATATATTTTGGATACTAAACCTTTAGCAGATATGTCATTTACAAATATCTTCTCCCATTTCGTAGGCTGCCTTTTAGTTTTGTTGACTGTTTCCTTTGCTGTGCAGACACTTTTTATTTTGATGTAGTCCCAATAGTTTATTTTTGCTTTTATTTCCCTTGCCTTGGGAAACATATCTAGAAAAATGTTGCTATGGCTGATGTCAGACATTACTGCCTGTGCTCTCTTCTAGGATTTTTATGGTTTCAGGTCTCACATTTAGGTCTTTAATCCATTTTGGGGAATTTATGTATTTTTTGGTGTTAATACTTGCAGGCATTAATCAAATGTTTTCAACTCTGCTTATTCCGAGACATACATAATATTATTTCTTTGTGCCAAATGTCCTTAAGTGTTAATGAAATTATGAACTAAACAACAGCAGTAGGATTCTCATCAGAGATATTTTTCCCTTGAATAATACATACTTCGTTGATCTTCTTTCTAAAGCTGAAGAAACAGAACTACATGGACTTATATAAAGCAAAGCTGAGCTTCTTGGTTTTATCCAGTGACAGTATGCAGTGTCTTCTAGAATCATATCTCATTATATTTGGATAAAGTGTTATTTGATTGTTAGGAATAGGTCTAACCTAAGGCATTTCTCATTTGTAGGGGCAAGGCAGGTGCATTCTCTTAGAATTATGCCATCTAAAAAGCCATGTCTTATTTCAATATTAATTTAATAACTAGCTATCCACAGTAATTACCTCTTTAGTTCTGCTAAAGTACCTTTCCTTGTCTAGACTTGGGCCAGTGATTACATTAAATGTGCTACAAAGACAATCTACTCAGTGTATGACTAAAGACAAGAAAAAGGAAGAAGCCAATGCTTTTCTAGATAGATTTATCATGAAAAAGATCGGCTCAGCAGGCTGACATTGGAAACATGCTGTACTCTGTGGTGGGAAAGTTACAATAATAGGTAATGCCATACATTTATTTAGAACTGCATATTTATTGGGGCGCTTGGGTGACTCAGTTGGTTAAACATCTGCCTTCAGCTCAGGTCATGATCTCAGGGTCCTGGGATCCAGCCCCGCATCAGGCTTTCTGCTCAGTGGGGAGCCTGCTTCTCCCTCTCCTTCTGCCTCTCCCCTCTGCCTGTTCTCTCTCTCCCTCCCTCTCTCAAATAAATATATAAAATCTTAAAAAAAAAAAAAAACTGCATACTTATCAAAAGAGCCTTCACACACAAGATTTCATTCCATTAATTTGTCAAAAGGGCAAATGGAATCCAAATAACCCTCTGGCTATGTGCATCTAACAGCTTTTATATTCTGCATATGAACGAAGTAGTTTTATGAGCCTTGTCTGCCTAAAGAGGGAAGTCAACTGGCAGGTGAAAAACACAAGATCCACCTTGTGCCAATTTCTCCATGAAGACATCATTTCTCTCAGTTATCATGTAAAATACCACGACGAGGCCATTCAACCCACTTACTCCTTTGGGGTAAAGAAATAAATTATTGGTAAATAAAGGTATAATTTATCTTGACTCCAAGGTGTTTGAATTAAAAAATCTATGGAACTATTCTTTTTGGAATATAATAAACTATTCCTCAACTCCACCAATTAATTTAACGTTTATTTTTTAAAAAGTATTTATTAGCTTGTATTTATGGAGTAGACACAATACTTCACAAAATCAAAGCCAAGCTTCAAGGAGCCAAGCTGCCATGGTTCTCCAAATAAATCTCTTTCTTTCTCACCAAAACATCTAATCATATATTTTAAAAAGATGAAACCAGTTAGATTTATTTCACCTGCTAAATTCTAGGAATTTGGGTGAGGTTTCTGGATGACAGTATCTTTTTCCGAAAGTATTCACTTGCACTCTTTCTTGAGTGAACAACACCACAGAAAGAAATGCCATAAAGAATGTTCAAGCCAGTTATTTATGCTAGGCAAGGGCCCTGTTTGGCTTACTGAGTATTTGCAGAGAGCAGTTCCTCACTGGTGATGTGAAGATGGAATGGCAAAATTGGCCCCCAGATGTTGGGCTCAGGCTTCAGATCTAATATAGTGGGAAGTCAAATCCCTGTACTGAACACAGTGAGAAAGTCACAGCTATGTGGCATGGTTGAGCTATTCTTTAAAAATAAAACAAAACAAAAACTGAACATCAAGTACCATGGCACCTGGACAATCTTCAGGTGCACAGTGCCCCTCCCCTGGGTGTGAACCTCTGGCTTCATTCCTTCCTCAGGCATGTCTTTATCTCTAGCTCATCTTTCATCAGTGCCTGTCAGTGGAATCCCATAATTCCAGATTGGGAAAACAATTCTTATGGAGTTAGAGAAATGAAAAAAAGTTCCTGGTAATGGAAATCCCCTCCACTTTAAACCAATATTGTCTTCATTTTTGGAAAATACCACTTTGTTGCCGTTTCCATTTTAATCTGCTTCAGTGTTTCCTGTTTTAATTCAGAAACCAAGTGTGTGACACACCAGGGAGGCCTTGGGCCAACTCCACATCAATAAAACCAGAAAATAGCAGTCAACCAACTAATCGAAGTGGCCAGATTTTATGCAAAAAATTGAAAAGTGGATACAAATTAAACAACATAATCAAACTCAGTTTCAGATATGCTGGAATGAAGGTCAACAAGAGACAGTTGACTCCTTTCTGTACTTGTCAGCCACATTTACAAGTAATTTAAAGGAGATACATGAGTGTACCGTAGGAAAACACTTCGTTCATTACATTTTGTTCATAAAAGAAGGAGAATGAATTGCCTTCTTGACTCACACACCTGATTTTTCTTTCACTGTTTCTTTCCCCTTGACTTTGCGATTAGAGGAAACACTGATCAATGTTGAATTCGTGAACCTGACAATTCATTCTATCCCTGAGATTCTATATCTCTATAATTATGATAATAATAGAATTAGGGAATTTTAGAGACAGAAGGAAACTGCATTCGATGTTCATTTATTCAGCACCTATTCTGAGTGAGGCACTAATGCAACCCTATTCTCCAACACATGAAGCCAGCATAGATTTAATGATTGCTTTGAGGTCACTCAAACCATCGGTATCAGAACCAGGCCTCCAGGCATCCTAGACTCGAGTCCAAGGCAGTTCTTTTCCCTCTGGACCATGCTGATTTCTCTCCCATGGTCAACTAGGTCTCCCATATTATACTGATAAGGTCAATGTGCTGATAAGACCAAAAATTGTCTTCACTCAACGTACCATTTGACATTTATTTTGGGTAAGTTCATAAATAAATGAGCAAATTGCTTAATAGCTAGCCTGGATTAGAGACTGAACTAAATTTTTAGAAGGAAGTTATGAACCACAAATAATAAAAATTCTGTTAAAATTGAAACCCGGAAACATGACCCACTGAACTGTTAATCAAAAAATTATCAGATCAAGAGCTAAGATCCGTGTCTGTAGCCCAGGAAGAAAAAAAGCTGAGAGAACTGTTATGTTTGTGGTCTCCAAAAAGCAACTGACAACGAGGCCTTCAAATGATGAGAATTTTCAAAGGCTCTGTAAGGGAAATAGAATGCCCCCATACGTACCCTGCCTCCCGATGAAGAATCATAATATCACCAGCAAAGCATCAAACGTATTTCCTCACAATGGATGTGTTAATAATTGTATTAAACGTTCCAGGAGAGATACTGAATTTTGTCATTCAGTATCTTGAACATTTCACATATTTCTCACGTGTAAATTACTTTCCCAAATAATATATATTTCCCTTATGATTTTTTTAAAATTCATCTCATTTTTTCATTTTCAGAAATTAAAGAGAAGTGAATCAGTGGCAGAGATTCTGCAATTTATAGCAACTCACACAGCAGGCTGCAGGTATAAACTGCCCCTCTCTAATATCCTGGAGTGCCAGGCAAGAAAAACATAATCAACATCTACTTTTCTACAATGGCTTAAATAATTTATCAATTGTCAGTTACCTAAGAACTAGTTTTTAATCCTAACTTTGTCTCCTAACATGCCGATTTCTCCTCTATCAGTCATATCTATCCAGAAACGCAGACTCATTTTGATACGGGCCTTCTTGGGAAAGGTAAATGAGTTATTAAAATCACCATAAAGATTTTAAAATCTAAGAAGAAACTCTTTCTTTTTAAATCTCCACAAAAGATATTCCATCCATAGCTACTGAAGAATTTATTGAAACATCTGGATACTCAGAACAAACTTACTGAACATAACACAGATCACAGCAATTTGGAAAAACACAGAGTTGTGGCCAGATTTCACCAATATAGATTTATTGTGGGGTTCCATATCTATGTCCAAAGGTAGGGCAAGTTTCCTTAGATAGGTTTGAGCCATAGAAGTGGGGAGAGAGAAGGTGATAGTAATTAAATTATTTATGTGACTGCTTTCAGTCTTTGTCCTTAACTGGTCTTCAAACCTTCAAGCTGGTGTTTGGAACATCTGCTCTGAACTCCAGGACACTAGTCTCCCAGTTACATAGCATAACCTTTCCATTAAGCACCATAAAAATGCTATTTTACCTACAACTTTAGGAAAGTTAATTAATTCATTTTAATAAAAATGCCTTGGTAAACCCAGATGAAAGTCTTATATTGAGGCAATCAACCACTTTTCTCTAGATAATTGCCACCTGGGCTGAGAAATTGACAGCATGCCAACCTAAAATGCTTTTAAAGACTTCAATCAACATTCCCTCCAAAAATGAAGAAATAAAAAGCCAGAGGGCAGGATCTTAGATCCCACACTCCATTCTTAACATTGAACAGCGATGCATATTTATATTATAGGGACTTGTCCTCCAAATTTGACCTGGGGCTGGCCTCTGAATTTGTACAGGGAAGGGAAAGGACGGGCTGTATAGTCCAGGAAAACTAGAAACAAACTGTCTTATTAAATGACCTGTGTTTGCAACCAAGCTTAAAATAATACAGATCCGCCAGCTTTCTGCCCTGAGGTCCGCAGCTTACTTTCAGACATCATAAAACAACACTGTAGTGTTTGCCTCATTTCTTTTATTTCTTTGACTTCTCATGAACTTCCAGACAAACTGATAAAAGGACTTAGTCCCTCTCTTAATTTGCTATAAAATCTTGCTTTAAAGCAAATGCATACTTCCCAGAAAACAAAAAGGAAGGGTTTTCTTTTTAGAAGCAGTATTTGCATGGGTTCTACTAACTCACAGAAGCATTTTTAGTGACTTAAAAAAAAAAAAACAAAAAACAACAAAACAGAACATGCATTTATTGAGGAATGTTTGAGTCATTAGGCTTTTAAAATACAAAAGAGGCGGAGAGAGGTGAAGATGCTTGAAGTGAGATTTAAGTGTTCTGTATTTTCACTGTAAGGAACTTTAGTCTCTGTTATGTTGCTGCATCTCTCAGAAGCTGCGTACATCCGTAGTCCACCTGAATTGAATGAGTCAGTTAATCAACATACTTATAGCTTGGCCAGTCTGGTCATTCCACATACATATATCTTTAATCTGATTATTTTTGTGGAAGCTAGTACATTTATCTAGGTAATATTCCTCATTACAAGGAGAGTGAGACCAAAACTACATAACACTGAAGGCTTTATATCATCCTGTCCTGGGTGCATGGCGAGGGACACCTTAGGTAGTGACAAGTACATTTAATTGACATCATTCTTGTACTCAAGAACTAAATCTCCTTGGATGTGGTCCAAAGGAGATGAACCTTAAGACAAGTTCCACTTTATAAAAAGTATAATAAAAATATATTAGAAAAAGAAACTAGGGCTAAAAATGTTATATAATAAAATGCTATATAATAAAATCTTTTTACTGAATCGTTTAATTGCAAATCATCTTAATTACCTTGTAATAATTAAATATTTAAAAGAACTAAATATTTCAAATTGTGATTATGCTATCTGGCTTATATGCAGGAAATTACCGTTGAGTTAAAAATATCACCCCAAAACTATGTTTATAACAAAATTTATGAAGACTCCTTTGGTTTATAAAAAAAAAGTGCTCTCCTCATAAAAAGCCTGCATAGGAGGATTTTTCCCATTTTACAACCCTTGTGTTTAAGTAAACTTCTCAGTCTCATACAGCTAATAATAAAGTCTTTCCCAAGTTGTATCTGTGTCTCTATACTTTTGAGATCTTTTCCCATAATTACTTTAAAGTTTAGAAATACTTTTAATGATCCTAAATATTTCTCAATTCCATCTTTAGACACCCAAAAACTTTAGGGGTAGACACTGATCCGACACACACCCCACTCTGCAGCTCCCCAATTCTCTTACTTGGGGAAATTACCCAGTCTACCTGTATTTCAGATTCCTCCTCTATAAATCAAAGATAATAATAAAACACACTTCCTATGGTAAATGTGAAAATTAAAATGGGGGATAACATATTTGTAGTGAACATAACATATAGAAAAGTTGAATCACTCTGTTGTACACTTGAAAGTAATCGAACATTGTGCGTCAACTACATGCAAGTAAAAACTTTTTAAAAGAACATAGTAAGTCAATAAGGATTTTTCTCCATTAGCAATGGAGAAAAGAGCAAACCACAGTGAATAATCACCCTTAAATCCTTCCAGCTTCCTCCAATTTGTTCCTGGGCTAAGCAGGCCCCTGACAAAATCTGCTTTGCTTGCAGCACCTGCCGAGAGATGTAACCCTATGTTGACCTGGGGCAAGGGGTGGCCATTAATTGATCCAGAAGTGACAACTTTATTTAGGAACAGCTGATCCTCAAGGTTGGTTGGTATCCACTGGGGTTGTTTTGCATAATCATAATGATATAATCTTCAGACCAATTTGACTTTGCAATTTTAATAAGGAAACGGGGAATGAATTCGACAGTCAATGGAAGAGTAGACAGCTGGAGATAAAAGCATCGGTTTCAAGTTGAGAGACCTGAGATCAAATCTGGTTCTGCCTCACGGGGTCGTTTGGGAAGTCGCTTCAGCTTCCTCTTGCATTCCCGTGGCCCCACCCTAATTCAAGCCACTCGATGCCCACCTAACTGGTTTCCTTGCCAACAAAGGCATCATCCCCACTATCACCAGAATGGAGTTACCAACTAAAATGATGGAAGCCCAATTAAATTTGAATTTCAGATAAACAAAAAATAATGTTTTAGAATAGGCATGTTTTATGTCAAAGTATTATTCCTTATTATCTGAAATTCAGAAATAACTAGTCCTCCTGTTCTTTTGTGGTTTTTTTGTTTTTCTCTTCTTCTGTTTTTTTCTGAGTCTGGCAATGGTACATCAGAGTTACCTACCAAAAACATAGATCTGGCTAGATAATCCCATCTTTAAATCATCAAATGGAATCCTGTAAGTGAAGTGTTTGGTTACAATCTTAAGCCATTCAAATATGTTTTCACAAATCTCTTCACGGTACAGCTACTTTCTATCTCCCCAACATCATCTTCCACCACTTCTCATCTTCCCATTTTCCTATTGATTTGACTTTGTGCTTTTTCTCAAGTTTTCAATTCTTCCAGAAATTCCAACTCATATCAGGCATATCTTTTTTTCTCTCTCACTTCCACACACACTCCTACACATCCATGCACCTGGCTGAATTAAGTGCTTCTTTATTCTTCTACATTTATAGATAGATGATAGATGATAGATGATAGATGATGATGATGATGATGATAGATAGATAGATAGATAGATAGATAGATAGATAGATAGATAGATAGATAGATAGAGAGGGAAATAGAACTTTTCCAGAAAAGATTTTAGCAATTCAACAACGGTCACCCAGTATTAGTGCACAAGAGTCCTTCTGCATTTAGCAATCTCTTTATGTTATTCTTTTATCCATTCAACAATCATTTATTCAGTGTCTAGTAATACATATATAAAATGTATAGGGGGACAGAGTGTGCATGCTAAGGAGAGATGAAACCATTTCCATTTTCAATAGGCCAACAGTCAAAGTAGCCAGAGCCTCTACCTTCTCTACTCAATTTCCTTTTCTTCTGGTACTTGAGGTCCTTTGGCTCCAAAGTACATTACTACATTACTCTACATCACTCCTAGAAATGCCACAGGGAAACACTATAGAAGATTGTCACTAAACTGAATTTTATTATAGTAACTACTGCTCAGCATTAGAAAGTTTTCAAATAGGAGCACCATAAAGAAAGTTCTTATTGAATTGGAACTCATACTCAGTGGGAAAGGCTGGTAGAGAAGCATCAGCAAAGAATTCAGCTTTTAATTCACACAAGGGACTGAGCCCAAGATAACAGATGGACACAGACCTGTGCAGAAAAGTGCGGAAGCAGCAAGAGGTACTGGTGGGCTCTTGCTTCAGACTCTAGAAAGACTCCTTCATGTCCAAGGTAGATAGAGTGAGTGTTAAGGTCACATGATCCCATTCTTGAGCACAATATGTGCACTGAGAGAATGGATCACCCCCGAACTTAAGTGTTAACAATACTAGTTTTCAGAAGAAATAGAACAGTCTGCGCTTAAAGGGACCCCTCCTTTTGAATCCCACTCTAAAGTACACCTTCCTGGAGCTGTCAGGAAATTTCATTTTTCCTAGACACAGTGCAGATTGACTAGGAGAGCTTCCTCTTCCATGGAGATTTGTATGATGGCCTGGACACTTTGGATAAATCAAGAGAACTGGTAAGGGCCCCCTCCCTCAGCCTGTTTATGATATAATTATAAATTCACTGAGGTCATTCATCCCACATTATTGCATCTTTGCTCTTCATCTTTCAATGCCGCTGCCTGTTTCCATTGTCTTGCGGCAGACATTCCTGTCACTAGGGCCAATTACAGCATCTACTTAGCTTTTCCTTCTGACCGAATGGACGCCTTGTTCTCCTACTGATGACAGTCTTAGAAGGCTACAGCCAAACTGGCCGTTAGCTTCTGACCTCTCTGTAGTCGATCTTATTATGGTAATTGCAAGGCTGGAAGGAGCAGACACCAGGCCAATTACACCTGTCCCTGTCCCAATTCAGCCTGGGCTTAAATTACTTCATGGGGTAGCATGATGTGGTTCAGCTGAACAACTTTTTCTCTATTCTTGTGAAATTTGGAGACAGACATTCCTAATTATGCTTGTCATTAGGCCATAATGACCCAGTATTTCTTTAAAAGGCATCATTCTTTATCAAGAAAACCCATGCACTATAGTAATAGATAACTTTACTGAGGATTTCAAAGCAAACAAATCTTTAAAATGGGACTCCTCAATTTATAACAAAGCATAAACTAAAAACAACGCATCTAAAGTTTCCTTTGCAGCCATTTCAATATTAATGCTATACATTGATGTATGTGTTTAATATTAATAAGTCTTTATAAATATTATATTTGTATATACTTAAATCTGTAAAACTATACATAATTAATTCCATAAATGGAGAACTGTGTGGCATACATATACAATTATGTTAAAGAATATATATGTGCACATTATGGCTAAATGAATTAGTTTTTTTTTTAACTGCTGCATAGAAAACATCGGGGGGAAGATTTTAAATTCATTTGAAAATTAAATGTTCTTGTTGAGCATCCTAGAATACCAATGTATAATAATATGCCCCGATTAATCTAAGTCGAAATTAGCTACACATATTCTTTTTTTATTTTAGTTAATTCTTAAAAGGATGCCCTATTTACTTTCAAGTCCTATACTTCCAGAAGTTCCTACCTACTCCTACGAATTGTCCTCGAAAAACAATTTGATAAGCAAAAATATCAGAGCTCCCAATTGCTTCGGGAATTTGTAAGTCTTTATAGAGGTCTCTGAGGGTGCTTCTAGTGTGAAGCAAGTCCCTTCCAGGAATAGGAGTTCTTGAGATTCTAAATCGAAAAGCTTTTCCATCTTCAGTCCTAGTGCCATTGTTGGTTCTTCTGCCACTCTTTTCTGTATTCAAAGTAGCTACTTTGGTGATTCTGGTGAGAACAGGACTGGGCTCTATAAACACCCTGCCGCCTTGAATGGAAGAGCTCATTTCCCGTGCAGTCTCTCCTCCATCATCCCTACGAGATGCTAAAAGGCAGGGTCCTTCTCTGGACTCCAGGACCTTCACTGAGATAACATAAATTCTCCTCCAACAAAGAATCAAAGCATAGGCCTAAGACTGTCCCCAGAAAATGTCTTCACTCCCGTCCATGTGGCTCCCCCATGATTGAGATCTATCATTGCTTTTCCATCGAATGGAAGTCTGACTTCCCTACCAAACCTGAGTGGACAATGGGAGCTCCAGGGCTCTGTTCCAGGAACCCCATTCCTGCTAACGAAACTGCTTCCTCTCTCCCTCTCTCTCAGCCTGTTTGCCACACTGAGAGTGATAATCACTACCAAAAACAGGGCCATTGTGAGATTTAGTGAGGCAAGCCTTTACAGTTCTTGACTCAGTGTTCCCCCTGCAGTAGGGATTTTATCCATATTAGTGTTCTACAGGGTGTGCAGTCAAACAGACCTGAGCTCAAGTCTTGGCTCCCGTATTTACAAACTGTAGAGAACCTGAGCCAAGCACTTAACTTCTTTAAGTATGAGTGTAAGATGAGATGATGTATGCAAAGTTGTCAGCACTCTCTTGACCTGCCCCCCAAATATCTCACTGGTCCTTGTGCTTTTCTTTCCTCTTTCTTCTCTCTCATTCTTTCTTTGGATGACCGAGCCCTACACCTGCCCAGTGAATAAGGACCACACATAGTCATATAATCGCATTTCCTTTGCACTAGAGGAATGTTCGATTCTTCCTACTTCTCCTGACTGGTCTTACTTCCATGCTGCCTCAGCCATCTCCTCTTTTTCTGAGGAGAAGACCTCCATTTTGGGGATTCCTGTATCAGGGAGTAGCAGGCAGTCTTCTCCTCCATCTGAGAGTATTTCCACTCACGAAGTCTTCATCGATGGATAGATATCTTCGGTCACTGGGGTTGATATACTTGTGGTGGCTTTCACACTTCATGAAGTCCCTGATGAACCCCAAAAGACACTGTCACAATGAACAGAGGTTCCTGCCCCTGTGTTTACCCTCAGACTCTTCAGAAGCAAACTGAGCCCCAGTCAGGAATGAGTCCCTTCAGAAAGCCTATTTGGCCTCTCCCTCCTCCCCCAATTTCTCCAGTCATTCCTTCTCAAAGTCTTAAGTCCTATTGATCATGAAATTATGGAGACATTTTTCAACCCCATTCAGACAACAATCTAAGGGTGTCTCTGCTTTGGGGTTTTTATACAAGTTGGCAACAAATAGGGGTAGCAACAGAGTGGTCTCAAAACCTTCCTAGGTTCTCCTAGGAAGGGTACCTCAGTCGGTTGCAAGGCTAGTAAAAGCCCAGGTGGTTGGGTCCCAGCAGAGACTCTGATTCCAGAGGGGAGGTTGGAGGATTTGCATTCCTAACAAATTCCCATTTGATGCTGATGATGTTGGTGTGGGAGCCCTTTTTTGAGAACTATTGATATAAACCATGAGGGGTATTTGTCAGTCCCTCATCATCATTCTGTTTCTCAGCTACCCTCCCAACTTCCTTGGTGATTCAGAACACATCAACAGCATTGCATGTCATTGCTTCTGAAGAGGCTACTCCTTGGAGATGTCCTGTTCCTGCTTTAAGTGGCACAAAGTGGTACTCAAACCCTAGGCTGTATAAGAAGAAAAAGAGGGAGAGAACAAGAAAAATGATGCAGTGTGCCTCGGATTTAAGCATTCCTGGATAAGGACCTCACTGATACCAACATTTACCCAAATCAAAGCGAGTTCCCTAAACTCAGATTAAAATGAACACAAAGGATGGTGGGTGGGGGAGAGTCCTCTTTTTAACCAAATAAAGTCCACTATCTTTCCTCTCTGTCTCTCTTCGGTGAACAATATGGGGTTGCCTGGACAGAGCTTGTCATCTGTGTTTATCTCATCTGGTCATCTGTAATTCGATTGCAAGCCCCTATGGGCAGTAGCGGTAGAGTTGTAATCCAATTTTGTACAGTGCCTGGCACAGTCCCTTCACCATAAAGAGGGTGCTCAATAAATATTTATTGACGATGTTTATCTTTAATTCCTCAGGAAGCTTAGGCAATTCCAGGCCACTCTACTTAGTTGAATGATAATGGAATTGATAAGCTATCACGGGGGAAAACACATGGGTGGTAGGTTTTTTAAAACCAACCCACCATCAAAGATTCAAAATGGGGAGGTAGCATTTAGCACCCAAGGGATGTTATAGGTTTAAACACTGACTTTGTGCCAAATTTGTAACAGCGATCTGAGCACTAGAAGAGACAAAACACCATAAACCAGGGTCTTAAATGTGACTCTTCTGGCACTTTCCTTAAGAGATGCTAAAGTTTATAATATTGGAGGTTTACTCTTCACCTACCAAAGTTTCTAATAAGTCAAATAAATTGGCCCATAAAGTCAATATGATTTTAATTATGGGCAAACATATTCATCAACCCCCAGATGGTTTTTCTTTGTTAAAAATCACGGAACTGACATCACTGGAAACATGATACACGTTTGGCTGATAGAGTCTCTTCCGACTACAAAATGTTCCTAACCTTGGCAACCAAAGCCTTACACAAGAAGTGAAGTAATTGGGGACATTTTTTTCCTCTACATTTGAAAAAAAAAATTGTTTAATCTCTCTTGAAATACCTCCAAACACACACGTCTAATTAAAAACACACCTAAAGCCAGTAAGAGAGCAGGTCACTCATAAGTGACAAAGTGAGGCAAGAAATTCCAGGAGCCAGGAAAACCCAGGGACACTTTTTTCAGGCATGCATCGGGGCAAGGAGAAGGCTGTGCCTGCATGGTGCACCCGGGAGATAGAAGAGCTGCATTGGGTAATGCACACTCAATGGGATGCCCAGTCAATGGGAATATTTGGCCATCCTTCTGATACTCTAGCGGCAAGAATTTTGAGCCATAGCTTTTGTGGGTCTTTCCCTACTCTTCAGTGCAAGCATGAGGTTAAAGAAATAATGTTGTGTAAGAGGTAAAAGGGTAAGACACAGAGACAGAGAACAAGGAGTTCAAGAAGAAAGCAGTGAGATTGCCCAACATGGGCTTGTCCATTCGGAACATTGGAGAAGACAGAATCCATTGTTTCTTGCAGATGATTCCTTTGGAATTCTTTTCTTGGCTTCTGAGACTGGTTCACCTTGTGACCTCAAATTTTTCCCTTGCTGCCTGGTTCCTTTGCCTTTGTGCCTTCCTCTGCCCTTCAATACCAGGAGCCTCTGTTGATTGAAAAATGGATAGCAAATGGAAAAATTCCATAGTCGTGCAGATAATGAAGACGCTTCACCTGGATCTCTCTCACCAGAGCTAAGGTTAAAGTGCTTGCTCTCTTTCATCTATTTTGCACTAAAAAAAAAAAAAAAAAAAGCCTCTTCCCCATGGTTAGGGACACGGTTTTCAGGCCAGTTTCTCTTGCAGTTGATCTATCCCTGCACATGCACAGTGGATTACTATTGGCAACTGGAGAGTCAAAAGTCCAACCCATGACTTATGTGGGATTGGAATTTGGGCTTTCAGTCGCTGCCTTCAGTTTCTCAGAATTGGAGCTTATCAGCCTAGAGGCTGATCTGCCTCTTCCTGGGTAAATTTATACTGTATGAAAAAGTAAATGAAATAGCAGAATGTGCGTGTCATCAAGGATGACCAGAGAGAATGACGTAGGGAATGATGTTTAGGGACTAGTATGAAATAGCTCCCCTGAAACAAACTGCCCTGTGGTCAGAAACACCCTTTCTACTTGCCCTGACCAGAGCCCAGCTCAATCCCGCTGTGGCCAGGATGCCAGGGCGCCAACCCTGGGCATTCGCTGATTCTATTTCCTTTGGCCAATTGCTCCATATCTCCGATTCTCAGTTGTCCCTTCTATAAAATAAACAATTTGGAAAGGGTGACTACGGAGGTCCCTTCCAGCTCTAATAGCTCAGGAAAGCAGGAAAATGGTCATCAAGGTTCCCAAGAGGAAAGACTCTCCATCAAAGGTCTGTTTGGGCTCCCGTTCCCCTGCTCGCTAGCTGTGTAAACTTGATTTTGAGCAAGTGTATCCCCTCGCTAAGCCCCAGTATCCTCACCTTAAAAATGGGGATAACGACAATATGAACCTCCAAGACTTATCATGGGATTAATGAAGCTGTTGCATGCAGCATGCCCGGCACAGAGTAAGAGCTAAGTGACTCTAAACCAGCATTATAACTTTAATACTAGCATTACGATTATTCTAGGGCCACACAGCGCACATGTCAGAGTCCTGTCAGTAACAAGGAGTGAAGGTCGCAGGTGTGTGGCCAGGCTGCATGAGTGGAGATGACCACATGATTTCTGACCTTAAATTCCCAATTCCTACCACCCAAGGTTCTACTCCCCTTGTGGGCAGAGGTTGGGGGTTTGCATATTTTTATTTTCATCCTTATGCTTTTCTGTGCATTCCAAATTTTCTACAGTGAATAGCAATTATTTTTAAAACAGGAAAAAAAGCCCATTTTGTGTGTTTTAAATATAATTTTGACTCAATCTTGCACTAACCATTAACGAATGCATAAACTGCTGTGGACGTGAATCATTTCTTTGTTCAGAGTAAAAGTTTGCTTTGTCCTCATTCAACGTATGACAGGGAGCAAGTTTGCCTTTATGAATCAGTGCAAGAGGTAGCACACATCTGGTATTTGTAGAGATATCCTGAGACCTCCAGCACCCTGAAATTTCTTCCCATAGCTTAATTGCTATGGGATAAGACAAATAAGTTTCAAAGAGCGTCCTTGGGGGAACCTTAAAAATTGTGATTCAGGGACACAGTCGGTACAGCGTGCAACTCTTGATCTCAGAGTCGTGAGTTTAAACCCCACATTGGGCATGGATCCTACTTAAAAAAAAAAAAAAAGACAAAACAGGGCGCCTGGGTGGCTCAGTTGGTTAACCAACTGCCTTCGGCTCAGGTCATGATCCTGGGGTCCCAGGATCGAGTCCCGCATCGGGCTCCCTGCTCAGCAGGGAGTCTGCTTCTCCCTCTGACCCTCCCCCCTCTCATGTTCTCTCTCTCTCTCACTGTCTCTCAAATAAATAAATAAAATCTTTAAAAAAAAAGACAAAACAAAACTGTGAGTTCAGTTAGGACGCAAAATGACAATGGGGACAGAGAGCCTGCAGAGACAGGAAATGTCCTGTGTTTTCTGCCTGAGGTGATCAAATAATTCTATTTGTTGCAAGTGCTAGCTCATCTTCCTGCTAACGGGGCGGGTAGGTAAAAGGTTTCAAATAATGCCTTTCATTGCTCCAGATTATTAGCTATGGTGAAGGCTTCTTAGACTAGAAGAGAAAAAAAAAAATCCTAGGAAGAAAGCCAGAAAGAAAACCTTTTCAAGGGGTTAAGTCAAGGAGTGCCCATCGGTAAGTGTGCAGAGGAATACAGAACACAGCAAACAGGAAGAAAAGAGTATTTCCTGTGATGAATATGCACAATGAAGACTTTCATATAAATGTATAGACATACAACTTTACAGGTGATAAAAAATTTTACACGCGTCGGTGCTTCGTGGACATTCCCACTGATGTGTGGCTCAGGGTACAGGAACACGTGTGTGCCTTGTATGTTTGGGAGCACACAGGAAGAGAAAGAATGAGCATAGACTGTCCTGGACCCAGAAAGCTTGCAATTTCTTTGAAGACTTGAGACAGTATCTTAAAATGATATGGATTTCTCATTTCTGTAGTAAAAGAATGGAACCAAACCCTAGTTGTCTGATCATTTACCCTCTCTTTTTTTATTATTATTATTTTATTTGTTTATTTGCCAGAGAGAGAGAGAGCATAAGAAAGGAAGCAGCAGACAGAAGGAGAAGCAGGCTCCCCGCTGAGCAAGGCGCCCGATGTGGAACTCCATCCCAGGATGCTGGGATCATGACCCGAGCCAAAGGCAGACGCTTAACCGACTGAGCAACCCAGGCGTCCCCACACTGTCTCTTCTTAAAGGCACATAAGACCCAGTGAAGAAGTACCATTCGTTCCTTGTTCCATGGAAAACTCAGCTCCATAGGTGCTGGCAATTACAAAAAAAGAATGTTAGTGTGCTGGGTCAAGGGGAGGGAGTGAAACAGGTGGTAACACCCTGCTCAGTGGGTACGGAGGTGAAAATGTGGAGTTGTGATGAAGCAAATCGGGAGCTCTGCCAGCATCCTGGAGCACGTATGCAATCTGAGGTGGAAAGTGCCAGAAAGTCATCAGACAGTGATCACTACCCACTTTGACTGACTCATGGAGGAACAAATGATACAGTCATTAGAGATCTACGGTACACCTCTGGAGACTTTGAAGTTCACGTCAGGAAACCGAGCCCGGAGGGCGCAGGCGGTATCTATTTCTCTTTCGTCATAGAGCCTGACTTCAGAAAAGAAGATGAAGTTTTTAAGAGTTAGTTCAGTCAATGGTAGAGGCATAACCAACATTTTGCTTTCTAAGTGAAGTCTTTCCAAATTATACTTGCTGGAAAAAAAAATTCTAGTATATAGAGGAAGAGGGTCCTTTTCCTTGTTAAAGTTACGATTTCATGATCACACAATGACAGGAGAGAGGAGTTTATTGTACAAAGAACAGCTGGGAAATACTGCTTCCGGTTTCTTTTTTTTTTTTTAACACTGGTCTATTCACCTTTTTTTTTTTTTAATTTTAGCCATCTGAAATCAGATGGTTGTTATTCCTTCTGTTCCCATTATTATCTCACAGTTTGGGGATTTTCAGAATTGGTGTTATAGTCCGTGCTTACATTTACCCAGATGACGGCCAGTTTCTCTGACCAAAATTACTTATTGCACGACAGCTCCCACAGTCGTCTCAGTTAAATGTCTTCCCCAAATCGTTCTTAATAGGCCTTGCGGGGTGGGTGGTGTGTAGTCTCTCAGTCTAGGAAAGCCTTCATCTTCCCTCAGTCTTGAATAGTGGAACATCCAGTCAGAATTTTCAGTAGTCCCAAATTTCCCTCGGCTCCGAGAGCTCATTCTCCTATTTTCTGGGCTGTTGTTTTTGAGATTTCTGCTGTCGGTATAATTGTTCCTTTTTTTAGATACGTCTGTTCCCCCAAATTCCTTTTAAGATTTTTGTTTGTTTTTGTTTTGTTTTGGTTTGGTTTTGGTGTTCTGCAGCTTAACTTTGAGATGGCTAGGGGCACTTTATTTATCCTTCCAGAACTTGATGTGTTTCTTCATTCTAAAGATTTGTACCTCGCATCACTTTTGGTAAAGTTATCAGCCATTATCTTTCTTTTTTTTTTTAATATTTCCTTTTCCTGTTCTCTGCTCTTTCCTTTGAACTCCGATTCTTCTAGACCGATGTCAGCGTTTTTTCTATTCTTGTGTCTCTTAACTTCTTAAGATTTTCTAACTCTTTCTGCTATATTCTGGGTGATTTATTCATAATTCATGCTCTTCCAGTTCATTTCTTTCTTCAGCTGTGTCTAAGTCACACTTTATTTTGCCTATTGGGTATTAACTTCCAGGATTATATATATTTTTCATTGCATAAGTTCCATTGTGTTCCTTTTCAAATCTTCTTTCCTGGGGACTTGTCTCTCCTTGTGCTTCCTTGTCTTCTTTTATCTCTCCTCTCACTTTATGTATTTTTTTTTAATTTAGACTCTTAGGCTCAGAGAATTGAATTAAGCATATGTCCCAGATCATAATATTAGCTGCTGCCATGTTTTGAGCTCCCTGGAAAGCAGACAGACCCAAGGCAGAGATCAGATGTAGGGACTTGGTTAGGGATGATCATGGGTTCAACATCTGGGGGAGGGAAGAGAGGGAGCTGGACTGAGCAGAGAGAGAAGCTGAGTGGGGTTGCCTCCCTGTGGGGAGCAGGGAAAACCTGCTCTTTCAGAGATGTCCCCAGCAGGACAACCAGTGGGGCCTCTCCAATGTCACATACAGGGTGCGGGCCACCTGGAAAGGGAGGGTAACTTTGGATGGGGCAGCTGTCTTCAGGCAAGGCAATCTCCAAAGTGGGAGGGGGGGAGTGGCTGACAGCTGAGGGCTTCCCAGCAGCTGAGGGCAAGTCCTTCAAGCCGGGTAAGTCCGGGCAGCACCGCACGGTAGACACTACAGCAGGCGAGACATATGGCAAGCGCTGTGTGGTTTCTCCACACTCCTGTGAGGTAGGCACCATGATCAACTGTCATTTAGAAGTGAGGAAACTGAGGCACAGAGGGATTAAGTAACTTGCCCAACCACCATAACCCAGCCAATGAGATGGCAGCACCAAGATACAAACAGAGGGCATCTTGTTCTAAAGCCTGTGTCCATCCTATTGCTCTGGAGTCCCTTGGGTCATGGCCTGCTGTCACCTCCCATCCATACAAGAGCTTGTTATTATTCTGTTTCATTATTTTTTCATCCCAATTCCCACTTCTATTCTTCTCTTCCACATGTAAATGGCATTATGCTAGAGAGATCACATTTTTCTTATCTTTTTTTAAATTCAACTGCTCTTTTTGTTTAAGGCCTGTCTGTGTTAACATCGATGCTCCTATTTTATGTCATCAATCTATCTCCAATAACTCATCTCTTCAAAAACTTGTATTTTTCAGTTTCTTTCCAATTTGATTTTATTATGTCAAGTTCTGGGGGTAAAGGGGCAATATATCTTGGTTATTGAGTGTTATAGATTCCTGATCGCCATGGGTTTGTTTTTTGTGTCTGTCTCAACGTTTGATTGTAAGCTCATCTTCCAATGGCCTGGATTAGGGAAGGCCTTCCTAGAACTATTTTGACATTGAGTCTCTCAGATGTCCCGGAAACAGCACCGGCCTTGGACCAATTTTATGTTAATTTCTCAGCTAGAAATTTAACTTCCCACCCCACAAGACTGGTATTCTGATTTCTTATAAGAAAATGTGGCCTTGCCTTGAAACCAACAACAAATAAGATTGCTTTTGTCTCCTTACGCTTATGAGCAGATTTTTTTTTCTGGTCCCCTTTTGCTCTGTGCATAGCCCTTCAGACATCTGGCTCCAAGCTGGGGTTGCATTACAGCTCCTTCTTGATGGGGTCTTATCAACCACTGCCCAGTGGCTATTGTTGGAACCACCCCCTTCTCCTCCCAGGTCGCTCACCTGCTCAAAGAGCATTTGTAGTTCTACTCTCAGGCCCCTTAGGCAATCCCTGTCTTTCCTATGGGCTCAGCTGACATCTTTAAAAAGGTGTGTTGTATCTTATTCAGCATTTCCAGATATTGTAGTTGGAATGTTGGTCCACTGGCTTAGCGCGTCATGTTGCCTCTCACCTGAACCGTGTGTTCTCTTGCCTGGGCTACATGGAGCGGACAGGAAGAGCTCACTGACCTGTGTAGCAACAACCTTTTGTTTTTAACTGCTCTACTGAGACATAAGCCTTACCACGAAATCACTTTCAAGCACACAATTTAGTGGAGTTTAGTCTCTTTGCAGAGTTGCGCAACCAGCGACACAGTCCATTTTAGAGGATTTTTATCGTAGCCAAAAACTTGCACCCTTGTTGCCATCACTCCCCATCCCTCCCCCGCCAGCCCCCTGGCAACCACTAATCTGCTGTCTGTCCTGTGGCTTTGCTGGCTCTGGACATTTCATATCAGTGGAATAATATCATATATGAACTTTTATTTATTGGCTTCTTTCACTCAGTATAAGGTTTCCAAGGTCCCTCCATGTTGTAGCATTCATTAGTACTTCCTTCCTTTTTATTGCCAAATAAAATTCCCTTGTGTAGATGCACCACATTTTGTTTATCCATGTCAATGGACGTCTGGGTTGTTGCCACTTTTTAACTATTATCAATACTGCTGCTATGAACATCTGTGTACAAGATTTTACATGAATGTGTATTTTTATTTCGTGAACATATATTTCATTTCACTACACACAGGAGTGGAATTTCTGGGTCCTTTGGCAACTCCGCGTCTAACGTTTTTCAAACTGTTTTCCAAAATGGTTGCACCATTTTACGTTCCCACCAGCAATGTGTGAAGGTTCCAGGCCTCTCTTATTATGCTAGATGCAATGGGTCCTATGGTGTGTTGAGTTGTAGTTGACTAGACATTCTGACATCTATATCCACTCTTCCACTAGACGGTTCTCCTTGGATGTTCTACGAGTGCCTCAAATCCAACAAGTTCCAAACAAAACTCATCATCTTTCTGTCTTCCTGTAAATATGCTTCTCTTGTATCCACCAACTTGCCCCATACAGAAATCTGGGAGTCATTCTAGCTGCCCATCTCACTAATGCCCTCCTTTTAACTAGTCATCAAGGCCTGAGTTGTCTTCTCTTAGAAGAGCTCACAAAGCCATTCTCCTCTGTATCTCACAAATGCCATAGTTGTGATTCATTTTCTCACTTAAATTATTGCAATGGCCAGTTTACTGATTTCCCTGCCTTTGTTCTCACCTACCTGCCACCCACCTACCAACCCATGGGCAGGTGGTCACTGTAAATTGCCAACCGCAAATCCAATCACATCCTTCCTCTGCTTAATCTTTTGACGCTTCCCTATACCTCCAGGACAATTTCCAAATTCTATAGCAGAGCTTCCAGAGCTCTTCAAGATCTGGTGCACACAGACCTCTGCAATGTCTATCTTGCCATTTTTACCACTACACGACCTCTGCCCGCCCAACAATGACCTCTTTGCTTCCCAAACTGGCTCTGCTACCTCAAACAGCTGTTTTCAGTGTATTTATGGATCATCTAATCAATCACAGCATTTGAGGTGGGCAGGACAGAGTTTTATTATTTTTAGTTCCTGATGGTAAAAGGAGGCTTGGCGAAGACACCTGCCCAAAATTACACCGAAGCTCAGCAGACAGCCTGATGTCATATTGGGGCATTCTGATTCTAAGACACTTAGTGTGCCCCCATGCCACTTCCCCCATACTAAGCACAGAGCCCAGACTGAGCTTCCTTTAGCTCTTAGATTTCGTTGTTGTCCCTCTTACTTCAAGGCCTTTATTTTTTATTATGATTTTAAAACTTTATTTAAATTCAATTCGTTAACATATAGTGTATTATTAGTTTCAGAGGTAGAGTTCAGTGATTCATCAGTCTTATATAACATAACACCCAGTGCTCATTACATCCCATACCCTCTTTAATGCCCGTGACCCAGTTACCCCATTCCCCTACCCCCTCCCCTCCAGCAAGCCTCAGTTTCTTTCTTATGATTAAGAGTCTTTTAAGGTGGCATCTCATTGTGGTTTTGATTTGTATTTCCCTGCTGCTGAGTGACGTTGAGCATTTTTTCATGTGTCTGTTGGCCATTTGTATGTCTTCTTTGGAGAAATGTCTGTTCATGTCTTCTGGCCATTTCTTGATTGGATTATTTGTTTTCTGGGTGTTGAGTTTGATAAATTCTTTGTAGATTTTGGACACTAGCCCTTTATACTTCAGGTCCTTTAAATGCTATGCCCATCTCCTTTGCCCGTGATGCTCTCTGTTTTGTTGATCACCACATCATCTGACTTTACCACACAAGTGTGTATTTAATTACATGCTTTCTTGTACTTTTTAATAGTCTTCTGCCATGACTCCCCATCTAGATGAGGAATGCCCATGATTTTTGCACAATGCCAGGCCATGGTAGGAATTCATGTGATTCCTTTGCATGGATTAGTGATTATTGCATGGTTGCATTTAGCCTCTTCCCCAGATGTCTTTCAGCTTTTAGCCATCAGAGTTCAACATCAACAACATTTCTAGTTTCTATTCTTGCCATATTATAATATCCTAGGATCTTGGATTACTGATATATTGGGATTTGGGGGTTCTGATACATCTTATCATTATTATTTACATACTGATATTTGGAAATTAACTATATATTGGTCTTTGCATATAATTTTAGGGGGGAAAAAGGATCATTTTGTATCAACTAATTATAGTGAAATTAAAGTAGATTTTCTACTCTGAGTTCACTCAGAATTTTACCAACTCAGAAGCAGACCGTCCTTGACTCTCTGTAATAAACTCCTTTGCTTGTCGCCCTCCAACCATATCTTACATCTCACCAGAGTGTGAAGCAGAGGTAGAAATTTCTCATTTCATCAGTCACTGCTTTTCCGTTGGTTTATACAGAACTTTTATTTGGGCCAAGTGCTTTAATGTTTGGGAGCTTTATTAGTTCTCTTTCACAAAAGTCCCAGGAACTAGATAACAGAGTTTACCACCTTTGACAGAAAGGAGAAATAAACTGTTCACCTACCATCAAACTACAATGAGAACTTACAACTCCCAAAACCAGTCTGTTGTTCAGTTTGCTATACTTTTATGGTATACATGTTTTCTCCTTTTTTCATTGTCTTTTTGCTATCAGAGTGTTATTTTAGGGAGTTAATCTCCTACAAAATGGTAAATAAAACTTGCTTTTAAAAAATGCAGAGGAGTTTTAAAAAAACAGTTGCTATTAAATCTCTTAAACAGGTACAAGGTAAAAATTATTTTGGAATGTTAATTATAAACTTCCTGAAATTCTATGGGATATAATTGAGTTGTCTGACACAGCTCATGGCATTTCATGGGCATTTCAAATGATGCAGAACATAAGGTCTTAACTCATTTATTCCTTGAGTTAGAAGATGCAAAGAATCCTGAACAAAAAGTCTATAATCACCTAAAATTGCCACCATATCTGACTGCTCATGGTATGGACCAAACATCATCTGCTTGATTGGCATACCAAATATAGGGAATACTTAATAATTGTACCAAAGTTGAAAGGATGGTTCTAGTTAGTTGCTCAACGTCCGCTGAATATTGACAATCAAACGTTAATTTAAAAATTATCTTAAGAAAATGCAACCTATGCAGATGGCTAGCTAATTTACATTACCTGATCATTGATTCTTAACTTTTAAATGGGTCTTTAGTTATCCCATTTTGTGTCACTTTTAAAAAATTCCTTTCACCACCAATACCTTAATGGAGAAATCCCTTGATTTTTTGATTTGTGGAAGATTTGCAAGAAATGCTCACAAACATCTGTGTTCACACACACACACATGCACACACAACGTCAATTCACATTGTCTAATGACTGCCCCTAAACAGTTCTCTTATCCATGAACTAATGGCACTGTGTGTGTCAAGTAGAACTCATATCTTCACAAAACAGAACTCCGTTGCCTCCAGAATTTCAGTTTAAAAAAAAAAAAATTAGTCTTTGTGATTATGTGCATATTCGACAGGTAACATTTAGAAAATGTGACGCACTTTCACCAAGGAAGTCCTTTGGAGTAAGTCATTTCACACCCTTCAAGCTCCAAGAATACAAATAATGTTCTGAGCTGCAGTTTTGTTAAGAAGTATTCTTTGGTACTTGTTCCAGCTAAGGTCGTTAACTTGGAACATTGAGCTGTTGAATCAGGTGATTTGATCTAGAGCAGCACTGTCCAAGAGAAATATGATGGAAGTCACAAATGTGAGCAACATGTGTACGTTTAAATTTTCTACATAGTCACATTTAAAAAGTAAACTATATATATATGACATTAGTTTTAATGATACATTTTATTTAGCATAATATAGCCAAAATATTATCATTTCAACATGCAATAAATATAAAAATGATGGATCCATAATTGAGCCAATACTAAGCCTATGAAATCTTGTGTGTAATACACCTGTACAACACCTGTCCATTCCGACTAACCACATTTCCGGTGCTCAGTAGCCACCTGTGCGATGCTGGATTGCTTAGGTCTAGAGCTTCTCTTGCCATTCTTTTTAGTAACAACAACAAATCAAGACTGGCTTTGTCTTTCGTGTGCCAACAGTTCTCATTAAAAAAGATGCCCTACCATACATCCGTTAACAACTTCAAAAAAAAAACAAAAAAACAAAAAGAAACAAAAAAACTGTTCTCTCAGTTTGGTGCCAGTAATGGGGCTCAGGCTTCCGTACTTGCAAAAATATGACCAAAAGGATAGCCATCAAACCACTAATGCCATCCTTGTCTTCCCTCTCAAGCAAGCAAACAAAAGAACCACCACCATAAAACCTGTCTAAGTTGACTTGGAACCAGGGCCTGGGAATCTCCATACTGTCCTGCTGTTAGAGAGATATGTGTCAGCGACTTCAATGATAGCCTCAAAGGAGGAGCAGGAAAGAACTGGGTGTGATTCATCAGCCTCAGGCCTGAGGGCAGAGACTGAAAACCTATGCTATGAACTAAGACAGAAGTCACAGTTGGAAGGTTGTTGAATTCATTATCGTCTCTGTGTTCTATTTTCTATCTTTTCCTCCCATGGACAAGCACCGCTCCCAAAATACACCCGCCTGTGCAATGCAGTATTCGGTGGAGGGAAATGTACTTCCTGATTTCATGCTCCATGGCATTAAGATTGAGAGGCCTGTAATTTAACCCAAAGTGGAGCCGCCACAAATGCTCTTCTTTTTCACATGTAAATATTGAATCCCTGTTAGGAACATGCTATACGACGTGCCAGAGTCCTGCCTTAGCATCATGGGTTTCACAGATTAATTACAAATTGCTGAAGAGGCAGGAGCTGCTGTGGCCGGTTCATTAGGTCATGGACCTAAGTCTCTACCCTGACAACCTGTCTCCTGCAATCCTAAGCAAGGGGAAGAGGGTGACGTCAGGGATGGAAGTGTTCCAGAGGTTGGGACTAGACCTACATTTGGGGTGTGGTACAGTTCTTGTATAAGTGGGCAGTTCAATGTGATTAGAGTTAAAATGTGGGGTAAGTAATTTATCATTGCTCAGCTCATCTCTCTACATGTATAAGAAAGAGAAGCACAGGAGAAATTAATTGGAAGGGAAACTCTCAAGTCAAAGAAATTGGTCATACCCAGGTTGAGACCTAACAGAATGATCCAGAATTTGGTTTGTCCCTGTTCCTTGTTTTATTCGTTTTGTTTTAGAACAAGGCCCAAATGTTGTGCTGCTAGTGTGTATTTCCTCGAGTGGCAACACCTCTGTTTGTTACCCATCCTGACGGGCAATGGAGAAGAATGGCCTCGGGTATTTTTGCCATCTTAAAACACGATCATAATGTGTCCATACTTTCTTGAGTAGTAAGTGCAGTGCACACTGTTTGGGTGAAACTTCAGGTAATTTTAATTTTGTTTTAACTCTTTGATCCTCCCATCTGAATATAAGAGATAAAGAAAAACACAAAACCCAACTTTCATATAGAAAGATGTCTTGATAAGTGGGTACTCAGAATCAAGATACTTGGTTTGACAAAGGATTAATTTCTGATTAGCAATGTGAAAACAGAATTGAAATTAGAATTGTTCTAGAAATAATAAGCAAACCCTTATCTAAGCACATGTATCGGGTACTTATTCTAAGTGCTTTGCATTGTATTAGCTTTAATTCTTATAACAGCCCTCTGATGTAGGTATTCTTTGTTCTTCTCTTTTAGGCATGAGAAAGCGTAGGCACAGAGAGGTTAAGTAACTTGTTCGAGGTCACTCAGCCTGTAACTTGGAACTGGGATACAAAATCCAGGCAGGCTGGAACCAGAGGCAGACCCCCAACCGTCTCTGTAATGTGTGATCATCATGCCCATGGGTGGGCAGAATAGTGTTTCTATAAAGTGCCTAAGTTGGAAGTCCTATTGGTCTTTAAAAAAGAAGCTTCCTCTCTGTGTCCCAAACTGCTATCAGTAAGAGTCCCTCCTTCCAATGAACATAATCTCCAAGGAGCCCTAATGAAGCGCAATTATCAGAAAGGTATAAAACCTAACATCGTTTACATAGTAGCACACAGCTTTGCTAACAATTTAAAAAACTCATTTCACTATAAGGAATAGAACCCTGAGGAAATTGAATACAAGGTAAGTTTCTTAGGTCGGGAGAAGAGATCCAGAAACATATAGAATTGTCATAAAGCTATCAGAGAAGAAAAAGATAAAGGAAAAACAATGCAAATAAGCAAAGATTAAGATAGGACCCTTTCATCTATATATGTAGCCAAAACTTCACTCTGTCAAACCCAGCAAGGCATTAAAAACTCGAATCCGATGAAGATTAAACAAAAAGTAGAAGACAATTAACTCTTAATCCAAGCAACTCATTTTTGCATCTCTCAATGTTTATATTCAAAGATATCGTAATGTAATCATAGTAAACATGTTTTAGACAGACACAGACCAAGCTCTGTTCTAATCACGTGCTTGGATTATTTTATTGAATCCTCACATAAATCCTGTGCAAAAGATGGTCTCATTATTCCGATTATACAGGTGACAAACCTGAAGCTCTTGATTTTACCACAATCTAAATTGTATAGGATATGCAAGATCACTTTCTTAAGGTAAAACTTAGTAGACTCAGCTAGTCAATAATAATGAAAAAATAGTTAAAAGTATCATTAAGATCCCCTATTTCTCTTCAGCGTCCATTTGAAAGCTGATGCCTTTACACAAGAGCCATGAACCTGCCCTTTTGACTATAGCATTGTTTTTAAAATAAAGAATCCTTGTATCAGAAAAGTTTATAGGGTAGGAGAGGGATGGGGTAAGTTTTTGTATTGTATCTTTTTACTTTCCACTTTCTCTTTTCCCATCCTTAAAAACTGATCAATAGCCAGAATGCCCTAAAAAGTTAGACTTTAAAATTGAGTGTGAGAGTTAATTACAATTAAACACCCTGCAATTGGTTCATGTGGATGATCACAGACCACTTCATAGAATCTAATTCGGAGGTAGATGGCCCCTGAGGCTCTTGAGGGGCCCGGATCATCTTGCAGTTCTTCTAAAACAAGAGTTCTCCTCAAGAGGAAGAACCTTCCCTTTTAAGTTTAGCTTCCTATGGAAATTAACTGAGTCCCCTTGAAAAATACCACGATTGCAACACAGGATTAATTTTTTATAAGGCGACCTCTTGGGTCATTATTTCAATGGTTCTTAATCTTTTGGTATCATACACTCCACAGAGAAACCTCACGAAATTTTAAAAACATTGCCTCCCAGAAAGGTACAAATTGGGGAACTTTATAGACCTACTGAAGCCTATGCATACTGTGCCCTCTGTCAGATATCATATATGCAAATTAAGACCAACTGAGTTACACCAAAGGCTAGGCTAAGAGATACTGTCAGGGGGGTGGGGATGTACCTATGAAACATCTAAATTCACAAAACAAGAACATTCCCAACTCCTAGTCGGATGTTGAATTCTATCATGAGAAATACTTATTTTAAAAAGCCTCCTAGAACAATAGAGAGAAATTACCTCTCCAGCACCTCACCACTGGCCTCCTCTTCATTGTACAGTAATGCATCTTTTTTCAGTGAGTCTCTCTCTTAGGAATATATACAAGAGAATAAATCATGTTCACCTGTAATATCAGGGGAAAGGGATGTTGCTAATTAAGAGTGGGGCAATTCGAACTTCTTCTCCGCCCTGGGGGGGAAGAAAAAGAGATGCTCTATAGTCAAACACCCAAACATGCAGCACTAGGCTTCTTTCGTGAACTGATTTTCCCACTGGGTGACTTCCTGGCAATTTCTGTTACCCAACCAATGATGTAACTAAGTAGATGGAGCTGAAAGCCGGGTCAGATTAAAAAAAAAAAAAAAAAATGTTTAATCTAACAAAAGCAGCCTTAGTCTTTGCCGTGAAGGGAAGCTGATTTAACAGGCAATAGCGGATTAAATAGGAAACTAAAACAGGGAGAAAATCATATTAAACCATTAAAAAAATGAAGATAGAAGAATGTCACAATGCCAATTATTTGGAGAAAAAGCACATTACCATAGAACTTTCAACAATAAGATAAATGATATCTGCTTTAGATTACAAAAATAGGTCTTTTGTTCTCTGTATATATTTTAAATTAAATGCTATTGTTTAATTAATAGACTATAACTTCATGCATTACAGAAAAGCATAAGGTCATATGACTGTCTTAGACCATGGACTTACTTCAGAATCTCAAAAAATGAGGACAGCCAATGTGTTTCAAAGTTTGGACCGTGAGCCACCTAGGTTTGAATTACCTGTGGCATTTAAAAAATTCAGATTCTTAGGCCCCACTGACCTGTGGAATCAAAAATGGAAGGGTAAAGTCTGGGAATCTGCATTTTAACAATCTCATAGGTAATACAGCTACTAAAATTTCAAAACTGCTGATTCGTGCCCTTACTCGGAACTCCCCAGAAAATGTCATCATAAGCAAGTGGCTCTCCCTAGAAGTACCTTTTTCTCCCCCTTTGTTATAGACCGGGATTTTTCTCCTTTGTTCACTCTCCCTCCTCCCCATCACTAAAAGCCCTTTTCGCTTTTTGGGAGATCCCCCACTCACACTTACCCTGTTCAGCACCCTAACGACAGCCCAGCATGGTTTCTGTAGGCTGAATACAAGGGAGGGAAGAGAGAGGGCTGCGTTCCCAAATCTCACTGTTGCTACTTGCTCTTGATGAGGCTCCCATGCCGCTACCGGTCCTGGCTCCCACACTCCATGCAGCCCTCCATCCCACCCCTGGGTGAAACCCTGGATTCAGGACACTGACACAAAAGGAATATTTTACATCCAAAGACCCACCCATCCCTCCTCCAGGTACAACATCTAAGTGGACAAAGAAAGAGGAAGGAGGCACTGGGGGTATAGCTCAGGGGCAGAGCATTTGACCGCAGAAAGAAGGAGGAGGCAAGGCCGTAGAAATGAATCTTCAAAATCTCTTTTTGTTTCATCACTGTTAGGGCTATAGTCAGATAAATTCATTCCCAAGGGAGCGAGAAAGACTGGAAGCAGCAGGGCATCACAAAATAAAGGACGAACAAGACTTCCAATTCTCGTACCACTCGGAATAAAGAGGTGGCCAGAGAATCCAAGCTTGACCAAAACTGCCAATGGGTTGCCTGCTGGGAACAGGGCTCTAGTCTCCATCCCCACATCCAATGTCTTGCTTCATAGTCCCAGCCCTCAATTCCTGCTAATCCTATCACCCCATCATCACACTCCATGCTTCAGCTGGCAAGATGACTCGGAAGAATCTGGAGGCCATCCAACCCATTGCTCCGTGGGGAGTGGCAAGGCAGGAGTGGCAGGGGGCCTTTTCTCCCAGGATGGAAATGCTCTGTTGTCACAGGAGGAGCTCTGGACCTTTTCCCATGGAGACCCCTCGTCGAGACACTAGAATTCCATTAGTCACATCTCACGGAGCAGATTTAATACGAGTTTTACAGTCTTCTGTTGGTCAGTCTGCTATAGAGCCAACATGTAGCCATTCGCACTCATTCAGATTGCATATGTGAAATTCATATCAATTTTCTGAATAATCAAACCGTTTTATCATGACCAATCTGTGTTCAGTAGCCTCTCATCTTAGAGGTCAGTGGTGGTGTGCTAAAAACCTTTGCGCTTTGGATGCCAAGACATCTCAATTTAAATCAAGTTCTGCCAAGTACTAACTGCATGATTTGGAACAACTTATTTAGTCTAACGGAGCTTTGGTTTCCACATCCATGAAATGAGGAAGATAATTATCTATCCGGAATGGGTTCTTGTGAGGATTTAATTAACCAATATTTATTGAACTCTTCAACACAGACCGTGTGTCTTGGGGAAGATCCACAGGCAAACAAGCAGCTCTGTTTCCATGTGCTAAGTGCTCTGATGGAGCCTGGGGCGGGGAGGTGAATAAAGACCTACCTAAAGGAGGTGGTGAGGGGGCTGGGGGGGGGTCGAAATGGGTGAAGGTGGTCAAAAGGTACGAACTTCTAGTTATCAGGTCAGTTAGGTCCTAGGAATGGGATGTACAACATGGTAACTGTAGTCAACAAAGCACATTGCGTATTTGAAAGATGCAAAGAGTAAATCTCATAAGTTCGCATCATAAGAAGAAACACTGTAACTATGTTTGGTGATGGATGTCAACTAAACTTATTCAAGCAATCATTTTGTGATAGACGCATATATCCGATCATTATTTTGTACCCCCTAACCAAATACAATGTTATATGTCAACTATATCTCAACTAAAGAAAAAAAAAAAAGCTATGGAACCATCTGGGAGAAAAATCTAAATGGTTCTTGGGAGGAAGGAATGCTCAGGGAAGGCCTTGCCGAGGTGATACCTAAAAAGAAGTTGGTGTTCAGAAAAAGGGATGGACTTGAAGACAGGTTTCCCAGCACAAAACTGACAGCAAGAACAAGGCCTGGGGGCTGCCCAGCCAAGCGCTTTGGAGACCTGCATGTACACGGTGGGGAGGGGCAAAGAGGTGGAGACTAAGCTTCCAGGTGTTGGAGGTGAGAACACCCAGACCAGGACGGCATTTCCTGTGCCAGGCCCCGTGAGGTTCATGCCCTGGAGACGATGAGAAGCCACTGAACGGGTGTCCCACAGAGAAAGGACACCCTCTGATTTTGAGTTTAGGAAGATCACTCTAACTAGAGTGAAGATTAGCTGTCCCATAAAGTATCCGACACTTAGCAGTTTCCAGTCAGTGATCACTGCTATGATTTATTAAATCACTTGCCTCTTACAGATTAAAATAACCCATGTGTTCCGTCTCAGGAGTATTTTCCATGTGCACGTTTCCTTACTGAGGTATTGTGTGTACCTTACTGAGGTGTTGTGTGCTTGCCATAAATTATGTTATTGGCATTCTATTCATCAACAGGAGTAGTGAAAGCAGGTCTAGATAATATAATGACCTAACATGAGAAAGACAGCTCCCTGCCTGTTGACATTGTTCCAGATACACCCAGGATTTAATGCACAGGGGCTTCTGGCTCTTTCTAAGGCTATCATGGTAAGAACCGCTGCAATCAGACTGGTGTTTTAAGTACTCGACTGTTTGCAGCAATAGCCAGGATGGCTGATTGATCGCTCTCATTACTCATGTTTGTAACCTAAACTTGTCACCTTTCTTCTGCCGTTCGCAGAAGAGGTAAAACCTCACGCATAAGCCTCGAGCAGAACGAACCCACAAAGACCCAGCTGCAGATGGAACCTTCTAGCCTAGAAATTCCAAAGCTATTTTCTTGTCTTCTTATGATGCTAGGCAGCTCTGTGTTAGTGTCAATAAGACAGAATTGCTTTTGGCCATGATTTTTTTTTTTTTAATTTTGAGCCTGCAAATGAATTCCTTCTATGAGGGCACCACTTACAGTATGTTGAGGAGAAAAGTGGTCAGGTCCGTTTATTTTCTCCAATAAAGTTCATAAGAGATGGGCTTGCATCATTGAGCATCTCGATTCTTTGGAAAATGTGTTAGAATCGTCGATTAGCTTTGCAACATTAGTCACAAACAGTAAGCATCCCAAGAGAGATCCATGTGAGTCACTGACCATCGCCAGCAGACAAGCAAGAACGTCACCTGAGTCCCTTCCTTGGGGGACTCAGGTGCTTCCTTGTGAATCACTCCACAGTGAAGGAACTGCTAAGTTAAAAAGAGGATAGCACTTGAGAACCCCCACCTATTATTATTATTATTATTATTATTATTATTATTATTTGCACAGATCTGCCTAAATGTGTAAATCCCTCAGGGCTCCCACACCAACCTTAGTGTTATTTTGAAAATGTGCGTTTTCTGGGTTTTTTTTTTCTTCAGTTTTCCCTTTATTTGTGACTATTTGAGGGTGGCCACATTCATTCACAGGCATTTTGAAATATGTACCAAGTGCTTTTATCCATTTAAAACATTAAGTAATATGAATGTAACCAATAAAGATCTGTTATTTTTTTGAATAAAAAAAAGATAGCTCTGCATGTTGAAAAGATCTAAAAAGATATGAAAAGATTTCTGCGATTATTTTTAAAGATTTGTTTATTCTCCTTTTTGGGGTGCTAATTTTTTTGTTAATAAGGATACCGCTACCAATGATAATAATATTTATTGGGTGCTTTCCATGTCTCATGAATGTACCAATACTTGCTTTACATTTATTAATGTTAACTCTTCACCACAGCTTACAGAGGAGGGAGCTATGACATACAGACATTAAATAACGTGCTCAAGATCAAAACATGGTAGGAGCCACAGAGTTACTGGCTCCAGGTTCTCTTCCCTTAACTATTATGCTATGCCACAATAAAGGCCAAAATAAAATACGTGTGCCTGACCTCAGGAAGAGAAAATTCTAGCTGTGGAGAAAGCCATGTGTACATAAAATATCGATTAATAATATGAAAAAATGTAAGAGCTGACAAAGAGCAGATACCCGATGAATAGCGGGGTCGCTAAAAATCCAAAGGTAGGCATGATTCCAGCAACCTGGAGGGGTCCGGGAATGTTTATGGCTTAGAGACCGAATTGGCTGTACGAGGACTGACGCAAGAGCGTTGGAGGACCCTGCAGGGAGGGTGACTGAGGGCGGGAGTGTCCCTGGTGAGCCTGGGGAAAGGGCAGTAAGGTAAGATGATCAGGCCGGTCGGTCTGTAAGATGCCCTGAATGCCGGGGTATTTGCCTTTGGCCAGCGTGAAGACTCACTGGTCACAGCAAGAGGCTTTCTGATGTTGAGAGATCACGGGCTTCAGAGTCAAGAGTCCTACACTCAACCCCATACACATCGTGGGACGTGGGGCCAGTTACTTCATCTCTCTACACTTCAATTTCTGTAAAATGCCAATTGAAATTAAAATTTTCACCTTGCAGGGTACTGTCTGGATTCACGATCATTTGCATGCAGCATAGAATCATGTGCTCCACACACAGTAGCTTTTCAATAAACAGCTGCTATCTTTACCTTAATTTTAAGGCACATTGTTGCAATGATGTCTCCATTGCTGAAAATAGCTTTTGATCTTTTTGCATGTAATTTCCCTCAAGTGGAGATGGTGTACTCATTGCAAAAGAAAATCTGCTTCTTTATTTTTTCTAAACAAGAATTTATTTTTGTTCTACTGTAAATGTGCGAAAAAAAAATTGTTCAGAATCCAAACGCTCTAATAGTAACGTTCTGGTGTGTTTTCTCTCATTTGGTCTTCCGTAGGGGTGATATTCTTTTATTTACCACGATCATAGGATGTATATAATTCTTGACCTTAATTTTTTAATGTATGTGTTGCTTTTGGTAAACCATATTGCAAAGACGGGTGATTTACGTTACCAGATTCTGTTCGAATTATCTTCAGCTGTTTTCAAAAATAAAATTTCACCCAAAAGTTGGAGATTTTCCATATTAACGGGAAAAACACCTTTAAAAAAAATTCTAACAAAGTATAAGTGGATTGTTCTATTCCTCGAGGAAAGTTTCTAGATGAATAAGAAACAATCCCTTGCCTTCACCCTCAAGGAGTTTCCTAGGGGAGGTAAAATAAGGTTACAAATGATATGAAATGATACATTGCAGGACCTGGGTACAATTTCAGTATGTTTCCAAAGCTGTTTTTGTACCGTGTTGAACGTTGTTGGATGTCTTGGGGAAAGCACCCCCCCCCCCCGGCCCCGTGTTTTCACGGAGGTGCTTCGACTCAGCTGGATGGATCCATCAAACGGATATGCTAAAACTCTGTTCCATTATTTTACAGTCTTTCTCCCCCCCCCACCCCCGCTTTTGCCTGGTGAGAAAGTATCTGGGCTTCCCCACTCGTCCACTCTGCCTGTCATTTCTGACCACTCAGTGAACATTTTGTAACCTGTGATAGAAAGGAAAGCTTTGAAAACAGAACCCAGTCCTTTTTTTAGTGATATACAATGTTGACAGAAATATACTCCAGAGGAATTTAATGCAGCTTTTTTTGGTTCCTGGCACTGCTTCTTTAGTGCATCAGTAAGTGAAAAATGAGCACGGGAAACTCCTGACAGTAGTCAGGGGAGAGGGGAGCCTTCCCCTCAAAGCCAACGATTAGATTCTACTGTACAAACAGGGAAATGTCTCTGAACTCCTCACCTCTGAAAGGTAAACACCGAGAAGGAAATACTCCTCCCACGGGCTTTGAAGCATTCACCTTGTAAAAGGAAAAAAAAAGGACTTCTTTAAAGAGTTCTTCATGCAGAGAGAAGAGGAAGTTCTTTGAAGTCCAGGATAATTTTGGGTCACCACGAAACCAACTAAGCTTCTAGCTACAAGCAATCCTGACCTTTTGGACGAAAGACAATAGAACCACAACCGGGTTATGGCTTCGTCAGCGCGTCTCCAGGGAAGTTACAAAAAAACTATAGCCACCCAAGAAGCCCCTGTCTTTACCCGCTCTCCCAGCTCCCTGACATTCCCTAGCTAAAAGGTAAACCACCTCCAGTGGTGAGAGTAAAATAAATACATGGAGATTTTTTTTTTCTCCTCTAAAAATATAATTGTATGAGAGAAAAGATCTGCTTTTGTGAAGTTAACAGATCCAGATCATGTAACATGTCTTTTCTCTTGATTAATTCAGTACTCAAAGCCAGGACCCAAGGGTTAAGTACCCCCTCTGATTTAAATTTAAATGGTAAATTAAATAGTTTATTGAAGGATGTTTAGAAAAGCGGTCCACAAAGACAGCTGGAAAATTCCCAAGAGGAACGGCCGCTTGGGCAATGTCCTATTGATTCTTCTATTTATCCAAATGGTTCTCCAGACCAAAGCTCAACAGCCTACAGAGCTAATTCAATCCTCGACATTACCTCTCCCTCAGAGATTCTGAGCTACAGTGGATGGGCACCATTCTTCTGCTCAGTCACAGTGAGGAGAAGAGCGTCTTAAGCCTCTCAAAGGGTATCTATGTATGGGTTTAGATGTTTACACCAGAAACTTTGAAACTGAAGTTTCGGAGGAATGGAAAAGCCAAATATTTTTATTTTATTATACATAGTCATGAAACTACTTCTCTTCTAGAAAGGATATGTTTTATTTTGACAAAAAAAGTATGTGTGTGGCTTCCAATCTCCTCTGGTTTCTAACTGTCTATGGCTCTGCCAATTGTCTTGGCTGGCCTTGGGTTAAGGAGAGCAAGGTAGTGGAACCATTTGCCCCATGGGGCCAGATAGCTTTGACTCATGTGAAATGACTGTCAGCGCACCCCCTCATCATGGGTAGGAGTCTCTCATTGTCACAGGGATGGTGACGAATCTGGACAAATAGAATAAAAATGGATTTTTTTATAATTTCATAAAGGCTTAGGACTTTATAAAGTCTATGATAGGTCAATGGTATCATCTCTGTTTTTAAAAATACAAAACACTCTGTGTAAATAGGCCACTAGATACACGTTGTCTTATGCTTGAAGACTTCACAGAAAAATTCTCAAAACCTTCCTCAATGTCCAGTAATGGCTACAAATGATGTGGGCCCCCTTTCTTATATTCTAAATCTCAGGAGACTATCCTAAATCCACACAGTATAGCCATAGGACCAATAAAAGTACACACTTTAGTTAGCAGATAGGGCCTATACAGGTCATTCCATCCCAAGATACGTTCAAATTATACATCTAAAGAGGTTCGAGATAAGTTTTAAATTCAATAAATATTTGTGGTTGATTATATGCCGGGCACTATCTTTTCTCTTGTGGAGAAAGATTACGAGCTCCGATGAAAATATGGATGATCAATTCACAAAGGTTTACATGAGTTAAGTAAGAAATACTCCATGGATATTTTCTCAGCCTCTTAGAATAATAAGGAGGGATTTAATTTTGAGGCAGTTGCTCAAAACACCAACAATGTGAGAGATGGAATACCCGCTAAACGGAACAATGATTTAGTCCTACATGACATTCTTATTAATCTATTTTATCTCTTATATCCAGTTTTATTCATACTGTTGTGAATCGAGATCTTTATTTCTCATGGTTATGTAGAGTTTTATGTCATTCGAGCCCCATAACATCTTTTGGGGATAGGTATTTTGACTCACATCTTACAAATGAGAGAACTGAGCCTCGCAAAGCCATAATAATTTTCTCACAGTAAAGTAGCTAATAATCAGTAGAACCAAAAACTTGGGCCCAGTTAATCCAAATATAAATCCTGTCAATTCTCCCTTAGTTCATGCTAGTCACTCTGCAGGTTTTCTCCAATGACAAATAGATTATATTCCAATACTTTGTTTTGTGATTTAAATCTGAATTTAATCTCTGTAGAAACTATGTTATAAATGGCAGTAAAATTCCTGTCTAGTTCAGGAAAGACAGTTTAACCTGCACGATGCAAATGAATCATTGCAGACTCGTTAGACAGAATTCTGGGATCTGGAAATAAGAGACTTGTAATGATAGCCCCTCACTACACGAGTTATTTGCATTTTTACAAAAAGTACTTTGTATGTCACAATGAAGCTATAATTGGTGAAATTACATGTGATATTTAGGACAGAAGTGGAAAGCAAACAGCTAGTATGGAAAGAAACTTTAGGGCTTAGAAATCGACCACCAAGGTCACTTCCACTTAAGATAACTCCTGGTTTCCATAGCTTCTTTTCTTCCTCCACTTAAAAAAAAATGCAAAACATTAACAGAAATATAGAAAAGTACACAAAATATAAATATACCTCAGTGAATTACCATGAATTGAAAACCCATGTAAATTCCTCAAGGTTCAAGTAGTAAGACCTTGCTCAAACTTTGGAAGCTCCTTTGTACCAGCTCTTGCTCAAAGCACTTGCAGTCCCCTAACAGAAACAGTATTCCAACAATGTTTATAGCAATCCCTTGCTCTTCTTTTTTTTAAAGATTTTATTTATTTATTTATTTATTTATTTATGTATTTACTTATTTAGAGCAAGTGTGTGAGTGGGGGGATGAGCAGAGGGAGAGGGAGAATTTCAAGCAGACTCCGTGCTGAGCAGAGCCCAATGTGGAACTTGACCTTACAACCCTGAGATCATTACCTAAGCCAAAATCAAGAGTCGGAGACTAAACCGACTGAGTTACCGGGCACCCCAGCAATGTTTTGCTCTTCCTAACTATGCATACATCCTTAAATCTTTTACTCAAATTTTGCTAAATTTTATATAAATAGGATCATGCAATAAGCATTTTTTAGAGTCTAGCTCCTTTTGATCAATATTATTTTGTGATATCAACTGTTTTGAGTAGAGTTTTAACTCATTTATTTCCATTGCTATGTAAACTCCACTGGACATGGATCAATGGTTCTGAAATTGCTTTGGGGTTTTAACAAGTAAAAAAATCCTAAAATGAGCATTCTTGCTTATGACATTCACACTTTTCACTGAGTTTATACTAAGAAGTGGAGCTGTGGGTTGTAGCGAATGTAAATGCTTAATCTTAATAGATATTGCCAAAATGTTTCTAAGGTGGTTGTACCAATTTTCACTCTCAGATACAATGTATTAGAGTTCCAGTGTATGGAGCTTCTGTCTTTGTAAACACTTGGTAATGTCCGTTTTTAAAATATTAGCCATTCTGGTGAATAAATCATGTCATATAATCGTGGTTTAATGAACATTTCTGTGATTACTAATGAGGTTGAACATATTTTATAAATTTACTGGCCAGTTGGATCTTTTTTTAAGAAGTGCCAGTTGAAGTCTTTTGCTCCTTTTGTATGGGTTCTATGTTTTTTACATACTTGATTTGCTGGAGTTCATTATACACTGAATCTTGGTTGGTTATACCTGCTGCAAAATCTCTTCCTGCTCTGTGGCTTGCGTTTTTACTTTCTGTGTCTTTTGATGAAGAGATGTTCTTAAATTTAATGCAATCTAAGTTTTTAATTTTTTCCTTTATGGCTAGTAGTTTTTATATACTATTTAGAAAATCTTTATATATCAATGAAAACATTTCCCTAGGGGCGCCTGGGTGGCTCAGTCGTTAAGCATCTGCCTTCAGCTCAGGTCATGATCGCAGGGTCCTGGAATCGAGCCCCACATCGGGCTCCCTGCTCGGCAGAGAGCCTTCTTCTCCCTCTCGCTCTATCTACTTATGCTCTCTCTGTATCTCTCTGTCAAATAAATAAACAAAACCTTAAAAAAAAAGAACATATTTCCTTATATGACCTTCCAGATGTAGCTGCTCAGTACAATCTTCCTGGAATAACTTTTTGTGTATGGTAAGAGATAGGAGTCACAAGTGATTTTTTGCCCTATACACTATCAATTGACCCAGTACCACTTGTTGAAAAGACCACCTTTCCCCCACTGCTCTACAGTTTAACATTGTCAAAAACAAGCGTCCAATCGAATATCTGTTTCTGAGCTTTGTATTTAATACCATTCCCATGTCTTTGTGACAACGTTAGACCATCTTAATTACTACGTCTTTATAAATGTGTCTTGATATTTATTACAGCAAGTTCTCTCATCTAACTTCTTTAACTCATTCTACTATTGATCTTTCTTTTCTTTGCATAATTCTTTCAGAATCACACACACAGAGTTTGCAGTTGGTTGGAATTGGAGAGAGATGACATTTTTTATAATATTCAGTCTTTCACTGATATGTCCCTCCATTTATTTAGGCTTTTAATTTTTCTCAGGAGTTTTTTGAAGTTTTCAGTGAAGGGAACTTGCACATATTTTTTCAGATTCATTTTTATATATTTCATGTTATTAATGCTATTATAAATTTTATATTTTTTAAATTCTACTTTCTGTTTCTTATATATAGAAATGCAAATTAATTTTAACAGCTTTATTTTTTTAAAGATTTATTTATTTATTTAAGAGAGAGAGAGAGAGAGAGAGCACACAAGGGGGGAGGGGCAGACAGAGAGAATCTTCAAGCAGACTCCCCACTGAGTGCTAAGCCCGAGGTGGGGCTCGATTCCATGACCCACGAGATCATGACCTGAGTTGAAACCAAGAGCCGGGGGCGCCTGGGTGGCTCAGTTGGTTAAGCGACTGCCTTCAGCTCAGGTCATGATCCTGGAGTCCTGGGATCGAGTCCCACATCGGGCTCCCTGCTCAGCAGGGAGTCTGCTTCTCCCTCTGACCCTCTTCCCTCTCATGCTTCCTATCTCTCATTCTCTCTCTCTCTCAAATAAATAAATAAAATCTTTAAAGAAAAAAAAAAGAAACCAAGAGCCGGATGTTCAACCAACTGAGCCACCAGGAGCCCCGATTTTAACAACTTTAATTCACATACACTGAACTGTATGTATTTAAAATGTACAACTTGGTAAGTATTGACATTTGTATACAGTTAAAAGACTATCGCAAAATCAATAGAGTGAGCATATCCATCACTCTCACAAGTTACCTTGTTTCTTTTTGTAATTCTCCTATCCCCTCCCTATGACCTCCAATCCCTGTTTGAGCATTGGTTTGCTTTTTTGGACTATAGATGAGTTGGCGTTTTCTAGAATTTTTTTTTAAGTTTTTATTTAAATTCCAGTTAGTTTACATATTGTGTTAATATTAGTTTCAGGTGTACAATATAGTAATTCAGTCCTTCCGTACAACACTCCTTGTTCATCAACACAAGTGTACTCCTTAACCCCCATCACCCACCCCCTACGCACCACCCCTCTGGTAACCAGCAGTGTGTTCTCATAGTTGAGTCTGTTTCTTGGTTTATCTCTCTGTCTTTTTCCCTTTGCTCATTTGTTTTGTTTATTAAATTCCACATATGAGTGAAATTATATGGTATTGTTTTTTCTCTAACTTATTTTGCTTAACATGATACTCTCTAGTTCTATCCATGTCATTGCAAATGGCAAGATTCCATTCTTTTTGATGGCTGAGTGATATTCCATTGTGTACGTATACAATATCTTCTTTATCCATTCATCAGTCGATGGACTCTTGGGCTGTTTCTGTAATTTGGCTATTGTAGATAATGCTGCTATACACATGAGGATGCATCTATCTCTTTGAATTAGTATTTTTGTATTCTTCGAGTAAAAACCCAGTAGTGCAAATGCTGGATTATAGAGTAGTTCTATTTTTAACTTTCTGAGGAACCTCCATACTGTTTTGCACAGTGGCTGTGCTAGTTTGCATTCCCACCAACAGTGCAAGAGGGTTCCCATTTCTCCACATCCTCACCAACATGTCTTCGTTCTTATGTTGTTGACTTTAGCCATTCTGACAGGTATGGGGACATATCATTGTAGTTTTGATTTGCATTTTCCCTGATGGTGAGTGATGGTGAGCTTCTTTTCATGTGTCTGTTGGCCATTGGGATATCTTTTTGGAAAAATGTCTATTCATGTCTTCTGCCCATTTCTTAATTGGATTATTTTATGGGTGTTCAATTTTATATGTTCTTTTTATATTTTGGAAACTAAAACTTTATCACATATGTCATTTGCAAATATTTTCTCCCCTTCCATAGGCTGCCTTTGTTGATTATTTCCTTCACTGTGCAGAAGATTTTTATTTTGAAGAAGTCCCAATAGTTTATTTTCGCTTTTCTTTCCCTTGCCTCAGGATACATAGCTAGAAAGAAGTTGCTACGGCTGATGTTAAGTCAGTTACTACCTGTGTTCTCCTCTAGGATTTTTATGGTTTCAGGTCTCACATTTAAGTCGTTAATCCATTTGGAATTTATTTTTATTATATGGTGTAAGAAAGCGGTCCAGTTTCATTCTTTTGTATGCTGCTGTCCAGTTTTCCCAATACCATTTGTTGAAGAAACTCTCTTTTTCCCATCGGATATTTTCTCTTGCTTTGTCAAAAATTAATTGACCATATAGTTAGGGGTTCATTTCATTTTCTTAGAATTTTGTTATTAATGGGCTCATACAGTATGTATTTTTTTATCTGGCCTCATTCACTCACCATTATTATTTTAATATTCATTCATGTAGTTTCATATAATAATCATCCATTATATTGTTGAGGAATATTGCATTGTATGGATATACCACAATTTCTTTATCTATTTACCTGTTGGTGGGCCTTTGCGTTGTTTCCAATTTGGAAGTATTACAAATAGAGCTGCTATGAACATTTATGTACAAATCTTTGTATGGACATATGATTTCATTTTTCATGCATAGTTACCTCTTAGTGGAATGGATGGAGTGTGTGGTAGGCATATGTTCACCTTTTAAAAAGTATCGAACTGGTTTTGCATATCAGAACCATTTTGTATTATTCGACAAGCAATGCATGAGAGTTCCAGTAGTTCTATATCCACACCACTCTTTTTAATCTTAGCCATTCTAATAAGTGTGTAATTGTATCTAATTGAACTTTTAATTTGCAATTCCCTAATAATTAATGTTGTGGAACATCTTTTCATGTATCTTTTCCCATTTGCACATCTTCTTTGGGAAGTGTCTATTCAAGTCATTTGCCCATTTTTTTTTTTTTATTGGGTGGCTTCTTTTATTATTGAATTGTGAAATTTCTTTATTCTAGATATAAACCCTTAATAGATGCATGATTTGAAAATCCTTTCTTCCACTCTGTGGCTTGTTTTCCATTCTCCTAATAATTTCTTTCAAAGAGCAGAAAGTTTTAATTTTGATGGATTATAATTTATCAATTTTTTTCTTTTATGAATCATGCTTTTGGCATTGTATCTAAGAAATCTTTGCTTAACCTCAGGTGCTATGGACTGAGTTATGCCCCTTTCCATTCATATGCTGAAGCCCTAAAACCCAACATAACTGTATTTGGAGATAGGGCTTATAAGGAGGTAATGAAGGATAAATGAGGACATAACATTGGGGTCCCTGATCCAAGATGATTAGTTTTCTTATGAGAAAAGACACCAGAGAACCTGCACTCTCTCTGCTATGTGGGCATTCAATGAGAAGGCGGCCATCTACAGGCCAGAAAGAGGGTTCTTGCCAGAAACTGAATCAGCCAACACCTTGATCTTAGACCTGCCAGCCTCCAGAAAGTGGGAAATAAATTTCTGTTTTGTAAGCCCCCTAGACTGCAGTATATTTTTATAGTAGCCCAAGCATACTAATACACCATATGATGAAAATTTTGTTCTATATTTCCTTTTAGAATTTTTATGGTTTTAGATTTTTACATTTAGGTCTATGATCCATTTTGAGTTATTTGTGTATTGATCTTTAATTTATTTCAGCAAAATTTTGTGGTTTTCAGTATCCTTAAGTATTTCATTTTCTCATATTTTTGTTATTGTAAACAGTATTTTTATTTCAATTTCTAGTTGATCATCACCAGCCCTGAGAAATATAATTGATTTTTCTGTACTGACCATACATTATGCAACCTTGCTAAATGCACCAATTATTTCTAGTAGCTTTTTTGTAGACAGGATTTTCTACAGAGAGGAACAAGTTGTCTGCAAATAAACACAATTTTACTTCTTTCATTCAAATCTGAATGCCTTTCCTTTCCTTGCCTATTACATTGGCCTAGAACCTTCAGTACAATCAATGTTGAATCAAAGTGGTAAAAGTGGAAGTCCTTGTTTTGTTCCTCATCTTTAAGAGAACATTCAGTGTTCTAGCATAAGTATGATTTTGCCTATAGGATGTTTAAAGATGAACGTTCCTGTCAATCATTGAAACCTCTGACTATATTTCTGAATTTATTTATTTCTCTCTGTAGATCTATCAGTTTTTATTTTATATAATTTGCAACCCTGTCAGTAGGTGCACCAATATTTAAAATTTTGTATCCCCTTGATTAATTGCCTCCTTTACCATTATGAATTGACCTTTTACATTTTTATTCTTTCCTCTGAAATTTACTTTTTCTGATATTCACATAGTCATTCCAACTTTTTTCTGACTCATCTTAGCATCGAATGCCTTTTTCTCTTAGTCTACTTTTAACCTATTTGTGTCTTTATATTAAAAATAGGCTTCTTGTAGGCAAAATATAGGTGGGGCCTGCTTTTTCGTTTGTTTGAACATCTCTGTCTTTTAATTAAGGTATTTATACCGTTTACATTTGATGTGTTTATTGTTATATTGGGATTTAGTTTCATATTGTTTATTTGTTTTCTGTTTGTCTTATCTATTCTTTGTTCTCTCTTTCTCTCTCTCTGACTTCTTTTGAATAAATTTTGTACTCTTTAGGATTTCATTTTATCTCTTTTGGTTTTTTCCTCCTGTTTTTGTAATTGGGGTTTCTTGCACTTCTTCTATTTCTGTTTACCATTTTTGTCAAATTAGAAAAAATTTTAGCTAGTATTTTTTCTAATATTTTTCTGCTCCTCCCACCCCTTCTCCTTTACAGAAAACTTACGTTACATATATATTAGCCTCTTTCAACTTTTCTCATTGACTATTGATCTTCCGTTTACTTTTTCTCCAGGCTTTGTTCTTTGCGTTTTATTTTAATAGTTTCTATTGCTATGCCTTCAGGTTCACCAAGTTACACGCTTTTACACATTTTCTAGTGGCTATATTAGTGATTCTACTAAGCATGGTTGACTTAGCTAACTCTAATATAATTGGTATTTTTACAATTCTTTCTAGGCAGTTATCTTGAAACATTTTAACTCTATCACTTCTACAACTAATGTGGCATTACTATCATGTGTCTTAATACTATATATAGTTTAATACTCACAGGAGAGTATTATTATTTTAATCAACCAATATTGGATATATCCTTACATTTGCTCATCTTTTTAAAAATTCTTTCATTTCTCACCAAATTCCTGACCTTTACTCTAGAATTATTTCTTTCTTCTTGGAAAATAATCTTTAGTGTATCCATACTGTTCTACTGATGATGAATTATCTCTGTTTTTGCCTGAAAATACGTTTTATTCCTGAAGGATATTTTCATTGGGTATAGATGTTTGCATTGCCAGTTATTTTTCATTTTTCCCCAGCATTTTAAATGCGTTATTCTATTGAGATTTATTTTCCTATTGAGAACTCAGTAGCCAGTCTAACAGTTATTCCTTTAAAAGCAATTTGTTTCTCACCCCCACCCCCTTGGCTGCAGTGTGTGATTTCTAAGTGTGATTTTCTTCTTAGTTATTGGAATTTATAGGGCTTCTTGAATCTGCATCATGATCTTTCTTATCTTTTCTCAGCTGTATCTTATCCACTATTTAATCAAAATATAATTTTCTAATTAAAATCATATATGATAACTCTCTAGAGTTTTTATTTTAATTCTTGTCACACTTTCCAGTTCTCTAACAAAGTTCTCAATTATCTTTCATCTCTTTAAACATAAAAAGTAGAGCTACTTTAAGGTCTATGTTTGAATATTCCAATATCTGGAGTTCCTATGGGTGTATTTTTGTGATCTGATACTTCTGCTGGTTTTCCTTCATGTTGTTTTGACTTTTCATGTTCAAATTATTCTAGAAATAACTTAAGACCAAAATCAATGTTATCTGTCTTGAGAAGGGATCTATTTGGTTGAGTCTGAAAGGGACCTGGAAGTAGTAATACCCCAGGAAACTCTTAACCTAATATTAGGGATTGAGATGGTATAAAGCTGGGCTTTTCTGTTTGTAGGACCTATTCCTGATTCATCCATATTTCCAGGATGCAGCCCTCAGGATCTTAACTAGAGTTAGAGTTGTTTACAAATGTTCATAGCTTGAGTGAGTCTTGTTCTTCACTACCTCTTACTTAGCTCTGCAAGACTGTCAAAAATGGAACTTACTCTTTCCACATTTGGGAGAGAAAGAAGGAAAAAAAGGAGGGTTAAAAACAGCCCCAAATATTGAGGTTATTGCCCTAAGCCTGCATCTTCTCCCAAATCCTGGGTCCATTACTTATCCCTTATTTGTCTTCTCTCTAGTGCATTTAAGTAGACTTCTAAAACTTTTCTTTTTCCAACTAGTCTATTTTTTCTCAGCAGGGAAGTTGGTTTGAAATATTTAATTTATCATTATCAGAAGAAGTAACTCTTTTTCCATTTGCCTTTGTTTTGTTTTCAATTGTTACTATGGCAGTGGGGAACATTGGGAAACTAAATTGTGGCTGGTGGTGGACAATTGTAGGAATATAAGTGTCATTTATAATTTGAGTGCATGCTGTTATGTAATCTTCCCAAATAAATGAGGCCATAGGTGCTTCTTGCTTCATCCTTAATTTAAATAAAGTAGATAAATCCAGTCTGAACATTGCTCTCTGAACTCCCAGTAACTCTCCTCTGAGAGACTTATTTGGTCCTTACCTAAACTACTTCTATTGTAATTTAATTGTTTTGTGTCTGTTAAGTCCTTATTCTCTGAGTAGTTTGCAAGGTACTGTAGGAGTAAGATTTTATCCTAAATTTTTTTCCTATCTCCTTTCTGATATTTAAGACCATCCACATTATTAAAATGATGGGTACTCGAGAAAAAAAAATAGCTATTTTTTTTTTTGAGGTTCAGATGCCCTCAGTTGCACTCAAGAAGAATCCCAAGGTTATTTTGTTGCCCCATTCAGGATCTTCATGGTCTGCCACTGCCATACTCCCCAGCCATATATTACAATCCTGCTTCCCCAATGCCTAGACTCAGAAAGTCAATGCTCTAACCCCACTGCTTACATGCCATGCATCCCCACACTCACTGCATTCTCAGAGTGTAACCTGTAAATTCTAGTACTTCTGCCCAGACTCCCTTCCTTTCTGCTGTACTCTATCTAACACCTACTAACTCCTGCTTAGCCGTGAGAACTCAGTTTAGACATCACCTCCTCCAGGAAGCTTTCCTGATTTATTGCAGTAAATGCTGATTATAGGCGTTCCATCTTAACCCCATTCCAGTGCCTTCAGGACTATATTATAATCATCTCTTTATCTGTATGTCTTCTGCACTTGACTATAAATTTCTCAAGAGGCTTATGAATTCATTGTCTATATACCTATCGCTTTTTCAAATCCTGGATTCTTAGTAAATCCTGAGTAAGTGACTAAATACAGAGCTGAATTAATAGTCAATTGCTGAAAATTACACAAATGATGGGTTGAAATAATATGCAAATGAATACGTTTAATATGTTTTGGATTATGTCATCAGACCTCCATGAGCTATGCTACAAAAAATTAAACATGTCAAGGAAAATCCTTAAAGAAGGAAAAAAGGTAACTGTAGTGTCCATCTTTCAAAGAAGGAAAAAAGAAATATTCGTCAGCCCAAAACACAGTGTCTGGGAAGTTACTAAGATAAATCATCAAAATGATCAATTTGCAATCACCTAGAAGAGCATAACAGCCTGGGTAGCAACCAACGTGGCTTTTACAGAAACAAATCATGCCAGACCAATTTAATTTCCTTCTATGATAGAGTGACAGGCCTTGTAGATAAAAAGGATGCAATAGATGTAATCTCTCTAGACTTCTGTAAGCCTTTGATTCTGTCCTACCTGACATTCTCATCAACAAACTGGGGAGATCTAATCTAAACCACACAACAATTCAGTGGGTGCACAGCTGACTGGGCAGAGGCATCCAGAAAGCAGTTGTCAATGGTTTAACATCAGCCCAGGAGAACAGAACTGGCAAGAAGCCTTGTGGTGGGGCCTAGGATCACTTGAAATTTTTACAGTTAAAATGAAAGGTAAGATTATTTTTTTTAAAAAAAGACACATATGTAATAAAGGATATGTTTACACAGGAACTGCTGCAGATGTATTTGGAATCAAAAGAGTGTCTCTGCTTGGGATTACTTGGCATAAAACAAATGAATCAGCAAGCACATAAATACTTTGTGAGTGACCTCTCTTCATATTAAAGAGATTGCGTTACGTATGAATTAAAGTGCCAAGTCTATAGGGGTACCCCAGAAGGGTTATCACTTCCATCCCTACCACCACTGCCTAGATTGTCTTCCCGAGTGGAATCTCTGCTAATCAATACCCTGACATCTGCTTCTATCATCTGTTTTTTCTGTGTCGTTGTGGACTGCTGGCTCCATCCTTACCATTCCTTGTCCTGACTTCCTCAGCTGACAACACGATCGTTTCAACCCAAACTTCCCTCTTCTTATTCTGTCTCATGAAATCTCCTTGCCCTCACAATACCGGCCCACCTGTTCTCACCTGTGTTTTCTCCCCTTGCTCAATATCTGGAAGGTGCAGGTGAATGAGATAGATTGAATCTAAACTCAAAGTAATAAAGAAGTTTGGGAGCAACATTTAGAGATGAGCTGATCATCAAGGCCATGTAAGATTTCTTTTTTTAAAGGACAATTTCAGGGGTGCCTGGGTGGCTCAGTCGGTTAATAAGCATCTGACTCTTGATTGTGGTTCAGGTCATGATCTCAGGGTCCCGGGATCAAGCCCCATGTTGGGCTCTGTACTCAGTGCTCAGTGTGGAGTCTGCTGGAGATTCTCTCTCTCTCCCTCTGCCCCTTCCCTGTGTGCTCTCTCTCTCTCTCTCAAATAAATAAATAAATATCTTTATGTAAATAAATAAATAAATAAATAAATAAATAAATAAAAGGACAATTTCAGTAGGTTTGGAGGTAGGGCCTGGAAAGTAAAAAATGGGAGAGATGGTTTGATGGAGTGGGCAACTAAAAAGAATGAGATAACAGAGAATAATGTTAGAAATCAGGTTTGGGATTCAGATGAGAACTGGCCATCAACCATCACCAAAAAGACAAAAGATAACAAACGTTGGTGTTGTTGTGGAGAAAAGAGAAAGTTGGGCACTGTTGGTGGGAACATGAGCTGGGACAGTCACTGTGGAAAACAGTATGGAGGTTCCGCAAAAAATTAAACATAGAGTGACCCTATGATCCAGCAATTCCCCTTCTGGGTATTTACCCCAAGAAAATGAAAAGCCTAACTCTAAACAAATATCTGCACCCCCATGTTTATAGCAGCATTATTTACAATAACCAAGGCACAGAAAAAACCTGCATCTATCAATGGATGAACAGATAAAGAAGTTGCAGTACATATATAATTCAGCCATGAGAAAGGGAAATCCCACCATTTGCGACAACATGGATAGACCTGGAAGGCATTATGCTGAGTGAAATAAAACAGACAGAGAAAGATAAATACTGTATGATCTCAATTATATATGATATATGATGATTATATATGATGTTCTTTTTTATCCAAAAAAGAACATCACCACCAAACTCACAGAAAGAAAGAACAGACTTGTGGTTACGAAAAATGGGGGTTAGAGAAAGGTGGTCAAAAGATACAGACTTCCAGTTATAAGATAAATGAGTCCTGAGGATGGAACACCCAGCATGGCAACTACAGCTAATATTGTGTGAAATACAGGGAAGGCGTGAACAGAGTAGATCCTAAGTGTTCTCCTCCCAAGGAGAACATTTTTTTTCTTCTTTTGTTTTTCTTTTTATTATCTCTCTAGGAGATGATGGGTGCTAACTAAAGTTATCGTGGTAATTGTTCACAATCTATGTAAGTCAAGCCTTCCAGCTGTATGCCTTAAACTTATACAGTGCTGCCTGTCATTTATTTCTCAATAAAACTGGAAAAAAAATTGGCAGTCGAGACAATGGCCCAAAGATAAGGTACAAGAGGCCAGAACAGCAGAGTGGTAGGAAAAGCACTTAATTTGAAATCATAAGATCTGCCACATATTAGCTCTTCAACATTCAGAAAGTCACTCAGATTTTCCAAGTCTGATCTATCAACTGTAAAATGAGGTTATTACCTAACTAATCAACACAAGAGAATCAAACCAAATAATATACATGAAAGAACAGAAGAGTATAAAGCAGTATACAACAGTTAAATTATTATTATTAGTAATAATACTATACCATATACCAATACGCCCGATGATACCTGCTGGTTATATAAGCTGTAGGCCAACGAGGTCACTTCTAAAAGAGGGACAGGAATTTTTATTAAATGTCAGGAGCACCTTTAAGACTCAATGGAACATCTTTGTGTTAAAGGAGATGAAGAGTCTTTCCTTTGGCTGGTAACCTTGGAAATAAACAACTGCATGCCTTAATTATTTTTTTAAGATTTATTTATTTGAGAGAGAGAGAGAGAAAGAATGCAGATGAGTTGGGAGAGGGGCAGAAGGAGAGAATCTCCAGCAGACTCCTCACTGTGTGTGGAACAGACCTGGGGTTTGAAATCATGACCTGAGCCAAAATCAAGGGTCAGATGCTTATCCAACTGAGCCACCCAGATGCCCCTGAATTCCTTAATTAAACATCCCTCCTCAGTGGTCATTTATGTTACCAAACTCAGCAGTGAAATTCTAAGAACTCAAGTCACTGTCTAGAAACATAATGCCAACCAGAATAATAACAGTATCATGAAAATCACCTTACCTCCCTCATCTAGCTATTTCAGGTGAAATGTTTCGGGGGACAATATGATTCATATAATTGCTTTAACACCCCAATCTGCATATATGGGCAAGATAAAAGGAGCCCAGGAGGAAGTGATGCATTCACTATCATAAATTACACTCATTACCCTGTCAATTTCTCAGCTCTTCCTGGCTGGGAAGATGGTCCATCTTCTCAAACCAGCTGTACTTATTTCCAGCTTTTCTGTTGATTAGCATGAAGGTCACCTGTCCCCAAATTCATGTTCAGTGCATATAAATTAAAATTATCTTGTCAAAACTGATTTTACTGAATTCAATGAGTCCTACCACCCTCCTTTAAAAAAATTACTTTGCTTAAGCAAAAAAAACATGACTTTTACACATTCTCATGGCTGACGTAACTATCCAGTTTGTTTCCAATACCCATCATAAGAATACGTTTTTAAAAAGTGAAGCAGGAACATAGCTAAGATCTTTCCTGTCCTGGTACAAGACTCTCTGGGATCAAAGTTTCCAAAATCTTGGATATCAACAGATTTCCCGAGTATTGAGTTTCCACCGCATGTCCCCTGGTGGTCTTTCTGTTTGGATGAGAGACTCTATGCCAACACTCAGACAGAGATGGCTATCCTTCAGAGGTGCACATGAAAATCCACCCCAGCAGCTGGACTGCTGCTATTTTTATGCAAACTTGTGTTCTAGAGATAATGAGAGGTCTGCTCTGCTCTCTGGGGAGGAACCTTAACTCTAAAATGGCCAATTAGATTAAATGTCCCTTCTGGAAAGAACTAACAACCAAATGGAATTTGTATTATGTAAAGATGGGTGAGTTAGATTTTGTTTGAGATAACCTTGGAATTCACTTATAGGACTCTCTCTTTGCAGGAACAATTAAGCCAGAATCCAGCAGTAATGATCTCAGGAACATTCAAATCTTGTTCATTCAGATTACAGCAGGGCATCCCAGTAATACTTGTCATGGGTTTATGGATTTGTGGGTTGAAGGAGTCCCCCAACACATACACACACACACATTTATGTTCTTGGATTGTCATACTATCTGGGTAAAGTTATTGGAAGCAGTATCATTCTCCCCATTTCACAGGTGAGGGGACTGGAACACAAGCTCTCGTAATTGGATATTGGTTGAACTGTACCTAAACCAAGACCTTTGCTTGCTAAGAGAGAACCCTGCTACCTCATAATTTTTTTATAGCTACTGATGTATTTTGAATATAAGTTGTCAGTGAAGGTTGTAAGTATCCCTCTCACGAGGCCACTTGTCAATTTTAACTGTTCATTTGTGATAGATTTGATCATTTATGTTCTTTATAATATAAATTTGCAGGTGTGGGAAAAGTGGCTCCCTGTCATTCAATTAGGTGACTCGACAAGCCCGTCATGGTAAAGTGTGAGCAGATGAGGCCTTGGGCGTGGCGAGGAGGTGAGGCAAGGATGGAGCCAGAGGAGATCCCTCATTAAAGCCAGTGATCTGGAACAAAGCTATGAATTAGGCTCCTTTGGAGGCAGAATTACGTTTTGAGTTGTAAAATATAGTAACGGTTTTACTCAAAGTAGCTTTTTTACGTAGTCCACACGAACCTAATGTACTTTAGAGATCTGAATTAATTCATTTCAATCACATTCCACAACGAAGTGTTATTGTACCATTTTACTAGGAAAACTGAGTAAGTAGCCTAAAATAGAGTGTAAATGGTTGCATTTTTTAAATTTGTTACTTTATGAATTATTGATTAGAACAGTATTTAAGAGACAGAAATAAACTTCACTCTTGGCTTAAACCTTGGTTAAATACATAAAGAAATGTCAGCCTCAAAATATAATTCAGGAAATTATCTAATAAGGTTTCCTTTTTTTTCTTTTTCACTTTATAAAAGGAGGAGGGGACTTGAAGAAGAGAAAGAAATAGCAGATCGGATGAAGGAAAGAGGTGGTGAACCAATGTGAGTGGTCACCATTGTATTCCATGCATCCAAAAGCGAACAGAAAACCTCAGTTAAAGGCGGGAAGCCGGAATACCTACCATCATCTATGAATGCACTTTGATGTCTTGAATTCCATCTCCCGCGCCCAATTTCCATCCTTTGCATCCTCGCTAGTGCTTTCCTGGAATGCTGGCCATACTAGTGAAGCTCAGAGGCACTTACTGATCACAAACCCATGTCCTTGTTTAGACCTAAACAGAAAACAGAATGGTGGAAGGTGCCAGAAAAGTGTGCTATAAAAATACAGGTGGAATTCCCTGACAGAGGGCAGAAGGTGGAGGGGAGGGAGGGAAACAGTGAAAGGAAAAACTGAACAGAGCTTGGGTCTAGATAGAAAGGAGAAAAAAATGTTAATCATGATACTGCATGCAGAATATTATTGATATATGAAGATTAAAGAAAAATAAACATTAAGGGTGCAAATTTGCAACTAGTAGATAAGTAAGTTCTGAAGATCCAGGGCACGGCAATATAATACTGTATTGTAAACTTCAGAGTTGCTAAGCAAGTAGATCCTAATTACTCTCACCACAAAGAGATACGCGATGTGATAGAGGTGTTAGCTAACGCTATGGCAGTGATCATATTGTAATATGTAAATGTATTCAATCAACACACTGTGCACCTTACACTTGCACAATGCTCTATGTCAAATATCTCAACAAGAATAAGAAGAAACATCATTATTTCCTCAAGAATCACTGAAGATGCAGGAATGGGGGAGGCCTTCCATAATAACACTCATAATCCTCGACGAGAGTTGACTCCGTGTCCAGCTCTGTGCTGAGCCTTTTCCATGCTCTGCTTCAATTCATCTTTACCGCCTTCCCCTATCATCACTGTTTCAGTGATGAAGGAAAAGGGGTCCAGAGAAATCAAATAGCTATCCCAAAGGCACACAGCCACTGAAAAGAAAGTCCTTTCTGAAGAAAAAGGAGTAAAAATTAAGCAGAGCCAACATTATTGAATGCTACTCTGTGCCAAGCATTGTTCTAAGCCTTTCACATGTATTATCTCATTTAGTACAACATCTGAGGCAGCCACTATTTTATCAATGAGGAAACTGACGCACAGAGGACTTCAATTGTCCACGGCATCCCAGCTAATACATGGCCAAACCAGGATTCAAACCCTGACCAAAGAACCTTGGCCCTTAAAATAGTGTTAACAATTATGCCAACCTCATTAAGTCGTTCTATCAAATGAGTTGACATCTGTAAAAGGCTTAGAACTGCACCTTGTACATAGTAAGCATTTAAGAAATATTATTTAATTAAATTATTACTAATAAGATCATACCCCACTGCTTCTCAAAATGTAGACCATGAAGCTACTGAAAAGTAAACCTGCAAAGATCGACATTCCAGGAAAAATTTATTACAAGAGACTGAGCGGCATCTATAAAAACGGGTTTTTCAAAGATAACTCAACTTGAATTTGAACACCAGAGTGTTAATGCTCAGGGGAAATGCATCCAGGATACTGGGCATGAAGTTAAGGAGAATGACTGACCAGGAGGAAACTGAAGCAAAAGTTGGCCTGGGATAGAGCCCGTAGCTGGAAATCCAACATAGAAGGAAAATCAGCTTATACCAGCAGGTTGTGTTTTTTGAGGAAAAGAAAGTAGAGTGAACACATTTCTAGAGCTCCATCTCCATCATGGCCCAGGGTCCTTACCTTGTCTTCAAGTGCCCAGAAAAGAGAGAAACAACTTTTTTTACCCTATTACTATCAATGAGGAAAAACATGCCATAGGGGCAGAGAACCAAGACGATGGACAGGAGGGTCAAATCTCTGTGTGCACTTCCAGCTGGTCTCTTGTTCAAGTCCATGCTAGTAAATGTGGGACAATGATTTATCCTTCCTTTTGAATAATCAGGTTGTATTCCTGGTTTGGACTTCTGCAAGATTAAGGATAGCTGGTCTCTCAGCCTGAGTCAAAGAGCAGAGAATTTCTGTTTGATCTTTTGACCTTGCTTTGTTGTCTAAGATGAAATTGTGTTGACAGCAAAGCCAGTTTCATGGGCCAGCAACCTGTGCAATCGGCCCAGACCCCGTGCTCAGAAGGACCCTGGGCTTGATTTAATGCTCTGCTGTCACTGTCTTGCAACCCTTTAAGAATTTTATCTTTGGACAGATGTTTTGTAAGTGAAATCCAATGAGGCAATGGGGAATATGTGTGAGCAAAGGAAATACTCAGATTGTTCCTCCATTCCCTGTCACCCCCATTCATGTCCAGCATTTGCGATGCCCCATGACCCTGGATGTATGGAACGCACAGAATTTCAAGGAGAGCACGAGGTAAGCATGTTGCATTGCTAGAAGGTACATGTATCAAGAAGGGAAATAAAAACCATTGAGTGCGTTTTGTGCAGCATTTCCACTGTTCTGGTGAGAATAAACTACATATGCATATATAAGTGCTGAAATAGGCATTGTGTGATTTCTGTGCATACAAATTAAATGCTCTTAAATTTGCTTTGAAAACTGGCATCCCACACTATAAAGATGAATGGTACAATCTGTGCTAATAGTTTAAATTTTTAAATTTTCTTTACCTACAATGACATTAAATAGCAAATACCAGTATGACTGGTCAAGAGAGAGAGTCTCTGGAAGAAGAGAAAAAGAGCTTTATATTTTAATGCCTTTAATGACCCCTTTTTTCCCTGCTTTTTAAGTAAGAGGCCTCCATTTTTATTTTGCAGAGTCTGCAAGTGATGTAGCCAAACCTCGTTGACATGTTCCCTGTGCCCGAGAGCCACGGTGTTTCTGAAGCAACCCTTTCTTGTTTGAATTTGTCCCACATGTCCTGAGTCACTACTTAGCCTAGGAAACTCTTGGTGTGTTTGGGGAAGGAAGACAAGTTAAATTCCTACTGCTCTGGAGTGACTGGATCCATCATACCCATTCCCTCATTCTGCTACACCTCCCTTGCCTCAGCTGGACTAAATTACCTTCTTTTGTATTCCCAGAGTCCTCAGCAAGCTTCACTAGATCACTTCTTTTTCTGCACTGGCTTGGCTTTCATGTTTTTTTCTTCCCTATTGGATTAAGTAATTCTTGGATGGTGAAGACAAGGAACCTGTGTCATTTCTCTTGTCAAGTCCAGACCTTGAACACCAGTCACTCACAAACATTGTTACACTAAATTACATCTCCTCCCCCCAATGTGCACCTCCTCATCCCCCCTCATACTCCTCCTCACACATACATAACAAAACCGTTTCTCCCCTAGTCCCTGATGATAGAGGAGAGAACTGTTTTCTGGTCTTTTCATTATCCCACTGAACTAAATACAGGGGCAAATAGTCTGATTTTTCCTAAGAAACACTCCCTAGCAACCGATGACCAATCCCTTCCTCCATCTTGTGGCATCTCTCAGTCTATCATGCCCCCATCTCAGAGGGAAATGGAAGACATAAATAACCACATCGTGTTTTACAGACCAGAACTGGACTCCCAGATTGGCTTGTAGCATATGTCTCTGGCCAAACCAGTCAAGTTTTCTGAGCTTCAATTTCCTCATTTTATTAAATAGGTGTAATAATAGTATCCCCGAAAAGGATGGTTGTGATATATACATGTCATTCCTACAATATTTGCTGTATATTTTGTAGATCCATACTACATAACTGATGCTAGTATTACTATTCCAATCTTCAAGAAGTTTCTATTGTTAGGTTTCAAATCAGCGTGACATCTTCTGAATGTTTAGGGAAGAGCAGACAAAGATTGAGAAGGCTATATAGCACCTGTTCCCTGAGGTGGTCAAAAGGTGTATGCACGATGGGGCTACGCACCCTGCTTCTCTTATTAAGAAAATTGTGTGAATGAGCTGGAGCCTGAAATAAACAGTTCTGGTCTATGATGATAAGTAAAGAGTAGGCATGCCAGGTTGGGAAAAATATATAAGCAATGTATGCACATGACTCTGTTCTTATTCCTGGTTATACCAATCTGTGTACACAGAGTAGGCAGGGGGCAAAGGGTTGAGTAACCCAAGAACGTTTCGGTTTGAATGTTGGGCTAGAATGTTCTTGGCTCCTATTCCACTGAAGTTGTATGAACCAGTCACTACTAAGGCTTGGCCAGTGAATTCTATTAAATGTGCGTATGTGTCAATTAAGAATGTGGCATACATTACTTAGACCCTGGAGTCTGAATCTGAACATAGGATACTTAGAGATAGGGACTGTATTCCTTTATTTTAGGCCTCCCTTCTTCTAGCAGGCCAAGAGTTGCTTGCTTGATTACAGTAAGAATAATAAGCATCAATGTCCAGAGGCACCCTCGGACCTCTGATGGCCAGGTGATTCTCTGACTCACCTTCTCAGAAGAAAGTTTTTTTTTTTTTTTGAAGAATCTTTTATTTCTTAATATTTAGCGAGCACCTACTTTGAGAACAGGAGATTAATAAGTTACTTGCCCTGCCCCTAAGAAAACTCACAGTATTTCACAGAATATCAGAAAAAGGTACCGGTCTATTTCACTAAAGACAGAGTGGACTTCTTAAACTCAACATTTGGACTCACGTTGCAAATGGTAAAATTAATATTTAAAGCCACAGGCTGAGTGTGTGTGTGCGTGCGTGTGTGTGCGCGCGTGCGCACACCACATGACAGCTGACGAGGGAAAAGTAAGCCAAGATTAAAAGATAAGGTGACTGTGGCAGTTAATGAGTCAGCAGCTGCTGGTGGCAATGACTTCAAGAACTGGACACAAAAGCAAAAACTATTTTTAGGTTCTACTTTCTGTTCCTGCCAATTCTTTGCAGAAGAGCGTAGATCTTTACAAATTGTGGGCCTCCTTTTCCGGACTTTTCTCATCCTTACCTGTAAGTAAGCTTTGGAACAACAAATCCGTTGAGACCCATCTCGAGATTTTTTTTCCAGGATCTGACTTGACTGGTCTGGCCTCACAAACAAAAGAAAACTTCTTAATTCACTAGTCCTTTATTCGGTTTGTCTTAGTCCTCTCTGGGATGGCTCTAGCAAGGACGGCGTCTTCCTGAAGGCCCTTTTTGGACACAGGGAGAAAAACTTCTCCACAGACTCTGTTCTGTGTACGCTCACCATTCCTATAATGGAATGCCAGCAATGTTGCCTCAAGCAACCTGACACACACAACAATATGTGTATTCATTGGAATATTAAACAGTGAAACAATTCTACAGCACAGGCTTTGTGATCTGTTGATCGCCAACCCTTAGATTCTCGCTTTGTCCTTCTGCACACATCACCCTCTGCCCCCAGAACACACATTTTATTGCACGTTTTGTGGCAAGATTTATGACAATTATCCCCCAAATCCATAATTAGCAAGTGGTAACAGATAGGCAGATAGATCCACTTAGAGTGACATCTCTGACAGATTGATACCCCCCCCCCCCTTAAAAATACCTGCAAGGCTTCTCATATGAAATGTGACTATCCTCAAACACAGTGTTGGCAAGCCTAGTCTCGTGCTCACGGAGGGGGAGGGGGCTATAAAAGCAACATGTTCTCACAAGCATGGCAGAGCCCATGCATAAACCATTTGGCTTTGCAATTAAAAACAGGTTTGGCTTCCCTCTGCATCAGTTAGACAACGTCAAAGCAACATTCATCCCGAAAATTTTCCCTTGTGAATTCAAATGAACTGTGAGTCTTGGGTTTCTCTTTGTTTGCATGTGCATGCCTTGAGAGTGAATTTTTGGAAGGGGTCTGCGTGTTTCTTTCCGGGGTAACGCATTGATATGTATGTTTTGAATCACTGCTACCAGCTTGGTCTCTGTGACACTTTCCATTCTGTGTTCCTTGGATACATGGTTAGCATTTTGGATTCGTTCCGTGAGGCTTATGACTACAGGTAAATTAACTCTCCGAGTCTGATCCTTCTGCCCTAGGAAATGAGCACTCATTCTAAAGATCTGCCTGAGCAATTGACTCGCACAGACTAGAACTGAGTTTCAAAGATACTGAAAAACATAAATGCGTTGGCTCCTAGGAAGTAGAGTAAACTTGCCTACAATGATGGCTAATCATATCTTTACCATTGTCATTCTTGGACGGTGCACTCAACTATTAGATCCCATAATATTTGGAGAAATCACTCCCCCCCCTTGCCTTACAATGAAGAGCCTAGAAGATACCACATAAGCCAATCCCAGTTCCAGTGAAATTCACCTATTTTGTACCGAGGTAGTTTGCATCCATGTTTTTTCTCTTCTTCTTTTACCCATTCGATTAAGCAGAAAGAAACCAAACAGATATTGCCCTTGAGTGTTTACTGTTAAATGACAGGTTTGGAAGTTCTGCCACAGAAGAAATTGCAAAGTAGCAAAACCTAAGCCAAGATTCAAAAACTGTCAGAGCACAGCCACCCGGCCTTGTGAAGAGGTCTCAGCAACAGAACAGGCCACGAGCACTCAGGCCCATTCACTGATGTGCAGAGAAAGTTCTGTGAAAAGACATTATATTAGGAATGTACATTTTTCAGTAACAATAGTGATGATCAACATTAATTAAAAGAGAGAGACAGACAAAAAAGAACAATTAATCTCAGTGCCATATACTTGATCTAGAAGTTAACCTGGACCGGCTTGGCCCCTATTTAATTTACAAGTCTCACCAAACCCCACTTAAGAAATTTTCGTCTATTCAGTGTTTCTTTGGGTGAAATTATCTTATCTCACGCTACTCCTCCAAAAGTTGTTCAATAGAATAATTGTTAACATATAGGTTGCCTTTTTGTTGCATCATTTGGAAATGCATAATTTGAGACAAATATAAAACATTTTTATAATGTATGAAGTAAAAACATTATCAGAACAAAGTAAATAAAAATATGCAAATACACGTAATAATATGTGTAGTTGCACTGAAAAACTTAAAAATTGTTTAACCTATTTTGTCATACATTCTACCTTTAGATGCTTGCACATAATTTCATATGTCTCAAAAATATATGTTTTACCTGTTCTCAGTCTGTGGACTCACAGTGAATAGAAAAAGAGAAAATAAATTTTCCTAAACACAAATTTTTATTTTTGTCTTCATAAAGGAAATCAATTCCCTCAATTAACAAGGTATTAACTATAAAGAAATATTTTCCATTTTCATTAATTCCACATATGGGAGATTTTTCATTGATTTGGGTTCCCATTTACTGGACTGTGTGTTTTATAACCTTGTACATAAAAGGTAAATTATAAGAAGCAACTTGAATTTCAGTCCAGCTAAGGCAGAGAGATAAATTCAGCTTTTAGTATCATGAAAATCACATTACAACTTTGTAAAGAAAATTATGCACATAAAAATAAAATAGAAACACATCTGTATGAAAATAAAATAATTTCACAAATCTTTATGTAGCTTGAGTCTCCCCTCCATTTGTCAAAATATTGTTTATTATTGGAACATTTTTTAATGAGCAAGGAACTGCTATCAATTCATTTCAGTATCAACTGGAGGGAAAAGAAAAACTATGCTTTTTATAAGCTTATAAGTTTTACTAGAGAAGTTACTTTATGTGAGCATATTCTTTATTAATTCAGTGCTAACAGCTTCATTTCCTCCCGGTTATAGATCTGAAGTGTAGTAGGAGGAAGAAAGGAATAAAGGGGGTTATTAGGTCTTTAAGCTCACGTTTTCAAATACCTAATAAATGATGTGATTAAGCGATTAGAGAAAGTTATTGAGCTAGAGAAGGGTTAAATAAAGGAATGTTCAGAACTCATTTGGAATTGCGATAATTACTTTTTTGCGAGAGTTCCATCAGACCAAGTGTAAAGGACTGCTTCCAAGAGCGGGCTGGAGAATCAGAAAGTTATTAAGGAAAATTCCTAGATCTTAATCACGAGCTTACATTTCTGTAAATTAAACGCCCTCCCTGGAAAAGAAAAGGTGTACACGTGTCATTATATCATTATACTAAACGTGTCACACATCTGAACTGAAAAGTCCCATTGCCAAAGTGATTCTCGGCAACTAGAGCGACCGAGCAGTGTTTAAAAAGCGTGTGGGTGTTCTAGTTTTGTTTTTAAGCCACGCGTCCAACCTTACAAGCTGGAGACTTTGCTTTCCCAAACTGACCATAAGACCTATTTCTGAGGAGGCTTTCTTGATGGAAACGAAATGAAATGAAAGCACCTGTATGTTGGAACCACATCACTTATAATATATAATGCTGAACATGAATAAGCCCGCAAGTCCTCCCTTTTCCCCTGTGGTTGAGAACCAGGGACGGGGCTTAAAAGTGAACTTCTGTCTCTCTTCTTTTTTATTTTTGTCACACACATCCTGTAAAAACATGGCTGAAGCACCGACTTACCTCACAGGTGTGTTTTGGAAGTCGCTAGTAAAAATGATCTTAAAACGTTCAGAAACTGCCAGGCTCTGAGAAAATGCTTATTAAAGACTCATAAACTTGTGAAAATTGAGGAGAAAACATCCAGTAAACATTTTTGTGTGTGTGCGTGCTTTAAGGAAGTCGGTGTAGTCTCCACGCACGTGGGCTTGGCTGTGAACTTGGGCAAGAAAAACAAGCTTGGCCATTATTTCTCAATAGAGCGCCTAAGGAGAGTGAAAAGAGCAGCTCAGTCTGAACGAGGTCAGCCGGGAAGGCAGAGTCATTTCTGGCCTTGGCCATTATAATTCTGGACTTTCCGGAGTGAGCAAAACTCCCGCACGCATCCCCGAGCACTCCGAAGGAGGGTCCATACTCTCGATGGTAAACCAAGTATGAACATTGTCACATAAAATGGATGGTGGTCACTGAGTCTGTTTCTGCCAGAGACTTGGAGCGGGAGGTGGGTGACTGAGTGAACTGGGTGGGTGCTTTTCACAACGGGTCTGGGATTCTTTCATCGATGGGTGACTGTCATGAGAATCAGATTCGCATGGTCTCAAAGCTCCCGACGCCGTCCATTGACAATCTTCTAAGAACTTACGGTTTCGTAAAGACCAGAGGGAAGGAATTTATTTCTCCAATTTTATCACACATGTAGAATGTTTATTTTTATTTAAAAATTATTTTAAGCGTAAAAAATAAAAACAAGTAAAAATTATTTTAAGCGAAAAAAATTTTTATTTCAAGCTAACTCAATCGACTAAATTCTACATGGCTACTTCATTTCTGAGAATGTAATGACTCTGGTCTTTATTCAGCAGCACCATTTTCAAACCTGCTTAAGCCTAAGAATCTCCTAAGATGCTTGCTAAAAATACACATTCCTGAGCACTGTCTTAGACCCAAGGAATCAAAATCTCCAAAAAAGAGTCCTGAACATAAGAAATTTTTTAAGTGGGGCAGGCGCCTGGGTAGTTCAGTCGTTAGGCGTCTGCCTTTGGCTCAGGTCATGATCTCAGGGTCCTGGGATCAAGCCCCTTATTGGCCTCCCTGCTCACAGGGGAGCCTGCTTCTCCCTCTCCCACTCCCCCTTCCTTGTGCTGCCTCTCTCGCTGTTTCTCTCTTTCTGTCAAAAATTAAATAAAATCTTAAAAAAAAAAGAAAATTTTTAAGCACTTTAAGTATTGCTTATGATCAAGCAAGTTTGGGAAATCCAGTTTAATTTGAATAGATTCAATGTTGGAAATAACAAAATGTCCAGGAAGAAAAGAGAGAGCGCAATCTCTATTATATAGCTCCAAGAAGCACAGTGATCTCTTTCCTTAGAGACTTCCTGAGGTCTGCTGTATAGATTTAGAGAGAGCACGGTCCACCAGTAGTTGGTATTCACTTCGAACATGCATAAACACGCATACACAAATATTTTTTAAACGCTGTCTCACAAGCTTTAGGGAAGTATATAGGGTAAAAATTATAAGTAAAGAATCTCAAACATAGTGGTCAAAAATTGTTAAACAATGTTAAATGAAACAGAAAACTATCCAGTCACATAATAATATCTAATTATCCAGTAGCTACTTGGCATCTCATGAGATTCTATTCCAACGTAGTGAATTTAATAATCCTACAGATGTGAGCCTAAGCCGTGGGTGCATCTGGGTAGAGATTCGTGTAGACCTCCAAGAACACAGCTTCCAAAGATGAGAGCTGGTAACAGTATATTGCTTTGAGTGAGATGGAATAGCACAATCACAAAAAAATATATAGTGCTTTCTTTTCAGTATTATTACTTCTGTACTGAAAATAATATTCATTGCAAAGCCAAGAAATGCCAATAAATACGTCATTTGAAAATTATTATTTTTGTTTCACCTTTTGGTTAACAAAACTGTAGCCAGCTATACCAGACTACAATGGTTAATAACTCTGATTTTTTTTTTTTTTGTAGAGAATACAAAGCTATCCAGACTGCCTAACGTAGGAGTTTACATAACAAACAAGTAAAAAAGGAAAAAAAAAGTATGGGTTCAGTTGGGCCAATTCATACTCAGTGTAATACAATCTCCTCTAAAGTAATACCTCTTATAGGTCAAATATCTCTTCCTACCCCCGCCCCATGTTCCCCCAAAACACATAAAGTTGAAGTGGTAGGGTGTAAATAAACGCTCTTTTCTCTCACCATTGCAATTCATATTCTAGATATTTTCCCAGAGAATTCTTCTGAATAAATTGCTCCTGTTGCAGATCATAGTAATACTCTGTTTTTGTGTATCAGAAACAGAGTAATCGTTAGCAAACGAATAGCGAACCTTATTACAAAGACAGAGACTGAGGTACAGTTGGCCGACTTGCCTGTCTCACAGGGGCCCAAAGGGGTTTTTAGATCAGTGAGGCTGGTCAGTATCCCAGAAAGACCCGGGCGGCAAGCAGGGAGTGAATGGTAATTACTGTCATCATTAGTGTTATCTGTATATCCAATTAAATAATTGTCATTTCCCTAAAACTTCACAAGGGAAAAACCATAATGAATAATTTAATGCAAAAGTAACAAAATGAAATTTCCACCTCCAGAAATGGTAGTGACTCGGACCACAGTGGCAAATCTGTGCCACAGATCATCGCTTGCCCTTTCACTTAGCTTAAATGCCTCCAGGGGATCCTAATAGCTAGATGATATGTTTGCTTTGGAATCAGATACCTGGAACGGTTAGCAGATGACCTGAACACTCAGTGATAAATTCGGCCTTGTCTGTTTGCTTATTTGTTACCTGTATGTTGTGATTGAACATTCCCACTCAAAGATTGGCTTTAAAATTAAAAGCAAGAGTCTGGAAAATTGTTCAGATGATATTCGTAAGCTAAGGTCAACGGCAGCACCTTAAGTCTATTTCCAAATGGAGATAAAAAGGAGATGTACCTGCCTCTCCTTTTTTTTTCCTTTGCCTATAGACAGAGAACACACTTCACAACCTCCAGAGAACCCCATCCATTGTGAAAATAAGGTTTAACTCCAAGCTATGTCCGCTTCTTTCTCATTTCCCTGGATTTGGCTGTAGGAAAGGTGGGAAGTGAGACGGGACAGCGACCCAAGGAGCTTCTTCATCTGTTCTCATCTCTCTACCCCCACCCTCACCAGGCCACCAGTGGGAGCAAAGCAATGTTGTAAATCCAGGGAGAGTTTATAGGCAAACACGTAATGTCTCCTGGACTCCCAAGTAGAACAAACTTGGAATTGCTCCAGTTGTAAATAGTCCTATGGGTGGGGACATCAAATATTAAGAGAGGAGAGAGTTGAATCAGAGGACCCAGCATCTCGTGCTCCTCTTGTGGGCAGCAGAAAAATCCCGTCAATGGCAACCACACAGCCCCCCGAAAAGAAACATCCAGGTTGCTGGTGCTGCATACAAACCCGCATGCAAAAGAGGATCTGAGCATATTATCACTCGGGCACCCAATCTCTATTGAGAACCTATTCTTTATTACATGTAAGAGACTGCCACAAGGATACAAATCAGCCTAAGATACGGTCCAGCCCTCCAGGAGTTTATAATCTCCGTGAGCAGAGGAGATTTAAACATGAGGACACCTTTGCCAAAAAAGTGACACATGAAAGGTATACAACTTAAGTATTACTATAGCAATAAATACGTCTTACGGGATTTCCAAAAAAAGTGAGATCACTGGCTCCTAACGTGGCCAGGAAAGGAAGAAATGACAGAGTTTGAGCAGTTGCAGATCTAAGGGAGTCTCGAGGTAGGACAATAATTATTTCTGATGTTCAGGATTTACCCGAATATGTCGTTGTCCCTGATTGAAGACATTCTCACAGAGGAAGCGGCCACAGAAACAAATGTTAAAAAGTGCTTTTCCTTTTGTTAGGTTTTCGGTTTGTTTGATTTGATTTATTCCTTCCCTGTAGAAGTGTTTGAGGCTGGATTCGCTGACTTCTATCAGAAGGACGGGGCAGGGGTGTTGAAGAAATCTCTGTGCACACTGAATAATTATGCTCTGTTTTTCTTTTGTATGCCCTTCTGATATCACAGTCATGGTAGCTCTAGCAAGTCAGAGCAGATTCGCGAAAACAAAGTTAATGAAGAAGTGAGGACTACATTCAGCTCATCGTATTTTTTTTAAGTTCCTTTGTTATGTCTAGCCATTCTAGCCCAAACTTTCTCCACAATTCCATACTTGTTTCTAACACTGACTTAATGCGTTCAGACAATTTCTCCGCCATACATTTTTCACAACTGAGTGCTGACGGGAATGTCTCTCGAGCCCTGTGGCAGATAGAAACCTCCACTTTCACTGCTGCCCACAGTGCATGTGGGTTACCAAGGTCATTTCAATGACTGTCGCAAATGTGGAAGAGCTGAGTCGCCATTATAAAAATAAAAATAAAGGAAGGAGGGAGAAAGGAAGGGAAGTATGGGAAGAGAGAGATTGAGAGGGAGAAGGAAGGGAAGAAAGAAAAGAGAAGAAAAGAAAAAAAGAAAAGAAAAGAAAGGGGAAAAATGGAAAGAGAAAGAACAGAACAGTGAGCGTGCAGGGCTTCAGAGCCCTGTCTTGGCTTGTCACAGATATTTCCCTTGACTGAAATAATAGTGCAATAAAGTTAGAGCATCAGTTACTTCAACAGCAAGCCTCCCACCCACACAACCCTGCCATTCAAATGTCTTGCTTGTTTTTCTTGTTACATTATTATGATCAGTCTCTTGGTCAAGTCTGTTTGACTAACCTATTGCCATAGGTACTACCCCGTCGAACTTCATCCCATTTAACAAAAGCAAGGCGGTGGCCCAGAACTCTCCTGCTGCCTCCACGACTCTTAAGGCTCCAATCAGATAATCTGGCTCATCAGCTGTGTCTGAGACAGGGGGCTTTAGGACCACAGACTCTTTTTCTTAAGTCGTTCCTTTTATAACGAAGGTGTTGCTTGGGGTCAGTTCTCGACTCAGCGTTCAATCCATGGAGACAAGTATTAAGGAACACGTCTTCTTTCCTTCTTCACATTTACCTGTGGAGGAGGGACATTCCAGTAACGTGTAAAGAAAAGAGGAACCAAAACTGTGATTAGAAATAAAAATGATAGTAATCATTGACACTGACATGTTGTTTCTCAGGTGCCAAGCAGTTCTGAGCTTACCCAGGGCAACTCGTGTACTCCTCATCACAGTTCAGGGACGTGGGTGCTGTGATAACACCCATGTTAGAGACCAGAACCCTGAGATGCAGAAAACGGATTGTTTTGCCCAGGGCCACACAGTTGGTAAAAGGTACAGTCAGAACTGAAATCCAGGCAGCTCAATTCCAGATGTACACTCTTAACTCCTCCTGGTCCACTGAAAACAATTCAGGAGCATTGCTTAGTAGAGTTTTTGGCAGTCAGCACACTTATCAAATCTGATGCAGGTCAAAATTCTAAATATGAAAAAGTCATGAGAAAAGATGGCATATGGGGTTGAGAGGTGATTTCCCCACATCCATCGTTAAATTCTGAGACTCCGAATTCACGTATTGAATTTTCTCTGTCTCAAGCCACATATGGATAAATGTGTTTTGTATCCAAGAAGCACTGAGCCGGGCTTCCTCATCCTTGTAATGGAAGTAACGCTACTCGACCTCGTAGGGTTGTTGTGGGGATAAAGGTAATGCAGGCAGAGCCCCAGGCGTAGTGGCCAATACATGGTAGATGATCAATACGTGGTAGCTACTATTCATAACTATTTATTGGATTTCTTCCTTGTCTTTCTCGGTATCAGATCTACCTTGCACTTAGGTGTCTATTCTCACTTCAGAAAGCAAATAAATGTTCCCACTCACCCATCAAAACAAACCGCAATGCTATGAAATGATATCTTTAACAGAACCCCTATTGGGAAATAGTGAGTACACAAGCCAGTATTTCCTGGACTTCATAATCGGCTTTCAAAAGGAACACTTACCTACGATGGTGAAAGTTGTTTTAGAAAGATCTGTTAGAGCAGATACAACAATGCGAACTTGGATAGGTGTGCTAACGAAAGGAAGAAAGTTACGGCCGTGTAGTTATAATTAGATAAGGCGCATCCAAATACAGTTATGATCTGGTAACGGAGCTCCGTGTGTTTGGGGAGCCATCAAAGCATCTTTCTACTGTACATTCTTCTCTGCCTTTCCCTCCCCATCAGAGAAGGAGAGCGGGTATCAAATCATGTGAAGGAGCGTGGCTCCTTCTGCCCCTTTGCTCTTGCTCATGGCTTTCTCGTTCTGCTTCAGAAACAGAATTGGAGTCTTCCTTCCAGTGGTCACAGAGGCACGGGGTTCCAGGAGCACCCCAAGAGGGTGTTTCTCATACCTTGATACAGAGAACATAATGTTAGTTGTTGTGCAAATGCTCGAGGCTGGGACCTAACCTAATTCATATATCCTGACTTCTGGCTAGGACTTACATGTCCCACGCTGAGCGAGATCGAACTTTCATGCAAGTAGATATGACCAACTTAGGTTTCAGAGGGAGGGCAGAGACATGCATGTGTCTTTGCCTTTATTTGTATATCTGTGTGCCTGAATTTGCATGTGTCTGTGTAGGCATGTGTCCTAATATACGTGTGTCCATCCGCGTGTCTGTGTGTGACACAGATAGGTGTATCTGCCTATATGCATATGTTTGTGCATTTCTGTGTATCTATCAGTCGTGTCTGTATGCAGTGCCTCGGGGTCTGTAGGTCAGTGTGTTTGTATGCTGTGCATGTCTACACATGCGTCTGGATGCACATGCACATCTGTGGGGCACGCACAGCACTTATGCAGAGAGAAACACAAATGTGTTCTAGAGCACAATGTTCCTGTTTAAGACACCAGCCCCTAAGGCACGTTTGATCCACACTTGGCCTGAGCAAGGGGAGAAGAAGAGGGGAAAAAGAATGGCTAGGCCATAACTGCAAGAGCCAAGGACCCGTTCTCTAGTGCTTTCGTGGTTCTGCCTGATTTCTGTTACTACTAGCCACACTGAATGGATCGCATTCTCACCCAGTTTTGAAATGATGTATGAGAGTATGTCCCTGGGGCCACAGGAGGTCCCGCTTCAGGAGGGCAACACTCAAGGAGGACAGAAGAAAACTTTTCCCTCTCCCCGCCGGAACACATAGTATGAGCCCATGAGCCCAAGAGAATAACGGTAATCATTAGTTCATTAGGTGATTTCGGAAAAGGTGTCATGACCTTTTCTTCCAAAGCCTGCCCTATTTCCTTAATCGAGCTAGCATTTTCTAATAGAAACATTATCATTCGACATCAGAAATACCAAATACAGGAATCCTGTACACATCCTAACCCTGACCAAAAAAAAAAAAAAAAAAAAAAATACTGGAAATGTTTGCAAAATGACAATACTATTAAATGAAAGATAAAGAAACAGGCATGACCACAAAGAGCAGAAATAAGGGAACACCTCGAGAGACCTCCAGTCATGAAGCTCTGGGAAAGACTGGAATGGCTTAATTAGCCACTCATTAATTTCTGGTTAGAGATATCCTCTTTAAAAATATTTTAATTCACTAGCTTGATAAAAAAAAACTTTTACACACCAATTGTGGTCTCTTGTTATGCAGCTAATACCCAGGATGATTTCTCCAGATGTTTTTCTTCTCGAACATTCACTGATCATTATCCTTAGGATAATTCTGCAAAAGTGCAGAATTCTAAACAGCCCAAATCCCCATCCCTACACTTGTATTAAAAATTATTTTGGGGTGGTGTGAAGAGGGGATGAGGAAAAAGAACAAAGTGGAGCTGAAAAACAACTTTGGAAAATTTGTAAGCCAGAATGACGTGTGTATGTGTGTATGTGTGTGTGTAATTACAAGAATTGATATCAGGGCACATTTTTTTACAGTGTCCTGGGCTGATAATCAGAAGACCTGAATTCTAATCTTTACCCTTCACTGATTTCTTGATTGACCTTTGGCAAGTCACTTCAAACTGCCCTGTAGTGGTTTCAAGGGCCCCTCTTGGCCAGGTTGTGTTGACTCAAATCCTTTCTCAACCACTTAATAGTTGCATAACTTTAGGCAAATTACCTAACCTCTCGTGCCTCTCTATTCTTATAAGAGTTGGAAGATAATTGCTTCCAGATCATAGGGTGGTGATGAAGGGCAAATGAGATAGTAGGTATAAAATACTGTCTGGGGGCACCTGGGTGGCTCAGTCAGTTGAGGGTCTGCCTTTGGCTCAGGTCATGATCCCAGGGTCCTAGGATCGAGCCCCACATCGGGCTCCCTGCTCAGGGAGGAGTCTGCTTCTCCCTCTGCCTGCTGCTCCCCCTGCCTGTACGTGCTCTTACTCTCTCTCTCTCTCTTTCTCTCAAATAAACAAATAAAATCTTTTAAAATTAATTAATTAATTAATAAAAAATACTATCTGGAGCATCAAAAGTTCTCAATAAATATTAGCCATTGTTATTAGCTCTGAATCAGTGTCCTCAGGTAGAGCAGGAGAGGGCCAGAGTAGATGACCTAATGAATTCTTCCAGTCTTCAGGAAAACCATCATAGAGAATACAGCTAATAACCCAGATCCCCCAGTCCCTGTGGCAACAAGGAGCCTCCTCCGATCTTATTTACCAGAGGTCATGTTCATGCTGTCGATTGGTCACACAGGCCCTACTGATTCATCTTCTACATGCAGTTCTGATGACCATGTTCATCTGATTTCTTAGACTACAGCAAATTAGAAGCCCGCATTAAGAAGGAGAAAGAATGTTGGAAGAAAAACACCTTGTAGGCAAGAATGATTGCAGATGACCTGATGTTAACAGAGTAAACAGTTGTGATCATGGAATGAAGTATGTGTGCACCACCATGACTTCAAGTCATTAAAAAATTCTTGGGCAGCTCTTAATTCTCAAACTATTTCTATTAAAAATTATTCACATTTTATAGACTAGGGGATTATCAGCTTCTGATAATTCCCTTTATTGGCAAGATGTAACTGGTTATTGTTTAAACCTCTCCCCAGTTTTGCTGGCCCTCTTTCATCTCTCCTGGCTCGGCATCTCTAGCACCATGATGCAGGTGGTAGCACTGTCCAGATCTTCTTTTGTGTGAAGACATGAGAGAATATCAGGCGAGGTAATCAGCACCGACTACACCAAAGCCTCCCTATGTAAGCCTGATTCATCTTCTAGCACCATTCGAATATCTGTTATGATATTTTCAGCGCAGATAATAGAAAGCCCCATCACAGAATGGTTTCGATAGCAAAGACATTTATTGTTTCACATAATTGAAAGACCAGAGAGTGAAAGGAAGTTTCCAGGCAAAGTCTGATCACCAGCACAAGCATGTCAACAACGTCTATGTTTCTTTCTCTTTCCTCCCTGCTGCCCTCAACACCAGCTTCATCTTAAGGGTGGCCCTAGAGTCATCAGGTGGTGTCAGTGAAATTGGAGCTGTGCGCTCTCTTGTTCATGTCTAGCAAGACAAAGAGACAAGGCTCTACCTCAGGCACTGAGTATAGGTCCTTCCCTCTGTTTGTTGGGTGGACTCCAATTACAGACCTACCCCTGGCTCAGTAAGGGAAGCCAGAGGAATGCCTGCCCTTGTCATCCCAGATCAGGCACGATCTACTCCTACAGTAGAGAATGAAGTCGTCTGCTCCTTTGTCATTGGAGGGAGGGGTAAACACGTAAATAATTAGGAGTTTTATGAAGGAATACAGGGAAATAGGTGTTGGGTGGGTAACCAGGAGTTTCCACTCCCCAAAGTAATACTAAAGTTCACTGTTGAATTATCAAAATGGCATTTCCATGTTTAATCTACCTGGGCTCCCTTTAATCAAAGCACTCATGTCAGGTGATTATTAGAATAAAAACTGTGAAGACAGTAGGCAAAGACGTTTTCCCATAATTGTTTTTATTTCTCTTAGGACTGCATTATTTTAATTTAAAATCAAACACCAAGATCTTTCAACTTTTTATACAAAACATATGATAGATGATAGGGGTTCCCACAAAACCTAGTTTTATTAAGAGAAAGCAATTTAGAACATGGACGTATTTCATTTTCCTAAGAGGAAAAAAAAATTTAATGTAGTAGATTCATCTGATAGGGAAGAAATACATAGAATAAATTTGAGAGCATGATACAGTGGGAAAAGCCTCAAGCTAGAAACTGACCCACCCAACCACTAAAATATTTTGTCTGTGTAAGTCACATAAGAATAGAAATAACTTGAAGGATGCAAATTAGCATGCCACAAGCCAAATCTGGCCCTACGGTGAATTTTTTGAGGGAGAAGTGGATAGCATCCACTGTCTAGCCGTATCTGACATAATCCTACTGTTGGGAGCATAGTAACAGAGCTCCCAAGAGTAAGCACAACCAATCACCGAATTTCAGGAATTATATACAATTGTTCAGAGTCATATACAATGAAAATATGCTTAGAAGTTATCCCCACAGCCTATAAAGATCCATTATATTATTAACGTATCAAAAAATACATGTCTCCATTGAGAATTATTGTTTGCCAGGAATAGTTGCAAGATAGTTTATATAACTCAAGTCAAAATCTTTTTATTATCCTCTATTATATGACCCAGAGGGTAGTGTTTTAAAAGGACAATCCCTCAAAATGGTTACTGCCATGTTTTAATTTCACAAAGTCCATCCATCTTTTTTTAAAAAGATTTACTTATTTATTTGAGAGAGAGAGAGAGAGCGCATGAGTGGGAGGGGCAGGGGGAGAGGGAGAGAGAGAATCTCAAGCAGACTCTGCACTGAGCACAGAGCCCATTGCAGGGCTCAATCCCACCACCCTGAGATCACGACCTGAGCTGAAACCAAGAGTCCAATGCTTCACCGACTGAGCCACCCAGGTACCCCCAAAGTCCCTCCTCTTAAGAATCTACATATGCTCTAGAAGTGGAAATTACCTCTTCCATGGAATCGGAAGGATTGGCCATTTATACATATAGATGCCACTTTAACTCAGTTTCCTTGCAAAACAGCACCCGCCTCAGTTTCATCAAGTGGCAGTGAAACCTTTGGCTAGCTGGAAAGCGTTGTCCTTTCAAAGAAGTGCTCCCACCACAGAGCTCCCCGCGGCCCGTGAAATGTCCTTCCTGATGCATGTGTCAGAGCCTATGCAAAAGTGCACAGAACGCATTTCCTATTCACCACTCAGAACTCATTCATCAGCATTAAAAGTTTTTGGCACATGCTGAACATTACATAATCATATGTCAGTACAGAAGCTTTTAGCATCTTGTCACTGTTCATGGTGAGCCATCCTCAATGTTGTAATATCACTGATATCTCCAGAAGATAACCCAAAGGTGTCTACTGGCTATATAATTTGTCAGACATTAATAAAGATTGGAACTATCAGAAAACATACAGTATTGATCCTGATAGCAGTTTTGATAAAATTTAAAAGTAGCCTCAGGTGTAGCTCCCTTAGATACGGGTGTTTGTTTGCTTGCTTGCCTGCTTGTTTGTTTTAAGCAAATGACTGAAACTGCCCCACGTGCTCATCTTTTTTAACTATATGCCAAAGACTTGTTAAACTTTCTGACTTCATGGCCAGCTTCTGACATTTGCTTTCTCTTGTTGGAAAAAGTTGCTGTTTTCATTGTGTTATTCCTTGATCCCAGTGAGGGTAACTGAACAAACCTCAAGGAAATTTTCAGGAAAGTCCCAAGAAAACTTTGAAAAGTGTGCCTCCATTAGCAGATAACAGTGTCCAAAGATCCTCAGTCAATTGGTTTCTGAAGACCCTAGCAATTTAATTAAAAAACAGCAAAGAAATCCTGCATTAAATTTTTGTTACTTAAATGCAGTTGCTCCCTGCCAGAGCCCGAGGGTTTTCCCAAACAGTGATTAGGAAAGTGAACAAAAGTGATCCATTTGACCACATTAATTGATCTGTAGAGTGGAATTTCAGAAATCTTTTACTGAGCCAATTATCTAATTTTAAAACTAATCTGATGAAATAATTCAGGGAAAACCCCACAACTTCACTGGGTCCTTCAGATTAATATTTCAAAGCTCTCAAACATCTGGCTTACTTGCCCTTTACAGGATTTTCAACACGGCATTGTTGCGTAATGCATCCCTTCCAGCCAACTGGGTCTACCATCAGCCACATGTATCTTCACCTTCCCTTCTCTTCACCTTTGTCCACCATGTGTCCTGGCCTGACACGCTTTCATTTTTCTCCGTGCTCTTCTTGGCTAAAGTCAAGTCATGCTTCACCTTCCCCCATGAAGTTTTGGCAAATAACTTCCTCTCTGAAACCCTATTGTTCTTATCACCCATTCCCCACATCGTACACTCTCTTAGATTACTGCTAGCATTTCATATCTCTATTCCTATTCTTTAATTGACCTCACATAGATTTTCCATCCCAAGACATGTTGTGTATTTGTCTTTATGTCTGTCTAGAGCCTTATGAAATGCCTGGTGTGTGGCCGATGTCAATTATACCCGTCTGAAGGGTTGAACTGATGTAGTTAAATCATTTAATCCGAATACAAAGATAGAACAAGGGACTGTCAGGTAATAGCTGTAAGATAAATAATGTATACCTGGGGTCCAGGAACCTAAAATAGATTTCTAAATCTGACACTAAGGAGACAGTGACTTATATTGGACAAGTCATTTCATCTGCCCAGCTTCATGTTTCTCATCTGTCGAATTGGAAGAATAATAATGACTCTCAGATAAAATCTTCTGCACAGCAAAGGAAACAACCAGCAAAAGTAAAAGGCAACCTTCAGAATAGGAGAAGATACTTGCAAATGACATATCTGATAAAGGATTAGTATCTACGATATATAAAGAACTGATACAACTCAACACCTAAAAAACAAATCATCCAATTAAAAAATAGGCAGAAGATATGAACACACATTTCTCCAAAGAAGATATCCAGATGTCCAACAGACACAGGAAAAGATGTTCATCATCGCTTACCATCAAGAAAATGCAAATCAGAACTACAATGGGATATCACTCACACCTGTCAGAATGGCTAAAATCAACAACACAAGAAACAACAGGTGTTGGTGAGAATGTGGAGAAAGGGGAACCCCCTCCTGCACTGTTGGTGGGAATGCCGAGTGGCACAGCCATTGTGAAAAAATGGAGCTTCCTCAAAAAGTTAAAAATAGAACCCAACAATCCAGCAATTGCACTACTGGGTGTTTACCCCCAAAATACAAAACACTAACTCCAAGGGATACATGTACCCTTATGTTTATAGCAGCATTATTTACAATAGTTAAGATATGAAAGCAACTCAAGTGTCTATCAATAGATGAATGGCTAAAGAAGATGTGAGATATATATATCTAATGGAATATTACTCAGCCATTAAAAAGAATGAAATCTTGCCATTTGCAATGACATGGATGGAGCCAGAGTATAATTCTAAGTGAAATAAGTCAGAGAAAGATAAATATCATATGATTTCACTCATATGTGGAATTTAAGAAAAAAAAAACAAATAAGCAAAGAGGAAAGAGAGAGAGAGAGAGAGAGAGAGAGAAAGACAAACCAAGAAAGGTTCTTAATTATAGGGAACAAACCGAGAGGAGAGGTATGGTGGGGGTTGGGTGAAATAGGTGATGGGGATTAAGGAGTGTACTTGCGATGAGCACCAGGGGATTAAAATAAAAACTTAAAAAAAATGACTTCCTTACCTATTTCATTAGATCACTGTGAGAGCCAAATGATATAATGTTTTTAAAAGTATGCAAAGTTAATTACCTTACAAATATGAATGTTCATTGTTAGGCAAAAGAAACACTACCTTTAGAAATCCCATATCAAATGTAGTGAAGAGCTCCTAAAATGATCGATGCTGCTGTTAGTTTTAAGGTATACTGTGATCAACTTTACATAGTGCTGTAGATCAGGTTGCTCTTCTCATTTTACAGATGAAAGTTTGAAGTTTTCTAGAAGCTAGTGATTGATGTAAGGTGAATGACAGCACCAAAATGAGATAAGTTCCTTGCTCTAGTCAGTAGCTTTGAGCCCAGGGGCCACCATGACTTCTTTGTAAATTTTTCCTGAAGCACCATTAAAGCTCTGATTCTTAGGGATACATATAAAAGCAACACTCTGAAAAGACCAATCTCTCCTCTCTAAAGTTCCTAGCACCCTACATCAGTATACATAACGTCCTTGGATCCATGATTGGGCTCCATAACTCTTCTGGCTTCTGGCTTTCTTCTCTGGACTTTTTTTTTTTTTTTTTTAAGATTTTTATTTATTTGTTTTGACAGAGAGAGAGAGAGCAGGAGAGCACAGGCAGGGCGAGCAGCAGAGGGGGAAGGAGAAGAAGCGGGCCCCCTGCTGAGCAGGCAGCCTGATGTGGGGCTCGATCCCAGGACCCCGGGATCATGACCTGAGCTGAAGGCAGTCGCCTAACCAACTGAGCCACCCAGGCGCCCCGTCCGGCCTTTTTCTAAAGTCCAGATACTTACCATTTCTTAATCGCCAACTTCCTCTGAGACAGTTCCATTTGGATGTCCCACAAGAATGTCACATTGAAGAAAACCAAACCTGACTTGTCATCTCTTCCCTCGCACCCTTCCCAACCTGAAAATGGCAACTCTTTCTAGGTTGTCTATCTCGGACACGTACAACCATCCACACGGCAGCCAAACCCAAAAACTGAGAAGTCGTCCTTGGCCTCACTCTTACTGAAGACTTACTAATTCCTGCTCATTCTGTCTCCTTCCCATCTCATCATGAATCTGCATGTCCAAGAGCTGGGGTTCGCTGTCCACTGCTTTAGATTACCACCACAGTCTTCCAACTCATCGTCCATTCTATGACCAGAGAAATCCCTTTAAGATACAAAGCAAATCCTAGCAATCCCTTTCAACCCAGTGACAATTTCATTGTGCCTCCATTTCCATCCAGCAGGCGGATGAGGATGAACCATGTGTCCAACTCCTTCATAGGCACACAGGACCTCCCTCACCCAGATCATACCTCCCTTCCTTCAAGTCCCACCGGAGATGCCAATGTCCCCCGGAAGATCTCCCTATTAACTCTCTTCTGAAAATGGACTGGGGAGTACCCTACACTTACCCAACTGAGCATTCTCCCACTACCTTGTAATCACCTTCTGTTTGCCTGCACAGCCCAGTAGCTTAAAACCTCCTTCAGAGCAGGACCAATCTTTCACCAAGTTGTTTCAGTTGCTCTTGTCCCCAGAGCCCATCCATGGTATCTTGTGTATAACCCGCTCTCAATAAAGAAGAAGACAATGAAACAAACAACAACAAAAACAAGTTACTCTCCCTTCCTCTCTGCTTACTTTTCTTCATCCTGAAATATTCTCCTTCTTCTGCTCTATTGGATATTATGAATCATGTTTATTTCAGGACATCTTCTTAAGTGAATCTGCTCTTGTCAGTCCTTACTCTGCATCCCTTCTCCATGTGTCTATTAAATGAACGTGTGTTGTGTTTCTACTTTTTGGAACGTTGTAGATAAATTGTGAGGTTGAAGCTCCTGCACATAGCGTCTCCCAGCACCAACTTTGAACTCCTTGGGTAAGCACTGCTGTTCTTAAAATCTTCAGTTCCTCCTGACTTCCTACATTCACCAGCACTCAGTCGCTGCTCATTAAGGACCGTGCGGGATGCACCATCATCCCATCCAGGCTTCACAACCCAAGCTCTTGTCATTCCTGCATCACTGTGCACTTTTCTGCATTAATTCTCACACAACCTTGACAGACTCTTCATTTTGTTTCCATCTAACAAGGAACTGGAGTGTTCACTGACAGGGAGGCAGAGTGTAATGTGCCCAACTAAGAGCCAAGCAGGACTTAAAGATCAAAGATATCCTTCCTCCCTAATCCAGGGCTCCCCCTTTTAGGTTGGACAAACCATTTTCAATACTTTAGGTTTTTCACCTATTAGGAGAAGGATTTGTAAGATTCCTACTAGCTCTCTACAGGGTATATTACAAAAGTAATAATAACCCAAACAAATGACAGATCTGATAACTGATGATAGTCAAAACTGATTGTACCCTCATAGATATAAATCTCTTTAAGATGTTTGCAACACGTTTTGAAAGAAGGGGGGTAAAAACGATAGAGCTAGACCATCAGGTATTTCAGTTTTACATTAGCATGATTTTCTTAAGTCAGGTCATTCCAGTGCTGCCCATGTAGGAGAAATCTGAAAGGCACTCAATGAACTAGCACAGTCTTCCAAGGAGGAAGGACTAGAATCAAATAGAAAATGAATATTTAAACAAACCTCAAACCTTTCAAAGAAGGTATACTACATTGATCCCATTTTCCTATTTGTTCATTTTTTGTGAAAATCCCTATTTAATTTGTTTAAACTATTCTAGGCAAAATGCCCAGGAACCGAGGTAGACACATACATGAGAAAAGGGTAGTAAGCAGATAAGGAGGCTGACCTGAAAAATCCATGAAGTTAACTCCATTTTTCTTTTGATTTTTTATAGTCACTGACTTCACCACAAAATCAGATGGTGCGGTTTGTGCTCCAAAGGTTCCTTTGTTCCAACAGAGCTATCTACATTAACATCAGAATTATCACTGCCACAAGGAGATTTTTTTTAATCTTACTTTAGTAATAATATTTCAGTGAGAAGGCAGCTAGTAAAAATGTGTGTGTGCATGTGTGTATATGAGTGTGTGTGTGTGTGTGTGTGCGCACGTGTGTGTATATATATATATATATATATATATATATATGAATATAAATGTATGTTTTAAACTACAAGATGAAGGGGCGCCTGGGTGGCTCAGTTGGTTAAGCATCTGCCTTCAGCTCAGGTCATGATCCCAGGGTCCTGGGGTGGAGCCTCACGTCAGGCTCCCTGCTCAGGGGGGAGCCTGCTTCACCCTCTGCCTGCCACTTCCCCTGCTTATGCTCTCTCTCTCTCTCTGTCAAGTAAATAAATAAAATCTTAAAAAAAAATACTAAAATAAGATAAAATAAATCACAAGATGAAGTATTTAGATACTTAAAAATTTACTAAAGCTTATTAATCCTAAATCCTATTGATTTCCCTTATTTTCATATGTGGGGCTATAACAATGGTCATATTAGTTTCATTTTTAATCTACATAGTATTCATTTATGCTATATTATTGTCATTAGCTTACATATTTCCTAATTTGGAGACGTTTTGATAGTTTAAAATATGAGGGTCTTATAGATAGTGCTGCTGTGACTATCTTTACTCAAATTTCTCTTTTGTATACATGCCTCACAGTTGAATGATTGGCTCTAGGTCTAGAAAAATAGGGGCGCCTGGGTGGCTCAGTCGGTTAAGCGGCTGCCTTCAGCACAGGTCATGATCCCGGGGTCCAGGGATCAAGTCCCACATTGAACCCCCTGCTCAGTGGAGAGCCTGCTTCTCCCTCTCCCTCTGCCTGCCACTGTGCCTACTTATGCTATCTCTCTGTCAAATAAATAAACAAAATCTTTAAAAAAAAAATAGAAAAATATGTAGCTCTTATTACATCATTCTGGGTTTGTGATCATCAAGATTAAACCAATTTATAAATGCCACCAATGTCTGAAGATAGATTCCCAATAGTCCAGCCCTCAGTAATTTTTTAAAATAGGTCCCTTTGTTTTATTGGGTCAAGTGGCATATCAAGATACCTAAAATCTGCATAATTTTCATTTACCTTACTGTTGATGACAATACATATTGTCACCATGATCCTTTACTACTGCATCTACACAATGGAAATCTATGGACCGCAGCTGTGGGCCAAGCACTGAGTCAAAACTGAAGACCATAAAGAGGAACAAGAACAGCACACAATGTTGTCCATCCACACAACAGAATACTATGTGACAATAGAATGCAATGAGCTGGCACATTAACAAAGAAGAAGAATTTCAAAGGCATGACGCCAAGCGAAGGAAGGCAGTGAGAAAGCCGTAGAGTGTATGACTCCATTTAGGTGATTTTCTGGAAAAGGCCAAAGCATATGAACAGGAAACAGATCGGTGGTCACCCGGAAGTAGTCACCAGTGCTGGATGATAGAAGCATTCTGTACCTTGACTATGGTGGGAATTGCAGGGCCACCTTATACCTATACCCCTAAAAGTCTGAGTTATACTAAATATAAATGATATTTCAACACGCCTGACTCTAAGAAGTGCCAGTTGCCACCGTGTAGAGTATTTTGTAAGAGTGAAGATTCTTTGGTCAGGCTTCTGGAACTCGTATTTCTTCCATATCCCTTCCTGACTCAGTCGCCCTGCCCTGCATACGTATTTAACCTCTCCGTGCTTCACCTTGCCAATCTTTAAGTGGGGTGTAATATGTCATGGGGTCATTAGGAAAGAAAATTAATGCAAAGCATCTAGGATACTGTAAGAGATCAATAGATTTCCTTTTCTTATTTGAGTGTTACAACAGACTAGTAGATCCTGTCCAGTTGGGAAGCAGGCAAGTGGCCAGAAAAGCCCATTTTGGAAAGAAGAAACTCAAATACCCATTAGTTACAGAAAAATAGTTTTTGCCTAATTATGAGCCAGAGAGATAAATATTAAACACAAACATCACTTTTGCTTACAAAATATGCAGTTTTTCTTTTTCTAACTTTATCATTATTATTATTTAAGAATGAGACCCAGAGTGCATCAGAGCTATTGAGATGAATACGCTTGTATTCCTGGTAGATGTATAACTAGATCTACCTTTACAGAAAACAACATGGCGTCAGGACTGAGGGTCTGAAAGTATTAAAACTCTTCAACTTAGGGGTGCCTGGGTGGCTCAGATGGTTAAGCGTCTGCCTTTGGCTCAGGTCAGGATCTCACGGTCCTGGGATCAAGCCCCACATCGGGCTCCTGGCTCAGCGGGGAGCCTGCTTCTCCCTCTCCCTCTGCCTCTCTCCCTGCTCATGCTCTCTCTCTCTGTATCTCTGTGTCTCAGATGAATAAATCAAAATCTTAAAAAAAAAAGCCTCAACTTAGTCATTTTGCTTTTATATTTTTTAAAGATTATATTTATTTGTTTATTTGAGAGAGAGAGAAAGAGAGCACGAGCAGGGGGAGAGGCAGAGGAAGAAGCAGACTCCCCGCTGAGCAGGGAGCCCCGATGTGGTTCTCGACCCCAGGACCCTGGATCATGACCTGAGCCGAAGGCAGGCGCTTAACTGACTGAGCCACCCAGGCATTCCTAGTGGTTTTGCTTTTAAAAATGTTTCCTACAAAAGCATCAATAAAGCCCAGAGGGATTTATGTGCAAGATCAACTATTGTGATTACTTATAAAAGAAAAAGAAGGGCCACTCCCTAAGTATTAGAGAAATTATTTTTGGTATCTGCATACTGCTGCATAAACACACGCACACACACAGATATATTTGGGGAAATTATTAAATGGGCACAGGAAGAAATGCAGCCCAAACATGAACTTTTTTTGGAAGGCTCAATATCTGGCTCCTGAAGGAAAACTGAAGTTTCTTACATGGGAAAAACTGAGAATTACACTTTGTGCCAAAAGGCCAAAAGCCTAAGGACACTCATGGTGTCCTGGGAAGGCCAAATCTCCTAGAGTAATTAGAGTACCAGAGTTCACAGCAAGAAGTGATATGATACAAAATAAAAAATCAGCCTCAGGAGTTTCTAAAAGATTAGTAGGGCATGCTCACAAGCCCAGACTGTATTTTGCAAATGCAAACGATTAGAGCTTTTTTTTTTTTGAAGATTTTATTTATTTATTTATTTAAGAGAAAGAGCAAGAGAGCACAGCAGGGGGGAGTGGCCAAGGGAGAGGGAGAAGCGGGCTCCCCACTGAGCAGGGAGCCCCATGTGGGGCTCAATCCCTGGGATCATGACCCGAGCCCAAGGCAGACGCCTCACCGACTGAGCCACCCAGGCACTCCCCATTAGAGCTCCTTGAGATAAGGCTTAATACAATTGTTTGACTTTAGAAAGACACCCCTGGTGAGCAGGGTCATCCCATTTTCCTCCTTTGGATATTTACCAAATGGAATTAGATATTAAAAGAAAAAAAAACCTTAAAAATTAATAGCAAGAGATAGCTCCTAAGTTGAGCACACCAGATACGGGATTACAAAGTGCAGCAAGATTCATGGTGATTTAAAAACATCTCATTATGGACTCACAAATGTTTGTTGAATCCATTACTTTCATAGGAAGGCAAGCCCATTATTGCCATCACCTGTTTTTTGTTGTTTGGGTTGGATGATTTTCTAAGGAAGGCTTGTTTCCTCAACTTTGATCTTTTTTTTTTTTTTTTCCTACCTTCTAGGCTGTTTTGCCCCACTTTTAGAACACAGTTTAGCTCCTGGGTATTTTGCAAACTCTATTTTTTTCTTCCTGATAGGTTCATCAGCTAATGCTTGTGCTGTTTGGAATCCTAAATCAGCAATCCAGTGAAGGTGAGTTATTCCCCCTTTGCTTCTCCATCTCTGAGTCATCTTTTGCAAAATGGCGGGCACTACTTCCAAAGAGCAGTCAAGGCTTGGAGTGGTTACACCCTGAACAAAACACCGTCTCCTTGCCCAAACGTTTATCAGAAGGCGTTGCAGAAACTCATTAAGTCACTTGAGTCAAAGATCCAGGTGAGTCATTCTGAACCTCCACCCAGTTCAACTTTTCCCTCTGGTAACAATTAATTATATTTTTCCCTTTTCCTACTCCCACCTCCGCCAACATTCAGTCACCTGTTCCACATGGTCACACACACTCACTCTGAGTTTATAAGCTCATATAAGGTTCACTCGCTTGGCACTCACAGGAGAGAGATAAAAAATAAAATGTCTCTAGCTTTTCTACCGAGTGCCTGGAAGTAGGGGGAAAAAAATTAAAAACTTAGTCCTAAAAGTCATGTAACTTAATCTTAAACAGCATTTGCTTTTTGACTTCACGTTTTAACTTCTTGATGAAAGAATGTAAGGCAAACACTCTACATGAAAATATTCCAGTGAAAGGGTGCTATCTTATTAATTATTCAAGTAATTTAATATGGCTTGCCTGGTGAGACCTAGTCTGGGTGGAGGATCCATGAATCTCAGATGTGTGAAAGAGTACTCATAGAAAGTGCATGGGCTCGGGGCACCTGGGTGGCTCAGTGGGTTAGGTGTCTGCCTTCAGCTCAGGTCATGATCCTGGGGTCCTGGGATCAAGTCCTACATCGGGCTCCCTGCTCAGTGGGGAGTCTGCTTCTCCCTCTCCCTCTGCCTCTCCTCCTGCTTGTGCTTGCTCTCTCTCTCTCTCTCTCAAATACGTAAATAAATATAATCTTTTAAAAAAGGAAAAGAAAGAAAGTGCCTGGGCTCTGCAGTTAATCAAACTGGGTTTGAGTATCAGCTCTCTCATTTCCCACCCTATGACTTTAAACAAGTCATTCCACCTCACAGAGCCATGATTTCATCTATTGGACTAACACCTATCTCAGATGGTTGCCATGGGTACTTATTGTAACAACATATTTAATGCTAAGCAGAATGGCTATTCTTTGGGAAGTAATAATGCAACAATAATAAACAATAATAATAAACACTCTGCTAAGCATTCTATCTAAATTAACTCAATCCTCTCAACAACCTCGTGAAGGAGATACAGGTGTCCCTTCAATAATGCAGGTTTAGGGGTGCTGACCCCAAGCACAGTCAAAAATCCATGCATAACTTTTGACTCCCCCCCAAACTTAACAGCCTACTATTGATCAGGAGCCTTATGGACAACATAAACAGTTGAGTAACACATATTTTGTATGTTGTATGTATTAGATACTGTAGTCATCCAATAAAGTAAGCGAGAGAAAAAATATTGAGAAAAATCATAAGGAAGAGAAAATACACAACAGTGCTATACTGTATTAATGAAAAACAAAACTGTGTAAGGGGATCTGTGTAGTTCAGACCCATGTTGTTCCAGGGTCAGCCATACTACCACTATGCCATTTTACGGAAGGGGAAAGTGAACCACAGAAAAGTGAATTTCGTTATTGAAGATCGTAAAGACATGAATTGCGTAAAGCAGATTCAAATCTGGAATCCATGCATTAAACCATAATGCCTCCGGATGCATTCCCTTCTCTCCTTAATGATTATGAAGAAGGTTGGCTGGCAATCTCAAAAGTTCTGTCATCTTGAGGGTTAGTAATTGAGTTGGAAGCCAGCACCTTTCAACCTAAGGCTCCAATTCCTTTCTTGTATATTTCCCTAAGAAACAAAGATAAACAAAAGACATAATAAAGCATTGGATGAGGGTGGACGGTGGGTTTTGAATAAGAAACTAGAATGTTGCACTACTGCCTTGTGATAATGAGGAGCCCAGGTAGAGTGACTAATTAGCTGGTAATGACCTGTTCTGAAATAGCCATATCAGGTCCTTACCCTGCTTTAGAGTCAGATCCACGAGGCTCTGGAAAGATTCTAAGGAGGAAACCATCACTGTGACTAGCACTCGGGTCCACCTTCTCTTCTTCTCAGGCTAACACCTTGCATCCCGGGATGCAACAGCCAGCCCCCACAACACCGTAAAGAAGGCAAAGCGGGATTTTGGTGCTATGTCCCTTTCTTTCTCCCTAGTGTTTCTTCCTCCTACTCACCGACCCCCTCCCATCCACCCTCTGTTGGTGAAGCCACGAATACCTCAAGTGCAGTGACTGTCAAGAGAGTTGACATGCTCTAGCTGGTAATGGAGCCCCCAGAAGTCACCTGGTGGAAACAGCAGCCCACCCTCTCACCCACAAGACAGCTCCTTTCCTTCAGGAGTATCTGTAGACCCATCATAGCCTTCTAAGCCTCCTACCCTTCTGGGGTCATGAACACACTCAGCAAGTCATGCGTCATGCTTCCATATCTAAATCCACAGGTATTTTCCCACACCCACCCAAACAGCTACCCTGGCCTTGCAGTTCAAGACCAACAGCAGTGAGGATAGAGCCAGCTGTAATTGAGGAGATGGGAGGTGTGGATTTGTTATCTGGGCCCCACCTGCTTCTGACCCGAGGCAAGGGGAGCCCTGGAAACCAGTCCAACTCTAATAAGGGAAGAGGCACTGTAGGTCAGGGAGACGTAATGGAAAGAGGCACCCTTTCCTTAACTGATCGAATCAGTGATGGGGCTATGAGGTGTTAGGAGCGTGATTACTTTCAATCACAGGGAAAACTTCAGTAGCATGACGATGACAATTATAGTTCACATTGTTGGAGCACTTACCATGCCAGGCATTCTTCGAAACTCCTTCATGGAGTACCTTGTTTAATATCCTGACTACAGTCCTTTGAGGTTGGCACTGTCAGCCCCATTGTAGAGAGGAGAACACAGGTAGAGAACAGTTAAGCAATCCTTCTCAACTCATGGCAAGTGAGGAAGACGGGATAGAAACCCAGCAGGCAACCGTCAGAGCCCTTGTTCCCAGCTCCTTCTCCACGAATAACCAAAGCTGGGACTGGCAAGCTTTGCCTGGGATGACCCAGGTAGTAACTGTTTCAGGCTATGCATTCGGCCCTAATGAACTCAAAGCTGCCATCGACTAATTTAAACCAGGGAGCTTTGCAGCGTTTCAATAAAACTTTATTTATGAACAAGGAAATTTGAATTTCATACCATTCCCCGTGTCATGAAATATTCTTCTTTTGCCTTTTTTCCCCCAACTGATTTAATAGGTATAAACCATTCTTGGCTCACAGGCCCTATGAAAACAAGCAGCAGGCCACATTTGGCCCACAGGCCATGGTTTACAGATCCCTGATCAAAAAGATTGAAAAAAATTTAAAACAAAGACAATTGGAGAGAAATGTGAATCATGTTCTTTTTTTTTCCCCCCTGCCATTTTCACCTTGTATTGATTTCCACCTGAAGGTTATTTCCATCATCCCTTTTCCTATCATTTGAACCCACGCAGGCAACGGCGGAATCTGGTTGGTATCTCCACGTTTAATAAGCCGCGTGGCCTTGAGCAGTTAACATGACTCTTTTGTCACGGCTTCCTTGTTTTACTAACAGTAGTTGTGTCACAGGTTTGGTAGTTGTAGGTATTCAATTACATCATGCATGCTAAGCAATCATCCAGGTCCTCAGCACATTGTAAACTCTCAATAAATGTTACCTCTTATGGCTACTAGAATCATTATCCTTACTACCACTATTATCAACACCATCATCACCCCAACTGAGAAAATGAACATAGCACCTCCCCTGCAGTTCAGCTCTGCAACTCTCTGTTGACTGATGTTCTACCTTGGAAGTGAGTTAAAAAAAAAAGTCCTGTAGGGGTGCCTGGGTTGTGATCCCAGAGTCTTGGGATGGAGCCAAGAATCCTGTCTGGGCTCCCTGCTCAGCGGGGAGCCTGCTTCTCCCTCTCCCTCTGCCCCTCCCCCCTACTTGTGCTCTCTCATGCATGCTTTCTCTCTCAAATAAATAAATAAAATCTTAAAAAAAAAAGTCTTCTAAATATCCTCCCCATTCTCCTCACAGTATCACACCCCAAACCCAACCCCTACAGGGAAAAAAAAAAAAAAATACGCTTCTGTATTGCTCCATATTCTCAACATTCCAGGGGGGAAAAAAAAAATCTCATCTACACAGAATTCTAGCTGTTTGTCTTGGGCTTACTCCCCGGCAGTATCCAGCCACTTTTTTTTTTTTTTAAGATTTTATTTATTCATTTGCGAGAGAGACAGAGAGAGAACAAGCAGGGGGAGAGGCAGAGGGAGAGGGAGAGGGAGAGGGAGAGGGAGAGGCAGACTCCCTGACGGGCAAGGAGCCCGATGCGGGACTCGATCCCAAGACCCTGGGATCATGACTCGGGCCACAGGCAGACGCCCAACCATCCGCGCCACCCAGGCGCCCCAACCACTTTCTGATCTGTACTAATCACCAACCTTTCACTTGCCCTTGACTCTTTGGTGCTTGTTTGCAATGCTCCTGGGTCACGAGAAGAACAAAGAGATACAAAACCTTCATAATGAACCTCTGTGAGTTAGAACAAGCATAACTTTTTTCTTATTTAAGCAGGCCATATGTGTGCAGAAGGCTACTCCGGGAGGGTAGGGAAGGCCACTCGTTGACTGAGGCGTGTTGCTTCAACCTCCGAGAACAGCTATCAGCACTGTGAGCCTCATTCTCTGACACTTAGTGAATATTTGCTGTGTCTCCCGCCCTGTGAAGCTCTCGAATCGCTTCTGTGATAGCGACAGGTGAAATGCACACCTAGGATGCTAATGAAGACACGGAAGTGACCACTCGCGATGTGTGGGCCAAGGAGCACTGTGACTCCGCTGTGAGTCCCGTTGGTTAGCTCACACTCCCTGCTTTCCTCGCAGAAGACTTGTGGGCAAGTAGCGCCAGGAAAGTTCATCATTTATCGGCTGGCAGATCAGCTGAGCATGACTTGGTTATCTGATTCTCTATTTCAGAGGACTGATGGGTTATGTTCTCAGAAGGGCATGACAATTCATCAGGAAAAAGAGCCAGCTCTGGTTACCAGAAAATGCCTTACTCGTCATTTTGAGGTTTCCATATCACTGGAGCCAAATGTTAGCACCGGTGGGCTTGAAGAGCAAGAAGGATCCTGGCTGTTTTTTGAGAAAGAAATAGGCTCTTCGGAACTTTTAAAGTGCATTGGTATGAAATCACACCATCATAGCCCAGATAATTTTAGCAGTTGGAAGTGCGCGCAGCAAGGGCAGAGTCTCCAGCGGGCATTAGCAGACAGACGCCCGGCTTCCTTCGTAGGGCTGGCCCCATCTCTTCCAAAGGCTTTGCTACATTTTGTTTAGTCATTAGTTGGGTGAGAGCTTCTCCTGCTTCCCAAACCACCTAGCAGTTATGTGGACCAACTCTGTTGATCAAAGTTTTATTTTATTCCTTTCTGGAACCACAAAACTACTCAATGTATTGAAACCCTGATGGTGAACCTATTGGCCCAACTAGTTTCTTGATTTAGTTGTAAATTCAAGAACTCTAAGCAGTGAAGAGAGAGATCACTGGGCACAAGAATTCTGCCTCTTCTTTTTCCCAGGAAATCAATCTCAGACGAAAATGTGATGTAGGCAGAGTTTACCTCCACGCGTGGCCACCTCTGAGCCCACCTCCTCACTGTTACTTCCTTGCAAATACCTCCCTGGGGCCCAATCTCTCTTAGTGAACACCAAGAAGGTGATGCTGGAGTATTCACTCTCCCTTCCAGTATGATGTGATGTTTTATTTTTTAAAAATTACAATAATGCTAATGCAAAGCAATAAACATCCCATAGCAGCATCTCCCACATTTATAATAAGACGGTGGGGATAAAGCTTCCTAGTAGAACCCTTCCAGGGACCTCTCCTCTCATACCAAAAGACAAACAGCCCATCTTCACTTCCTCCCCCAACATGTGTATGGCCATTTTGCTGTAAGTTCACAATCTGTTACCCAATTTGGGGGGCATAATAAGAGAGATTAACGCCTGTTGTGAACAAAGGTTTATAAAATCTTTTTTTTTTGAGATTTTATTTATTTATTTGAGAGAGAGCATGAGCTGTGGGGAGGTGCAGAGGGGGAGGGAGAAGCAGGCTTCCCGCTGAGCAGGGAGCCCCATGTGGGGCTTGATCCCAGGACCCTGGTGTCATGACCTGAGCCAAAGGCAGACACTTCACTGACTGAGCTACCCAGGTGCCCCAGGTTTATAAAATCTCACCAGGAATTAACAGATAGTAGTAATGCAACTCCCCATTCCCTGTCAGAAGATACAGGGGATCTTTGAGAACATCTCCTCTCTCTCTCTCTCCACCCTTCACCTCCCCGCACACGTGCAGAGACTTGATGAAAGAGTAATGGGGATAGAGAATCCTGGTGTAGAAAGGCAGCAAATTCATCTTTGTTCAGAAACATCCTTGTCTCTTACTTCATTATCAAGAACGCTACCTAAAGAGTGGCTGACATATACTAGTCACTCAATTACTATTTCTTAAATGGCCAAAAATGTGACTAATTTATCAAGTTTTTGGAAGCAATATGAAGACACACTTTTTTTTTTTTTTAATTCTGGGGGCCTTGTGAGTTAAAGCCTAAAGAAATTCTTACTCAAAAAGTTTAAGTATCAGGAGCCAATAAATGGTTCTCCCGTACATTGCTTCGAGTGCTTATATCCACTCTTATTTTCCCATCTGAAAAAAAAAAATGAAGTATAACAAGCCAAAAGAAATGAAAGCTTATACCCACATAAAAATTTGTACACAAACATTTATACTGGCTTTATTTGTAGTCACCAAAAACTAGGAAACATCCAAAGGTCCCTCATATGCAGAATGATACCTACACTGACTGTGGTACATCCATGCAGTGAACATTACTGACAGAAAGGAGCACCTACTAATACACGCAAGAACACACATGAACTCAAAAGCATTATGCTAAGTCAGGAAGAAGCCAGAGTTAAAAGGCTGCATATTATCAGGGAAATCCAAATCAAAACCTCAATGAGATACCACCTCCCACCAGTCAGAATGGCTAAAATTAACAAGTCGGGAAACGACAGATGTTGGCAGGGATGCGGAGAAAGGGCAACCCTCCTACACTGTTGGTGGGAATGCAAGCTGGTGCATCCACTCTGGAAAACAGTATGGAGGTTCCTCAACAGTTGAAAATAGAGCTACCATCCGATCCAGCAATTGCACTACTGGGTATTTACCACAAAGATACAAATGTAGGGATCCGAAGGGGTACATGCACCCCGATGTTTATAGCAGCAATGTCCACAATAACCAAACTGTGGAAAGAGCCAAGATGCCCATCGGCAGATGAATGGATAAAGAAGAGGTGGTATATATACACAATGGAATATTATGCAGCCATCAAAAGGAATGAGATCTTGCCATTTGCAACAACGTGGATGGAACTGGAGGGTGTTATGCCGAGTGAAATAAGTCAATCAGAGAAAGACATGTATCATATGATCTCACTGATATGAGGAATTCTTAATCTCAGGAAACAAACTGAGTGTTGCTGGAATGGTGGGGGGTGGGAGGGATGGGGTGGCTGGGTGACAGACATTGGGGAGGGTATGTGCTATGGTGAGCACTGTGAATTGTGCAAGACTGTTGAATCACAGATCTGTACCTCTGAAACAAATAATGCAGCATATGTTAAGAAAAAAGAAAAAGAAGAAGAAGATAGCAGGAGGGGAAGAATGAAGGGGAGTAAGTCAGAGGGGGAGATGAACCATGAGAGACAATGGACTCTGAAAAACAAACCGAGGGTTCTAGAGGGGAGGGGGCAGGGGAATGGGTTAGCCTGGTGATGGGTATTAAAGAGGGCACATTCTGCGTGGAGTACTGGGTGTTATGAATGAATCATGGAAACAATGAATCATGGAAAACTACATCAAAAACTAATGATGTAATGTATGGTGATTAACATAACAATAAAAAAATTTTTTTAAAGGCTGCATATTATGATTCAATTTATATGACATTTTTGTCAAGACAAAACTACAGAAACCATCATTGCCAGTGGTTGGGGAGGAGGGATTGACGGAAAAGTGGTAGAGGGCATCAGTGGGCATGATGGACTTGCTTTACATCTGATTGTGATGGTGGTTAGTCAACTGAACACACTTGTGAAACCTCATGCAGAAGTGAGCCCTAAAAAGGAGGAATCATACTCTGTATAAATTACACCTTAACTTATAAAAATGAAAGTAATTATAACAATGCTCCACAGCTCAGTAAGATGGACAGATTTTTGCAGGTATTCAATTTTGGTCCTGCTAAAATGTACCCCATCCCCTTTTTTGAGCTTTAAATTTGGAACCAACAAAGGCGGCATCTCTTTTGGGAGAGGAATACTCTGGAGATTTGGTTACCCTTGCAGGGATTTTATGTTTGGAGGCATTATTGAGGGGACCAAGGGTGTAATATTGTAAGGACTTATGGATCCCCTAATATTCCGATCCACCATGATTGTACTTTTTACCTGGCTAGAGTGTAATAAGGATAAATTAGTTAATGGGTACAAAGGATTTTGAAGATGAAAAGCACCTGATGAGTTCTAGAAGCACCATTGTTAATGCTGAGACGGGACTGGAGGCAAAAGCATTTTCAAAGGCAGGACCTGGGCAGGTTTTTCTATCACTTTGTGTTCATTTTCTAACCGGCTCTCACACAGCAATTACACAGCTTTGTACCTTTGTGCTGAAGCGTAGACCACTTGAAAGAAGAAAGGCTCTGTACAAATGCTACAGAAACAATAGTGAGCTGGGCCAACCGGACAAGTCAAAGCCAAGAGCAAAGGTGTGAAAGTAAATAACTTAGAAATAAATAGAGCAAAACATATTATGAATTGCAGAACATCCCACCTTATTGAACAGATGCATGTTCCAAAGTCCACTGCATGCAGAGAATTATTCTACTAAAAGTTTATTATGGAGAAATAAAGAATCTCTTTATAAGTAATCTGATTTGAAAGAATGTGATGGTGAAGTTCAGAATTCTATAGATTAAATTTCTTACAAAAGGCCAAGGTCTTCATTGGAGAGGTCTGCCACCTGAAGATTGATGCATCCAGATTCACCATTCATACCTTTTCCCTCAAACACAGTGAGCACAGTGAACACAGCTAAGTGCCATCCGCAGATGATCCCAACCCTCACACCACACTTTTTCTCCCAAATGGTTGCACTTATTGTCTTAATTTTTCTCTTTTTATTTCCCCTGCCTCTTCTCTGATTGAAGTACAAAGCCATAGCAAGGACCTGGCCAAAAGCCAATGAGTCTGAGGGAGAAGGAGGAGAAAAAAGAGGTTTGGAGATAGATATCCTGGTCATTAGTTGAGTCATTAGACTTTCCACCATAAGAGCCCAACAAATGAGCCTGCAGGTATTCCTGCTTAACTGAAAGAGCAGAACGAAGGAACAGCCCTCATTTTTTTACCTCAATGTTGAATAAAATGATTGGAAGGATGGGTGTCTACACAATTCTGATGGACAACATGGCAGAGTGAAAAATTTTACGGGCCCATGTATTATGAAATCTGAATTCTGCCGTTAAATAGCTGGTGGACATTGTACAAGGCTTGTGGTCTCTCTGGACCTCAATTTCTTCATCTGTGAAATTAGAGTATTTCATGAGATAACCTCGAGGATCCGTTTTCAGTTCTAAAGTCCAGATTCTATTTGCTCCCCTTTAAGGTAAAATAGCTATTTGTGAACCTAGAAATAACTCCAAGATTTGTCTTTCTTCATTCCCCAATTTTTGAAACAAGCTAACAGGAAACAGCACCATGATTGACACTGCAATTGTTAGTTCCTTTATTTTTATATAGAATGGGAATCTCATATTGAGCCTTAACTACACCCACCATTCAAAGACATGCCTGGGTGCACTTACAGAACAGATAGAATAAACAAACAAACAAAAAAAAAAAACAAAAAAAAAAAACCAAAAACGTTATTTGCAGGCAGGCTGAGGAGACTCCTGTTAGAAGATTATTCCATACAGTCAGAAATCGTGCAAAGTAGACCTAATTGGAAAGCGTTACCTTTAGAAGAGCAAGTGATTCTGACAGCCTGGTGTCTGGCACTTGGATCTGTCTACCAGCCGAGCCCCCGTGAGATTCTTAGTCAAGCTACCCAGTGTAGAGAAGAGTGACATTCTTTAGCATTATGTAGCATAAGCTCCTTGAGAACACCAAAAGATCTGTGGAGGAGGAGAAATGGCGGTATTTCCTGGCTGAACTGACTGCCTGGAAGCCACAACCATGTAGCCGACTGTCCCAGTAGGACCCATCACATCAATGCACACCCGGAGCGGCAGGGACACCAGCAGTCAAGGGTTTCCAGCCAGGAACAGGCTGAAGCTGGATCAACGTGACTGGTTCCCCATCCCAAGGGAAGGCACACAGATGGGGTTTTTTTCGAGGGGAGATTGGTGAGTAGATATGAAATGTCCCTGCCAACATCCAGTTGGATGGGAAGTAACTGGTCCAGAGGACTACAAAGGAAACAGGAGTGTGACTCAATAAAATTCAGGTTGTATCTGTGTCTTTAATTGGCCAGGTTGCCATAATACTATTATTTTCACAGAGGAGATCATAGGAGAGGAGCTACCATTATTAATCCAATTCACTATGTAAGTACTGGAGAGAAGGAGATATACTCCATGTAAGTAAATACTGAAAGAAAACCACAGAATTCCTTCTCTGCTCTCAGTTGAATGCTAGGGGTTTCCTGATGCCTGTTGGGAATGGGGAGACCCTCCTGAGCCTCACCTTTCCCTTCCCCCAATTTTTCATTCCCTAATTTGGCTTCTGTGTATCTGTATCATCCGATGTTACAATATTACCTTGAAAAGTTTTTTTGTGTATACATAGTGAAAAGAGCCATCCCATTCAATTAGAGGTTTAAGGGATTGAGGATTTAGATAAACTTAGTCCCTAACTTCAAAAATATTTTAAGTCAGGGGCACCTGGTGGCTAAGTTGTTTAAGCACTGGCTCTTGGTTTCGGCTCAGGTCATGGTCTTAGGGTCCTGAGATGGAGCCTGAGTCAGGCTCCACACTCAAGGTGGAATCTGCTTGAGATTCTCTCCCTCTGCCCCTCCCCTCGTGTGCTCTCTCTCTCTCTCTCTCTCTCTCTCTCAAGTAAATAAATAAATCTTAAAAAAAAATCTCTCTCCCTCTGCCCTCCTACCCCCCATGCTCGAGCTCACTCTGGCTCTCTCTCTTTCTCCCTCTCTCTGAAAAAATAAATAAATCTTAAGAAATATAATTTAAGTCATATTTTATACTTCAGGGGAACTTATCAAGAAGAAATTTGATGCCTGCGAAATATAATTGCAAGCCTATGTATTATAACAGAGCAAAGATTCATAGAAAAGATACTGAGCTTGTTTACAAGAAAAATCAAATCATGAAATTAGAATTAGCTTCCACACAGTTGGTATTATGTTGTTTTAGAACTATAATTTCTCTCTCCCCTCCTCCCTTACCCCTCTGTCTCCACTCCTCTCTTTCCTTATCTCTAGGAAAACCTTTCCGTAGTATCATCTGACATCTTGTAGGGAATCTAGGTCTTATCCACACTAGTGATGACTCCCATAGATTCTGAAGCATTTAAGTGGTCCAGATATAACTGGCATCCTTCCATTCCAGTCAACAGGCCGCTGGAACTCGGGAGCTGGGGTGAAAGTGCAGGTCAGATGTTCCTGCCCCTATGTGATCCCCTAGCCAGGTCACTCACCCCTTCTTTCATTCATTTCATTTTTATTTTTTCCATTCAATCTTTGTTTCAACAAATGGTTTTGAGTCCAACTATTCATGAGATGAAATGCAAGGCACCTTGTGATTTACTTGTGAATTTTATCATGTTCTACTTTATTATCTTAGCTGTCCTTTATTAAGGCATTACTATGGGCCAGGAACTAGACTGGGCACTTCATATGCATCCGTTCATTTAATCTTGAAAGCCAATCTGTGAAGCCTGGGTACCTTCCATATTTGACAGATAAGGAAAGAGGCTCAGAGGATTCAGTGGCACCATGGGTAGATAGAAGAGACTTGTCTTCCTGATTCCAATGGCTGTTATTTTTCTAGAACATAAACTAAGTAACATCAGAACTACTCTGATGGAAGCAGAGTTCAGGAATTTGGAGACCCCTCAGCTCATATGCCCCACTCCAATGTGAAAACCACTGTCCTCCATAACCCCTTTAACCTTAACTGCATAATTGAAGATTTTCAGGGTTTCCCAATCTGAAGATCTTCAGGCTTCCCCAATCTTAAAACCACTGCCCTCCATAACCCCTTTAACCTTAACTGCATAATTTAAAATCTCCTCAAAGATGAGACTAGTAGCTTATTAATTGTATTAATTTCCATAGCATCTTGCTCTGGGCCATGAACGTGGAAGGTTCTCAGTAGAGAGGGGCTGAATTCTTCAACTCTCCGCTGTACAGAACGTTATGCCAGAGAATGACTATCATCCTTAGTGAATTTCCACAGCCGTTGGGTTTGATCGCTGCTATCCATGAAGATGAGCGAATTCACTTGAAGGTAAGACTTTAGGACATAGTTTCTAGGAACAGGACTTCATAGCATCAGAAATTTCCAGAAGCTGGGTCTCTTTGGGTTTGTGTGTGTGTATAATATCTCTAAGTAGAGTTTACAAAGAACTAGAGTAGAAATATCTAATTTCAACTGCTGTTTTTGTAAAGTATCAGGTATACCAGGAGAGCTCGTGGCTACCTCTTCGGGAAGAGCAAACTGGCATTAGGAAACCAGTCATCAGGATAGAGAGATATGAAAAAGTTTACTCTGGTGGTTTCTGGAGATTGGGAGAATGGTCTGAATGAGGCAAGCGGTGTAGGGCAGACATCTAGCTTCGTCCAGCGCCTAATCCAGCCGTTGGCATGCAGAATGGCAGGTAAACAATTTCAGAGAGAAGTGTTGCCCGGCTGCATTCCAAGGAACCCTGGCATCCCAAGATGGTAAGAGGCCTAAATACAAAAAAGATTCTAGGGCGCCTGGGTGGCTCAGTCCTTAAGCATCTGCCTTCGGCTCAGGTCATGATCCCAGGGTCCTGGGACTGAGTCCCACATCGGGCTCCCTGCTCAGCGGGAAGCCTGCTTCTCCCTCTCCCACTCCCCCTGCTTGTGTTCCCTCTCTCACTGTCTCTTTCTCTCTGTTGAAAAAAAAATAAATAAAATCTTAAAAAAAAAAAAAGATTCTATAGACAAACAGTTTGGGGAAATATAACCACCTATATCTGCTCTTAGACACTCTTGATGCATTTGAAAAACTAAAAGTCTCCAGAAGACTTGCTCACGTTTACCAAACTTACTTAGCCTTAGAAACATTTTTCAAGGACTACCAATTACCATCTTGCAGAATACTAGCTTTCATTATACTCATTTTTGCTACTTGTATGTAACAGAATGCTATTCTTCAGTTATTGCCACCCATAGGCATTGGTCTTGGTCTAGGAAAGCAGAAATAGCTGCAGGCCTGCTTGAAGTTTGATGATAGACCAGAGGAGACTGAGACAGGTGTTGGTAAACTGGCCCCTAGGGCCAGAGGGCCAAACCCCCGCTGTCTCATGTCATTATAAATAAAGTTTTATTGGAACTAGACCACAGCCTTTCATTTGCAAATGGTCTTTGTCAGCTACAAGCAGAGTTAAGTCTTTGTGACAGCAATCATGTGGGCTACAAAGCCTAAAAACTTACCATCTAGTCCTTTGCAGAAAATGTTTGCCTATCCCTGGTCAAGAACATCTCATTTCTACTTAAACCATCTTTCACAAAAACTTGAATTTTGAAAACAATTACATCAACATTTCTACCTTTAATTTCTCTCTTAACTCCAAACTCCCGTGCATATTTATTTCCTGGTGTGCCTTGCCATATTTCCAATGTGAGAAACAATTCCCAAGAACTGTGGAAATAATCCCGGTTTGTACAGCCCATGAGTACAGCCTGAATGAATGAACCGATTCTTAATTGTTTTTTTTTTCTCCTTTCCTATTTCTACTTTTGTTCAGCTCTTTAGTCCCTTCAGTGACACTTCCTACTCTTACCTTCCAAGGCTTTCCAGCTCAAAGAAATATTCTAAAGGACCCTAGCACTAGTTCTGACACAAATAACACCTTCACAGTACCCTCCACAAAAATGAAATACAAAGTGTAGTCTCTCGCTCCACGTGGAAGGTGGCATGTTTGTGTCACCACCCAATTTGGGCTCCATTTGCCAAGCTCAGTCGACCCTCTATTTAAATGTGCTAACTGTGACAACACTTTAGCAACATAAATAAAAGTTGAATCCCAGTGCAATTTGTCAATGAAATCCACTGGGAGCATCTTTCCGCAGAAGAAAGTCCCAGAGCTGTTCCTTTAAGGAAACATGTGGATTGTGCTCTTTGCTTCTTCCAATATTCAAAATTAAGCCCCTCCAAATGGCTTCCACACTGAAGTTTATAACCTCAGCCTACACAAGTCCAGTGCAAAAAGATCTACAGCCTGCAGGCAGAGCGAGGAAGCTCTTTAAAGATGAATCATTTTCATAAATGAGTGCAGGGGGAGGTCAGGCCAGAGGACAAGGAAGCTTCCATGTGTGCCTGAGATAAGGCCCCATCCATCCTCCTCTTGCTGTCGGGTCTTGATGGGTGAACATTGCCTTGAGCTCCCATAAAACATGTTGTTTGCAGAAAACTTGCAGGTGGTTCATAAAAAAGTCCAAACTGTTACCATGAAATTTATCTCCCACTGCGGGATCTGTTTATAATAGAAACGAAGGATCTCAAATAGAAATTAAGTATCTCAGACTGACTTATATTGGCTGGGAGGATTGAAAAATTCAACCTGCTTCCCAATCGTTGCACTAAAAACGTCAAAGTATTTGTATTGATGACATCTTGACAAGATACAAGTATGTTCAAAAGAAAAATAATGTGCATTGTGTGCACAACCCTTTATCCCTAGGGTAAAAATAAGCTAGGTGAGATTTTATTGGGAGAATTTAATCAGACTACTGAACTCTTCATCACATTTTATTTCTGAAGAGTGTCAAGGATCTGTTATTTACAATTTTCCCAACTGTATGGTCAAAGTGAAAAGGGCATCTCAATTTTTTTTTTCAGTTGTTAGGAGACGTTTATTATCTTGAAGCCAAAAAGAGATTGGGGCAATAGTAATGTTGGCCATAATTTGAGTTATCTCCATACGGAAATTGAAGAGAAATGCTGAGACAATTCACGCAGACAATTCAGACCCTAAAACCTCTGGCACTTGAAATAAGAAGATAAGTGAGGGAGGAGTGCTAAATTTTGTTCACGTTTGTAATTGACTCAATTTATCACATCACATATACCTGCATGGTGGTTTCAAGTTGCTAGAAATAGTTGTCATAAATTTTGAATTGATGAACTTAGCATATCTACATGGCAGAATAGTATGCTGAGGATAGTTTACAGAATCCAAGGATGTCAGAGCTGGAGGGGATCTTGGGGCTTATGCAGCCCAGGATACCACCTCTGAGCACAGACACGGAAAGCAAATGTCTGCAAAAATAAGGCTTGCATGTTCCCTCTACCTTGTCGGTAGCTGTGGTCTGGGTCCTCAGCCCCCCAACCCGCACACCCAAACCTCTCCTCATTCCTTCACTGGGGTCCTCAGGTGAAGTGGGCTGAGCAGCACCATACCTAGTGCCACACCTTTATTTGACATATGTGTGTCATGAGACCAGCTTTGAGCTATATCAAGAAACCAGCAATGTTCCTCCAACACCTTCTCAGTGCTGTTGTGTTTCACTTCTCTTTGTTTTTGAAGATTTTATTTATTTATTTGGCAGACAGAGAGACAGTGAGAGAGGGAACCCAAGCAAGGGGAGGGGCAGAGGGAGAGGGAGAAGCAGGCTCCCCGCTCAGCAAGGAGCCCGATGTGGGGCTCGATCCCAGGACCCTGGGATCACGTGTTGTGTCTCATTTCCACCTGCCTCCAACCCCACACTCTGGCCATCCTAGCCACACTGAATCACTGTAGCCCACCCTCGTAAGAGGTCCTGGGCTCTCTACCCAGATACTCCGCGCTCCTCCTAATTTCATGCAAAATTAGCATTTTGTCCATGCCCCATTTCATTGCTCACTGCCAAGAAAACATGTCTAAGGGCTTAATAGTTCTAGGACTTAAGGCTTCCCTCTTTGTAGTAGTAACACGTTGAATGCGGAGAAAGGGGATAGGTGATTCTGATAATTCTGATCAAATGTGCTACCCCAAAAGAATGCATTTATAATTACGGAGTTTCAGGCCTTGTGGTAACCAGAAGAGGAACATATTTGGAAATAAGGGGTCTTCTCAGGACTTTAAGTGACCACCTGTATATATATTTATAATTTCAAATGTTTAAAATGTTAAGTTGCAGGAATCTACCAAATCATGTCCTCAATGGCCTTTAATTATTAGTATTCTCCAAAGCAGATAACTTGGGGATGAGTAATATGCTGGAAGGCAGTATTGTCTGCATCGTTGAATGATTGATATTTGTGATTTTAAAATTGTCAAATAGATATGACTTCATCAGCCTGCTAGTCTTATTGCTTCAAGCAGGATTCTATTTCAGATGACACAAATGAGTTACTTTCCTAATCCTATAGACCTCAATGAAAAGATTTCTCCTCAATCCCTCTCTTATTTCAGTGTTCAATAGCACACACTATCATGGAACTCTTTCCAACCTAAGCCCCTCCCATGACAAAGAATGAGACAAGATTGAGACTCATTCATTTCCTGAACAAATATACTTTGAGCTCATCCAACATGCAAATAAAGTGTTTCATGTAGTCTAAAATCAAGCAAGAAAAAAAAAAGACAAATTTAAATATTTTTGTCAGTTGTGCTATACAATAATAACAAATAAGTTAGAACTTATATAATGCTTACTAAATAACGAAAAGTACTATGTTAAGGATTTAATTAAGAAGAATTTACTCCTACAGCAAAGCTATGGAGCGCTATTATTCCCACTTCACAGAAGAGAAAATTGAGGCTTAGGTGAAGTTATTTGCTCAAGGTCATCTAGCTAGGAAGTGGCAGAGCTGAGAGTTTATCAAATGAAATTTCAAGCTTTTTAAAATATTTTCAATATTTCCCACTTCCATGACCTCAAGGAACCCACTAATAATTTTTATCTAGAGGAAAAATAAACCTACTCTACATTTCAATGTGTCACACAAATGTCTCCATTTGTTTTCAAGCTGTCTTGGTCTTAGCTCAGCTTCTGAAATGGTAGTTCTCAAAGGATGTGTATGAAGGACACTAGACTGGACTATGATACCGCTATACTAATCATCTTGATGTTTTGCCAATTGAGGCTTAGTGCTGAATTGCTAATATAGTAATCTGCATTGATCCAAAAGAAAACCATCAGAAAAAAAAAAAATCACCAGGACCCTATTTTCCCATGCCCAACCCATAGGAACATAGTTGTATTTCTTCCCACCAGACAGGCGCCAGATAAACATTCCTGAATTTTTTCGACCTTTAGAATGGTTTTGATAAAATTGACTTAAGTGAGTCATTGTCCTAATTTGCCCACCCATTCTCCAAGTTTTTATTGAACACCTATGATAAAGCACAAAACACGTTAGGAAATAGAAAGATGAGCCTAATGCCAACCCTGTCCTCAAACTGTCTTATAGTCAATGAGGGAAGTCAGATAAGAACATCAATAAAAATAATAAAAGTGGGAGAGGCCACAAGAAAATAAACTCCCAGTTTGGAGGTGATCAAATTAGGCTTTGTGGTAATGAGGCTTTTGAGTCAGTATTTGAAGGGAGGGAGAAATAAATACACATTATATCAAAGTCTAGCAAAGCAAAAAGACTGTTTGATATATAAGAACAAAAAACTTTTTTTTTAACAAAAAATGTAGGCTTCATTAGATCTTGTGGCAGTCATGCAGGGGCGCCTGGGAGGCTCAGTCGGTTAAGCATCTGACTCTTGATCTCAGCTAAGGTCTTGATCTCAAGGTCGTGAGTTCAGGCCCTACATTGGGCTCTGTGTTTGGTAAGGAGCCTGCTTAAAAAAGAAAGAGAGATCTTCTTACAGTCATACAAAGGAGTCTGAATTTTAAACTCTTAGAAGGAGGAATTCATTAAGGATTTTTTGGGACAGGGTGGGGGTAGACATTAAAGTTTTGCATTAGTACTACTGGTCCATCTTACACCAGCCATCAACACTTCCTGCAACAAAGAATATGTTCAGTATGTGTTTGATGATTTGTTGGGTCAGCACAGGGAATTGGGAAGAGAGACTATCAGAGCAGTCAAGGGATATTTTTTTAAAGCCCAAACTAGGAAAGTGGAAATGCAGAGGGAAGAACAGATGAGAAAGATCTTATAGAAATACAGGTGACATAATTAGATATCAGATATCAGGTGATGGAGAAAGATAAGAAAGAATCCAATATGAGTCCTCCATTACAGATAGGAGAGTCGTAATGTTGTCCAATAGCATGACATATTAGAAATATGATTTCTAGCTGCCCAAAGCTTGTCACTTTTGTAAATATTGGTCTGAACCTTCTTAGCCCACAATTTGTACAGATTCCATCTGCAATAAAACATCATATGATCCAATAAGCCAATAGAGGCAAAGGTGGCCAGATGTGTATTGCCAAGGATATGTGCAGATCAATATTAAAACTCTGCAGTGAGAAAGGACAATATTTGGGGAATGAGGAAGAGAAACACTTGCAAAACAATTGGTTTGTTATTCAAAAGAATTATTTTGCTCTAGCAAGTTGCAATCACTCTCTTGGAGAAAACCAACCAAAAAAAGTAAAAAAGATACAAACAATGAAGAAGATTATGCAAGTAGACTTCATTCTAGGTTGAGTCATATTTTTGAGGAGAAACGTGGGAAATATAGTTTCAAATCAAGCTAATACAGCCAAGAAGGAATAATGGCAACTAAATTTCCCTCCTGCCTGAAACAACCAAAAACAAACAAAAAATGGATAAAAACATATGTAAGAATGGTCTGTAAGATCATGTATATCAGACAGTGAAGAGCAGTCATCCTCGAAAGATGAGAGGCAAACAGGATGAGCTCTCCGGGAGTCCCTGCTTTCCGCCCTGAGGCAGAAAAGGCCATAGTGCAGGGAAGGACAACTCAGGTGAAGCTTGGCGTAGTCCATGAGTTATGGAGATGGAGGTGCAGCTCTGAGAAGAGCAAGGTGGTGCTGTTCTAAGGACACAGCATCAAAGAAGAGAGAGCTGTTGAGAAAGAGACATTTGCAGGGGTTCCCCTCTGGTACTAAACTGAGTATTGATCATCTCCTGCATGTGATGAAGCAACCCAATGCAGGCAAAGAATCATCTAAAAGAATTTAGAAGAGGTAACAGAGCCTGGCACTCTAATAGTGTTGGAGATCGTTCCTATGAGCCGGACTGGAAAGCTTAAAGATGCGCAGGGCATTGGGTAGAGTAATAAATGGGTCTCTCCTCTGTAGTGGGGTATAATTATTTCTAGAATGAGCACGGCTCCAATCCACCTAACAAATCTTAACAGCAACAGCCGGAGACTCAAACTGTTTCTAAGTAACTTGACTGCAACCTAGAACAAAGTTAAAGAATGCTTATAGAAATAAAAGAAATATCCAGCACCCAACAATATAAATTTCACAATGTCTGGCATCTAATCAAAAAGCACCAGGCAGGAAAAGGAGACAGAAAATATGAACCATGCTGAAGGGAAAAGTCCATCAATCAAAACACACCCAGAACAGACACAGATGTTAGAATTAACAGACAAGGACATTAAAACCATTATAATAAATATATTCCATTTGTTCAAAAGTTAAGCAGAAAGATGGAAAATATTAAAAAGACCAGGATCCAAGTTCTAGAGATGAGAACATTAATGTGTGAAATGGAAAACTCGCTGGATGGGATTAATGACCAATAAGATGTCCTAGGAGAAAAATTAATAAACTCAAAGACATATAATAAAAACTATTCAAAATGAAACACGCAGAGAAAAGAGAATTTAAAAACAAAAAGAAGAGCATATCACTGAGCCTTGGGAAAATTTCAATCAACCAGATACATGTGTCATTGGAATCTCCAAAAGAGAGGAGGGGGGAGGAAAATTACCTGAAAAAAAAAATTTAATGGTTGAAATTATTGAAAATTTCACAAAAACTGTAAACCCTTAGATCCAGGAAGTTCAACAAACCCCAAGCACCAGACACATGAAGAAAATCAGACCGAGGCACATTATAAGCAAATTGTTCAAAATCAGTGATCCAGAGAAAATCCTAAAAGCAGTCAGAGGAAAAGTTACATCTCATACCTCAATATATTAAGAATGATCAAAGATGAAGATGACAGCAGATTTTTGTCCAGAAACAATCCAGTAAAGAGAAAAAGATAAACTTTTTAAAGAAAAAGAGAGAAATCCATATGAAGACAACCACACATTAATAACATTTATTCAGCAAAGAAAACAAACAAACAAACAAAAAAAAACCCTAAATCTTTTAAGTACAAAAGGATGGTGTTGGATGGTGAGCAGACTAGAAAACCCTTAGATTCCTCAGCTGCCTAGCAAAAGGTTTGAATAATAATCTCTACTTTTTCATTCAGTTCTAACTTTTATGACTTTGCTTATTTCTTTGACTTCCACACACCCCTATTAAAATTATAATAACCTCTACAGCTTGGCATGATCTACACAGAATAAAAAGTACCAGATTTCCCCGATTTGGAAATATCTAAAATTTTGCTTTAAATATTTTTTGGATCTAGACACCTCTAAGTAAATAACGATGAACAAAACAAAGCCACACAGTGAGTACTGTTAAAAGACCTAACTATGCCTGGGAAGCTAACACTACACAGAGGTGACCCATGAGCTGTGTTGAGGTTGAGGAGATCCCTCCACACTGGCAAGGGTGCTGACAGGGATGAAGTCCAGTGTGTGCAAAGGTGCAGGAGTGACAGAGAATATTCTTGTCACCAAAGTGAGCGCAAATGTCAAGAGTCCCAGTACATCTTGCAGACTGGCATCCAAGGAAGCTTGACTTCCTAACAGGGACACCTGTTTAGTCATGAAGGAGTTTCCACGTCATGTAAAGAGGCTGGTTTCCAGTCTGCGAGTAGTAAGGAACATTGGAAGGATTTACTTTTGGTACAAAAGGAATGTATGCTTTCATAAAAAAATTATTTTTGTATTATGTTATGTCAGTCGCCATACAGTACATCATTAGTTTTTGATGTAGTGTTCCATGATTCATTGTTTGTGCATAACACCCAGTGCTCCATGCAGTACGTGCCCTCCTTAATACCCATCACCGGGCTAATCCATCCCCTCACCCCCCACCCCTCTAGAACCCTCGGTTTGTTTCCTGGAGTCCATCGTCTCTCATGGTTCGTCTCCCCCTCCGATTTCCCCCCCCTTCATTTTTCCCTTCCTTCTCCTAATGTCCTCCCTGCTATTCCTTATGTTCCACAAATAAGTGAAATAATAAGATAACTGACTTTCTCTGCTTGACTTATTTCACTTAGCATCATCTCCTCCAGTCCCGTCCATGGGGATGTAAAAGTTGGGTATTCATCCTTTCTGATGGCTGAGTCATATTCCATTGTATATAGGGACCACATCTTCTTGAGCCATTCGTCTGTTGAAGGGCATCTTGGCTCCTTACACAGTTTGGCTATTGCACTAATGGGCATTTACCCCAAAGACACAGATGTAGTGAAAAGAAGGGCCACATGCATCCCAATGTTCATAGCAGCAATGTCCACAATAGCAAAACGAAAATATTAAGGCTGATGCAATGGCTCCCCCTCACTGATCTACCCAAGCTCGTGCCTCTCGCGGCATGATTTGAGGTCAAAGACTAACAGGTAAATGGTCATATCCGCATTCCAAATGTAAAAGATGGGAGATAAGGACTATGTTTCAATATCACAGAAAAGAAGAAAATACACAATCCCCTAAACTCAAGCAATGGCAGTGGGCACCGAGGGGGGGATCCAAGAGATGCCCGAACTGGAATATCGAGAGGATCCCTCATTGTGACAGAATGACAACCAACTGGGGGATATAGGGCCTATCTTGGGTACCTTCTTTTTGGGGAAATCAAAGATTTTCTTTTTCGTAGCAGAAATGACATTCAAGATGGGCTCAAATGCTGAGATGGGGAAGAGCATGTCAGTTAGAAAGACTGGCGCGAGAAATGGGACAGAACAAGGAAGGTGTTTTATAATATCTCAAAACAGCAGCCATGCCAGGGTGCCTGAGGCAAAGGGTCCCGACTGGAACATCAATGAGAAAGGAGCTGGGCAGGACCTACGAGGAAATCCACAAAGGGCCTCCAGCAGCAGGCTAAGCTTTAGGGAATTATTGGCAGTGTCTGAACAGGAGATAGGGAGTGTGGTTTGGGATGGATTAGAAGGGTGGGGGTGGGGGACCTGGTTACGAAACTGTGAGAATAGTCCAGTAGTTGGTTAGTCGAGAGCTGAGCTGGCATGGAGAGACAAATGCAAGAGACATCACAGAAGCAACCTACTGGGGGTGGGGGCGGGGGGTTGGTGAGGAGGAGTTGCAGGATTTCTGGAAAGCTAGAAAGCCTCAGGCTCAAAACTTATTCAGGCCCTTTTCGAGTTTCCTCTTGTTTATCCGTGAACTCCAGACTGGAGTTAGTAATCTGGACCTATTCGTGCCAGCATGTTCCATAAAGATATAAAGGGAGATACACAAGTTCGCAAATAGACATATACATATACGAGATACACAGATAGACTGATACCAAGGGTACATCGACTTACCCATTCAGGTACAGTGTATAATTGGAAGGATACTTGCTTGTTATTCCAGAACTCAAATGTGCATTACAAGGAGGAGAAAAAACTGTTTCAAACTTTAGTTCCAGACGTTTCTAAAAAAAACTGGGTGATAGGTCAGAGCGTGAGTGGGATGAACAGGAGCGCTAACGTCTCCAAACCAGTTCTTCCATTCTCTCCACTACCTGACATTACCAGTATAACAGGCTTCCCCGCTGACTGAACATAAGGACGCTCCGACTTCACCCCCAAATGCCCCGAGTCCATTGAGGTGCACACAGAAATTCAGTTTGCAGCTCTCTTTCTAAATACACACAAACTGATCTTGTGAATGACATTACATTGCGGAGTCAACCACGCAGGGGCTCGGAGCCTACGTGAAGTTCCAGGTGTCTCAGAACCTTAGGCTCAGGACACCTTTTATGAGAGCTATGATCCCCAGCTGAAGGCAAACAGCAACAGTCTGAAGGGTTACAATAGTGATGAAGGCAGTTCGTACAATTTCATACATGCTGATGCGGCTTTTAAGTCACCACTGTCTTTGTTTTGTAACAACTCCTGAATTAATAGGTAGCTTAGTTGGGCTTATTAGTTAATGCTATATGATACGTAGTAATCACAATTAATTCTATCACATTCAAAAGGAAGGAGCATAAGGATCCTACACTGTGGCTTAGAAAGCAGGGGTAATTATAGCTCTACCCTGTAATTGTATGGTTTATCTCTTTCTCTAAGCATGCTGCTGGATGGTAACAATGGAGATGTTGTGCAATGTTCATTGAGAAACCGGGGAGCCATGTGCAATGGCCAAGGGATTTACCCATAAAATCTGAACTTTTGCTGGAAACACAAGGTTAAGATCTTATCCACAGCGATTTTTACGAGAGAGATAAAAGGATTTAAAAGGGTGAAGATTAACACAACAAGGAATGGGAGTTCCTTTATGAATCAAACTCTTTGTTTTTCCCAATTGATTTCAAATTGAGGGAGCAGCATCTTGTCTAAGATACCCCATAGAGGAAGGTGGAGAAATACAACCTGTTCTGGTGGGCTCAGGCTGGGTCTGTGGCTCTAGTGGGTAGGTGGCTGTCTGTCACAATAGCTCTTCTTCCTCTGTTCTGCTGTCCTCACACAGTAATGAAAGACATTATACCCCATCAACCTCAAATTTCTCATGTACAGATTGGGACTGATAACTAACCTAGATGGTTGTGGAGATAGCTAGTAAAAATGCTTCGCAAATTCTAAACACTGAAAAAAAAATTCTACCATATATTTGTTCCCTGATGCGCTACGATCATAGGAATACAATGTATTGTCTGAAAAACACTAATATGCGTTTAATTAGAAGTTTATGAAATGAAAACTACAATGCATTACTTCCTAAACCATCATATTTTAAATTCTGCCATCATCCTTGCAGGAGTGCCATTTCAGCTGGATATTAATACAGGTGCTGTTTAGCAAGGCCATATGAAGAAATAGTTACATAGCGAAGTACAAAAATATTGTGTAGTCAACCACGGTTACTGCTTAGATGATGAGGCAAACTATGACCAAACCAAATTGAAAACACCTCTAGCACTGTGTTCTCTAATAACCTTTCATGTCCAGGGAGAGGAGGTTGGACAGGATTCCATCATGTCTTAAAACCTTCTTCTGTCAGAGCGGAATATCTGTAAGGAAGTGTGGAATGTCATTTCCTGTTGTAAAGAAACAAAGCTAGTTAAGTCTTGATGTCCATTTCCCCCTAAGATCTGACCAAAAAAAAAAAAAACAAAAAATCTGACCAAAAAAAAAAAAGTTTTATGTTTATTAAAGGGGACATGAAGGAGCTCCCGGATGGCTCAGTCAGTTGAATGTCCAACTCTTGGTTTTGGCTCAGGTCATGATCTCAGGGCTGTGGGATGGAGCCCCAAGTCTGGCTCTGCACTGAGCATGGAGTCTGCTTGAGATTCTCCTTCTCCCTCTCTCTCTGCCCCTCCCCCTGCTCTCCCTCTCTCAAATCAATCAATAAATCTTTAAAAAAAATAAAGGGGACATGAAAATAAAAACTGGCAACAAAGAAAACAGGAAAAGAGATCTAGGGTTAAGACTCTAGAAATTTTCTTAGGGCTTTGGAAACAGTACCAGTGTCCGCTCAAACCTGACACCAAACTTAGCCTCTCCCACTCCCAAGGCAGTCTGGATGAAAACCAGCTTTACTTGAGACTCAACTATCTAAGAACCCTCATTGTCATTCCCAGACCTGTTTAAGCCCTTTTAACAGATCGAGTCAGGATGGTATCCTCATAATTTCGTGTTGTGAATAGGACAAATATAGCCTTCAATGACATCTAATCAGAGTATTTTCTTTTCTCTTCCCTTAGACCATTATTCCATAGGGGTCCAGATTTCCCCAGCCTGTCAGTCATTGCGACCACAAGCTGCCCGAGCGCATTTGAAAGCCATAAGGTAGCTAATTTGCCAAGATAGATTTAAAAGACATAAGACAGCTTCTGGTTGTGGTCTCTCTGGCTCCTGCCACAAAAAGCAGAGTTCTGAAGCTCACGGGGGATTTCTTTTGCGGCTGGTGAGCTATTGTTTAAACATCGACTGGCTCTTCTTTTTTCTGTCGTTCACATCCCCCCCACACACATGTTGCCACCACCAGTCTCAGACTTCATTCACAGCCCACTGCCCGAAAGTTGAGTGCTCAACATGCTGACAAAATGAGCCATTTACAGGTCAGAGCTAAGGGAGAAAATAGCACTCATAGACATTAACTAAGCCTTGAGTGAATTTTTCTTATCTACTCAAAAGACTTACATGCTGTTTATGCCAATGAACTCCAGGATATACAAGATAAAATGAAGTAATTCATGTTAAAGTAATTTCATGACAAAAAAAAAAAAAGGACTATACAAATGCAAGATATTTTAGAAATCTGTGGCGTATCTCATGAGGAAATAAAAAGATCCTGGACAATTTTTCCCAGACTACTTTGCACAGAGCAGGTACCAGGTGATTAAGGGTCCAGGGGAGGGATACAGATTTCAGGACCAGAGGGGGTTGTGAATCCTGAGTTGGTCTTTCATTGGCGATCATGGACAACTTAATTCTTTTCTTTGGGCCTCAATTCCTTATTTGAAAAATGGGGGATGATATCATCTATCTCATAGGGTTGTTGGATGTAATAATGAACTAATTTACATAAAATATTAAACGATCTCTGGCTCAGAGTGAACTATAAATAAATAGTGGCCATTATTATTTTATTATTACTATTGCTTTGTGTTTTGTGATGATCAGAGGCAGAGCATCTGTTTTTAAGACTTTATTTATTTATTTGACAGAGAGAGACACAGCCAAAGAGGGAACACAAGCAGGGGGAGTGGGAGAGGGAGAAGCAGGCTTCCCGCTGAGCAGGGAGCCCGACGCAGGGCTCGATCCCAGGACCCTGGGACCATGACCTGAGCTGAAGGCAGACGCTTAATGACTGAGCCACCCAGGTGCCCCGAGGCAGAGTATTTTTTTTCATAAAACATAACACAGAAAGAGTAATAATACTATTAAACACATATATAGTATCAACTACGTGCCATGCCTCATTGTCTAAAGAAATTGAGGCCCAGAGAAATAAAGCAATCTGCTGAAGTTCACACGGCTAATAAGTAGTGAGGCTGGATTTGAACCTGAGCAGGCTGGCTGCTGAGTCCGTGCTGCTAATGATTCCACTCTAAAATAAACATATTCTAAATGCAGTTGTCTATAATAGTTGTGGTCCTTTTGGCTATAAAAACCAGAAGCACACCTAAGTGAACTTGAGAGTAAGAGTTCTACTGCAAGCCTCCCAGCGGCCCTTGAGGACATGAAGGTCAATTCCCAGTCCCAGCTCATAGGACCTGGAGCCAGAGAGCGGTTCTGAGTTCAGGGCAGTCCTGGGGCCAGAATGGCACACACTCTGCACAGCTGCTATTCCCGTGCTCCGATGGAAGTGTCTACCACCCGATGAAATCTTCTAATTCTGTTCCCCCACAGCTCAATTCCTCCAGTCCGACTAGAGATTCCAAGGAAAGGAAACACCATGATGCATTTTAGGGGTGGTGCCCATCTCTGAACCGGTCAGGTCTGTTGAAGAGTCCAAGTCCCTGGACAAGCATGGCTGCCTCCATTCACCATGAGCAGAAGCTTTAGGGGAAGAAACTACTTATTAGCACTTCCAAGTAGACCTTTCCCATCATGCCCTTGCTGTCCTCTTATGCTCCTCCTCACAGGAGGCTGAGGAACAAAGAAGTTGAGGCCAGTCTTTGGAATCAGTGAGTCCCAAAACTAAACTCCATCCCCACCATCCTTGGCCACGTAAGATCACACAAATTACCAAATCTCTCTGGGATTGTCTCCCGCGGTGTAAAATGGGGATGATAATAATAAGAACTGCCTTATAGGTTTACTTCGAGTATTAAATATATATAAAACACCTTGGCATAAATCATGGCACATAATAAGACTTCAGTAAATGTTACCTATATTTTTATCACTATTCCCATCTGAAGAGGCTTCATACATTTACTTTGGCCTTGGGACGTCTGGGTGGCTCAGTCCTTAAGTGTCTGCCTTCGGCTCAGGTCATGATCCCAGGGTCCTGGGATCGAGCCCCGCATCGGGCTCCCTGCTTGGCAGGGAGTCTGCTTCTCCCTCTGCCTCTGTCTGCAGCTCTCCTTGCTTGTGCTCTCTCTGTGTCAAATACATAAATAAAATCTTAAAAAATATTCAAGCCATCCTAGGGACCAGAAGGGGTTAAGAATAGGTGCAAGACTCGGCAGAGTAAGGCAGTGCATAGATAAGTGTCTGTGTCACAGATACTGCTGATTGTCACCTATTTTATCTTACCTTAGTAAATTTTATTTATTTTGACATGGTACCCAGATAGCATTGCATTTCCAGCCTCCTTTGCAGCTAGATATGGCCTTGGGACTAATGTCTGACCAACAAGATGTAAAGCAGTTTTGTAGTTTCCAGGATGCTGTTTAAAGCAACCTGACTCGATGCATCCTTTGGCCCACCAGTCTTTCTCCTTATCCAGCCTACAACATAAACCTGTTGGTCGTATTCCAGGAACCACATTAGGAAATACATCTGTTAGGGATGATAAGAGAGGGGAAGAGAGAGAGAACAAGCCCGAGCCCCAGAAATCTATCAAGGCCCCATACCAACTCTGGACTACCCACCTCCAGATTCCTATTTTGTGAGATAGAAACTTGAACCTGAGCCATTGTCAATTTAGGTTATTTGCATTAGTTTAGGTTATTGGTATCAAAATAGAATATAATCCTAATACAATAAATCTTGAAGTCTTCAATTAATATCTAATCATTGAAATGCTATAGATACATTAATCAGAAGAGAATGGATAAGTGTAAAGGAGAAGATAAAAGAAGATGGATAGGACACTTGCAATCAGAAATTATCTTCCTCAAAAGAAAAACCACATCCTATAGTAGAGTCTTTCTTAGTTTGCCTAATGGGATTAGCCTAAAGAGAAATTATCAGGAGCTGATACTCCACACTCCAATACACATGTGGGTACTTAGATACCTACCAGATTCACTCATTTGCTGAATGGAATGACTAAATGCCTTGAACTTATCTTGAGTCCTCTTTTTTTTTTTAATTATTATTTTTTAAGAGATTTTTTTGTTTTTGTTTTACAGAGAGAGAGAGAGAGCAGGAACACAAACAGGGGGAGTGGGAGAGAGAGAAGCAGGCTTCCCACTGAGCAGGGAGCCCGATGTCAGGCTCAATCCCAGGACCCTGGGATCATGACCTGAGCCGAAGGCAGATGCTTAACGACTAAGCCACCCAGGCGCCCTGAGTCCTCTTTATTAAATGGACATCCTAAGCCTTACCTTACCGAGATAATCTGAACATCATTTATTTGGGACATCACCCAAAATACTCAAGAACATCCTCACACATTTTCTTGCACCCCTTGCCAACCAAGTCTTCTTAGCCAAAACTATCATCTCTCATGTTCTGACCCAGGTGAAACATCAGCTCAACCCCCGACACAAAGACCCATCAAAACAAGACGCAGAAGAACACAAGGGCCCCAAAATGTCTGTAGGGTCCAGGCTTCCATATCTTGTGATCCATACTTATTTGACTGATGGAAGTACATTGTACCTATAAAATCCTTATTCAGTTTCAAAATTATTTAGCTTCTTCAGGTTTATGTTTTCTCATGGGTAAAATGTTGCTTCCCACCCTCCCCCCGCCCAAAGTGTCTTCCAAAATCTATAGGACATTCATTCATTCATTCAGTATTTATTAGGCACTTAAAACCTTCTAGTCCAGAAGTAAACAAAACAAAGTTCCTGTCCTTATGGGGCTTATTCTTTGGGACACAGAGAAGAGAGTTGGAGGAAACTGTTTATTAAGTTATAGTCACTCTGATGGTGGGGCTGGGACCCTGTGGATGCCATGTTGGCTTGACCAGCGTCTCTGTTAGGTTCTGCCAACAGAGGGTGCTGGAGGGAGACTGCAATGGTTGGGGAGGAAAAAGGCACCTGCTTCTTCCCATTTGCCTCTTGTCTTCTGTCAACTGCGCCCCAACAACTGCTCAACACCTGTCAACAACCAGTGATTCCAGAAGCTGCAGGTGATTCCAACTTTCTGTTTTCTACACTGCAAGAACTTGCTTCACTGAACCCTCTCAGAGATCCCCATCCCAGACAGGCAGTGCCCCTTCTTCAGAGGCAAGAATTTCAGCTCATAAAGCCCCTCCTACAATCCTTTGAATTTTAATAATTCTGGCCTCTTCCCGTTGTTTCCCCAGTTTGCATTAGTCCATCAGGACTGCAGTAACAAATACCACCCACCAGATGCCTTAAACAGAAGACATTTATTTTCTCAGCTCTCAAGGCTGGAAGTCAGAGATCAAGATGAAGACCGGGCTGTTCCTTCTGAGGCCACTCTCCTTGGCTCACGTTGGCCAACTTCTCCCTGAGTCTTCACATGGTCTTCCCTCTCTTTCTGTGTCCTAATCTCCTCTTGTTATCAGGACACCGGTCATATGGGATTAGGGCCCACCCCAATGACCTCATTGTAACTTAATTATCTTTTTAAAGGTCCTATCTCCAAAAATGACCACATTTTTGAAGTCCTCGGGTTTAGGACTTTAATCTATGAATTTTGGGGAAGACATAATTCTCCCAAACATGGCCCTAGGTTCTTACTACAGTTACCACTTCTGTGAAACCTTTTTTGGGGGGGAGGGGGCGGGGAGGCTTTTCAGTTCTCTAATACTTGATTAAGACTCTTTTATATTAAATTCTGTTAGTTGAATTATGTGGTGTCTGTCCCTTGCCTGGATCCTGGCTGATACAGTATGTCAGATGGTGATGGTTCTAGGAAGAAAAAACAAAAAACAAAATGGAGAAAATGGGGAGGAAGAGCTGAGGTAAGGATAGGGTGGTTAGGAAAGAGTTCTCCAGAAGGTGACATTTGAACAACAAGCTGGAGGAGGTGAAGAGCAAACCAGGAGGCTTTCTTGGGGCAAAAGCATCTTCTGGCATAATAGGTAGCATGGAGTAAAAGAATATTCCTGTTGAATCTTCCACAACACTCCTTGAGACAAGTCACCACAGAGCCCAGAGCTTTTCAATAATCCTCGCTCTGTGGGACTGTCTGTCCACCCCATGCACAGCAGCAATTGCTGGTGGGGAGCTGGGAAGTACGCAACGTTACTCTCACAGTAGAAAATAACAATCAAGAATTTTAAAGCTGGCAAGGACCTTGTCATTCATGAACCCACGTTTCCGATTTTGTAGACCTAGACCCAAAGAGATGAGTTTGCTTGCCCAGGTGCACACAGATGATTGCTGAACTTGGACGAGTCCCTTGCTTCTTACGGGTCAGAAGTCTGTCTATAGCACCACTGTGTGTGTGCACTCCTCATCAATAATCGCAACAAGTGTTGAGTTGAATGGATGCAGATAATTAGGTACCTACCTCCACCAGGAAGGTCCAATTCTCAGGTCAGAATATAAATGCTGACGTCCTGGGGTGTGCTAACAAATATTGGATACATAGGCATAAGGCACGGGCACTCGTTCACAGCTTAATAAAGAAGCAAAGATAATGCCATTGTGTTCAGGGTTTCCTGGCACATAATGCAGGTAGAAGCCTTTAGATTCTCTTCTAGGTCTGGACCTAATCTCAGCTGCTTCTCTGCCCTCTCCAAACTTGTCAGGAGTGGTCCCTGCTGAGGTCCCCTTCCACCCCTTGGAAGAGTAAGATCTTCCGTGTTCCTTCATTCTCACAAGGCCGCAAGAGCACCCAAAGCAACATTACGAGCCCATAAGAACCGAAAGCCTGGCCCCTGACAGAATTCTGATGACAAGGATAATAGCACGAGGAAAAGCAAGGCACAGGCCATTCTGTGAGTGGTGTTCAGATGCTCATCCTGCAAAGTTCTCGCTAGGCTACGTGTGTTGTCATGCCATGAAGATAAAGGCTTTTGTTTTCTTTCTAAAGGAGATGGTAATAGCATGCCTACGCTTCTTGGTTCTGCTTTGGGCCCTAAAGCACATTACTACCATTGCACTTCCAGAGAAGTAAGATGATTGCCCTGAGAAATTCAGGTAGTACCTCAAAATATCTGATACATGCCGCGTGCCTTCCTAGGACATAGATTTCCATGGTGTGTTTGGCTTAAACGGGAACCTAATATATACTGTGTTTTTCGATATCCATTAAGGGATTCATTTCATGACAAATATCATTAGTATCATGAACAAATAATTATCTATGTTGACTTACATACAAGGCCTGGGGTAGGGGGCACGTAATGGCAATTATAAGACATAAAATTCTTAGCCCTTAAGATCATTCTCTTATAGCTGAGAACAGCAGAGGCTGAAAAGACTGATTTTCTAATTCATTTTAAAATTGGAGACTGAGGCCAAGCTGTTTGAGTTACTCAAGTTCACACAAGTGGGAAGTACTATGGATCTAAAGAAATACAAAGATTTTAGAGGAAAAGAAACCATGAGATTATTGTTGCATCGGGTAGCTTTAGTGAGAACACATGTAATTTTAGAGAAATAAATATAACACCGCATTAAAGATAATTTCTGTTAGAGACATGTTTTCACATAGGTACTAAACACGATATTAGTTTTAAATTCATCTTCCAAGGGTACCTGGGTGGCTCAGTTGATTAAGTGTCCGACTCTTGGTTTCGACTCAGGTCATGATCTCAGGGCTGTGAGACCCAGCACCGTGTTGGGAATCTGCTTGAGATTCTTTCTCTTGCTTTCCCTCTGCCCCTCCCCCTGCTCTCTCTCTCTCTAAAATAAATAAAATAAAATCATAAAAAAAAATTTGGCTTCCATTATAAATACACTTGAATATAAATTCAATGCCTTTGGGAAGGAGGAGGGCATGCGGAAAAGGTATCTTTTACTTTATACATGTGATGATACTAAACGGTATTTTTTATCATAAATATTTCTTAATCTTACAATAAAAATTTTTAAATAGATGAACTCAAGGTGACCATCAAAAAAGCTCGGCATGCAGAGGGTAAATCAGCCTGAGGATAGCTAGAAATAGAGAAGAGCTGAAAAGGGGTCAAATATTATATTATATTACACAAAGACACTGTTCTTGAATAAACAGAAGATCCAACAATTCCCAGTGTCTGGAACTCACTGCATATTCAGGAAATCGGCCCAGAAAAAAGGCCTACCAATATAAAGGGCCAAGGCCAAAGAGGATAGCATAATAAAGAACCAAAAAAGAGAGTTTTCAAGAAGCAAAGCTCTATCAGGACATTAGGCCTCCATCTCCAAGGAAATTTAATTACTTTTGATTAAATGATGATAAGAACTGAAAAAAATCACCCTAGAATTAACGTAGCTAGACATTGGCATATGTGTGTTCATAACATTTAAACCTTGAGTGTCAGTTTCTAATTTATCTAAATCGACGTCTCTGAGATAAATTACCAATATTTACGTTTTATTGTTAACATTTGGCAGGGTTTTGTTTTTGCTTGTTTTACTCAGTATGTTTTGTTCTTTTTGTTTTTCGTTTTGTTTTGTGCTTGATTTCGACAGCATCCAATCACCAAGTGGACAATTTGGACAAGAATATGGGAAAGACAAGCTGTGGTGGGCTGGGGCACCTGGAGAAATTTCAGGAAGGAAGTGAGACTCTCAAGCTGAGCTTCAGCATTTCAATAGCTTTCTTTCGTTGCCAATTAAAAACAGAGCTAAGAAAATTTGGCATCTTGCCCCTCTCCCATACTCCCCCCAAAAGCCATTTTTTCTTTTCTTTTTTTTTTTTTAATGCACTTGTCATGGTAGCTTTAGCGAAATATTTAGCTACATTTATCTATAAAATGTTTGCCGTTGCTTTTGTTTATTTTAGTCCCCTAACTAGCAAATATAGTTGCACACATTCAACTTCATAAGACACAGAAAATTCACACTTTTTACATAAATATGGTGTTCCACAGCCATGGGAAAGCATCCAGTACCAGCAGCCAACACCTCACATGGTTCAGTCCATCTGGTTAACATTCTCTCTGATCTGACACCCCTCTGGAACCCATAGATCTCCCCGAGGCCGCAAAAAGAGCCAACATAGCAATCGTTCATGGTTTACGTTGTTTTTTATTTTTTTTTTTTTTTTTAAGATTTCATTTATTTATTTGAGAGAGAGAGAACGAGAGACAGAGAGCATGAGAAGGAAGAGCGTCAGAGGGAGAAGCAGACTCCCCGCTGAGCAGGGAGCCCGATGTGGGACTCGATCCTGGGACTCCAGGATCATGACCTGAGCCGAAGGCAGTCGCTTAACCAACTGAGCCACCCAGGCGCCCTGTTTTTTATTTTTATTTTAGTTTTAAGCAAGCTCTACACCCAACATGGGGCTTGAACTCAGGACCCTGAGATCAAGGGTCACATGTTCTACCCACTGAGCCAGCCAGGTGCCCCCCCAAGCTTCCTGTCCCAATAAGCTGAAACAGACATCAAGACTGGTAGCAGAGATAGAAATTAGATTGATGGAAAAGAGGTTTACTCTCCATAGCTTGTAAAATTCCAGTACTGTCCCTGATCTGTCTGCTCACTCAGTGGCTGTCCTCAGTTTGGTTCCTCCCTTACCGGGTAATCTCTCCGGCAGTTAAAAGGCTCCCCTACTCTCATAGTTCCCATCTGGGGGAGCACTGTTGCGGTTTAGGTCTTGCCTCCCAATGAGCTCCATCCCTGGACTGTCACCCCACTCCTCACTTTGTTCTTAAACGTAATGCCAAGTCCTGATTCTTACTTGCACCTGCGAGGATGAAGCTGCAGGTGTTTATCTGTCTAGAAGTCACCAGAAGTCAGTGCAAATTGGGGCAGTTCCCCCTAGCAACAACAATTAACATGTAGGAGAGTGCCAGGCTCAGGCAGTCTTTCTTTCCAATTATATGCACTCCGTTTTGTGAGGTGTTATTTAATTCCCAAGGTTTCATGATAAATTGTACCAATGCCATTCGGTTTCCAAACGCAATTTGTGATTCTGTTATGTGAAAAGACCCTATATTAAATAAAAATTAGTCTTAATATCGGGTCCCTCTGTTCTCCGCGCAAGAAACTCATTGCAGAGCAATTCTCATTTACGGTAATACGTCTTTGCTTTGAAAACCATGATAGCAGAAAACTGCGTAAAAGAGAAGGAAACGGAGCTTCAAAATGTCAAACAACATCTGTTTCCCATTTCTGAGAATTACAGAGCTTTCTCCAGCCCTGTAACCCCTTAGCCCACATTGTATCTGTCCCTTCATAGTTTATGAGCTTTATCTTCAGAAGCCTTTCAGTAAATGAAACCTGATACAGAAAGTGAATCTCTGCTTTAGGTTCTCTCCAAGGATTAAGGACGAGATTTATTAGAACAACACCGTTCATGCTGTGATACTTTAAGGTTGTGT